>NW_028277390.1:335784-671569 GCF_059751315.1 Micrasema longulum | reverse complement strand
TAACCAGCTATCGGCCGAAATTTCAAAAAATGACAGTCTTAAAGCCCAAATCGGCACCAAGATTAGACCAAAGGTCATCTTGAAGGGGATCGACGCCGATCTTACCAAAGAACAGATCGTAACTGCTCTGTTTAATCAAAACACAGCCCTAATAGACACTAATGAAACTTCCACTCCTAAGGCTTCCGTTCTCTTTACACTAGCTTTTAAAAAAGATGTCACACGCAAATGCGCCGTGATTTCAGTCGAGCCTGAAATTTGGTCCCGCCTCGTTAAAATGGAACGCGTTAATATTGGGTACGACAGAGTCTGGGTGGCAGAATACATGGCCATCATTTCATGTCAAAAATGCATGAGTTACGGACATTCCGTTGCTCATTGCAAAAACAAAGAGGTCTGTTGGAAGTGTGGCGGAGAGCACAAAGCTGCTCAATGCTTAAATACCGACATAAAAATTAAATGTTACAACTGCTCCATAGTCAACAAAGTTTATAAAAGCAAAACACCAACTGACCACAAAGCTCTAAGTCTGGAGTGTCCGGCACACCAAAGACAACTAGTTAGATATAGAAACATGGTCGATTATGGACAGTAAATCTATAAAAACCATTAAAGTTGCTCAGGCAAACCTCCAAAGATGCGAGGCAGCCACATTGTCATTTTTAGAACAAGCTATACAACAAAAGTATGACATAGCACTCATACAAGAGCCGTATACTGGTAACACCGGAAAGATCAATAAATCAACGTTCAGTGGCAAAATATTTCAAAAGTGCAGCCGAAATTCACCAGTAAAGGCAGCCGTTATAATTTTTAACTCTGAGATATCTCAGAGCTGCATACTCTTAGATAAATATAGTGATACTACGAGCGTTTTTATTGAAATTAAAACAACATTACAACCACTTGTATTAGGCTCCCAATATTTTACTCCAAGCGAAGACGTCGACTCCTGCCTGAGCAAAATCAGCACCATGTTGAACGATAAGATCAAAAATCTAATTCTTATCGGGGCAGATGCAAATTCTAAGAGCATCTGGTGGGGCAGCGACAGATCAGACAAAAGAGGAGATAGAGTTAATGACTTCATGTCCCAAAATCAACTTCACATATTAAACGAGGGAACCACACCCACATTCGAAACGTTTCGAGGAAATGATTTGTTAACAAGCATCATAGACATCACAACATGCTCTACAAACATGATTGGTCTAGTCGAAAAATGGCGAGTCGACCGACAGCTAGCCGCTCTTTCAGACCATAATGCAGTTACATTTAATATTAAATTAGAAACGGACTCTAATACTTGTGTAAATGACGCTACGACGTTTCTATACAAAACCAGCAAAGCAAACTGGAAAACATTTCAAAAAACCTTAAAGAAAATATTAACAGAAAAAGAGCTAAATTCAATAAAAATAGACGAAAATATTGAACCGAGCGTCCTTAACAGACAGGTAAGTACGATTACAGATGCAATATCTGAAGCCTGTCGCTCATCCATCCCCAACATTAAAGCCTCAAAAACCAAAAAATGTCCCTGGTGGACTGCAGAACTAAATGATCTTAAAAAAGAAGTCATTAGATTAAAAAGGAAATTGGTTAACTCGGCTGCTGGTAGAAGAAATTTTGTAACATTACCAGCATACATAGAGATCAAGCAAAAATATAAAGAGGCGATCTCGTTAGCTAAGACTAAAAGCTGGAAGGATTTCTGTACGGGACAAAATAAAGATACGGTTTGGTCTACGGTACAAAGAATATTAAGAAATTCACAATCACGACCCCCCGAGACGCTTAAATTCAACGGCGTTCAAACCACCTCAGCGCAGGAGTCGGCAACTGAGCTTCTTAAACATTTCTTTCCGGATGATACCACGCACGGTGAAACAAGCGAGCAACTCGAAATTAGGCAAAATATAGCAAAAAATCTACTAGACGATAATGATATGCCTTTTACGTTATTAGAAATAAGAAATATTCTATTTAGTTTAAATTCCAGTAAAGCACCGGGCCGCGATCATTTCACTGCAGACATTTGCCAAAAAACATTCGAATGCATTCCGAACACCATTCATAGCATATTTAATGCGAGTCTGAGACTCGGCTGCTTCCCAGCACTATGGAAAATTGCCAGAGTAAAAGTAATCCCAAAACCAGGTAAGGAAGATTACGGAGACGTGTCTTCATATAGGCCAATCGGTCTTTTACCCGTATTTGGAAAGGTCTTAGAAAAACTTCTAATCAAAAGAATCTCATGGAGATTCAATAAACTTGAAAAACTAAGCCCTAATCAATACGGATTTACCCAACAAAAGAGTGCCGAAGACGCTATGGTGAACGCGGTCACTCTCATTAAAGAAGCAACAAAGAATGGTTACCATGTCTGTGCTATATCTTTAGATATTAAAGGGGCCTTCGATAACGCTTGGTGGCCCCATATTTTAAATCAATTAACAAAACTTGAGTGCCCGAAGAACATATTCAATGTCTTCCAAGACTACCACTCCGACAGGATGGTAGAAGTTAAATACGCTGGCGCATACTCAAATAAAAGTTCAAACAAAGGTTGCATACAGGGATCTGCTTGTGGACCGGTGCTTTGGAATATCGTCCTAGACGAACTTTTACAGTTAAGTTATCACTGCAATGTTCATTTACAAGCATTTGCAGATGATGTCCTAGTTTTAATAAAGCACAAAGATACGAACTTATTGGAACAAATAACAAACGAAACTCTCTCCTTAGTCACTTCTTGGGGAGACAAAGTAAAATTAAAATTTTCCGAAGAAAAAACAAATGCTCTATTTATAACTAAGAGAAAAGCACAACCTCCAAATATATTTATGAGAGGAAAAAGGCTTTATTTTGTCAAAGATTGTAAAATCCTTGGTGTAGTTCTGGACGAAAATCTAAATTGGAGTAAACACGTTGACTCAATAACAAAAAAAGCAGCGAAAATAGCAAATCGCCTAACATTCATGGCCAAACCGACATGGGGACTCAGCCCAGAAATAGTAAGAACGATTTATAGCGGGGTAGTAGAACCCACTATTACTTATGCTGCCGCGGTATGGTCAGAAGCAGCAAAGAGGAAAAATATCCAGACAAAACTAAATAGAATTCAACGGTCAATGGGAATAAGAATAAGCAAAGCATATAGAACTACATCCCTCACCTCGGTCCAGGCAATTGCAGGACTCATGCCATTGGATATTAGAATTAAAGAGATTAGCGATATCTATTACACAAAATTGAACCATACTATCATAAATGCTCCAAACGACATATTGTATCAAGGAAGGATCGCCTATACAGATCTTCCACATCCAAGCAAACAAGTGGGCTTATCTACTGGGCATCCAGAAACGTACGCCAGACTTGAATTTCCAGAGGATGAAATAGACATCTACACGGACGGCAGTAAAACTGGAGGGAAAGTGGGCGCTGCCTTCGCCGCATTTGACAATTCCGGAGAGTTGTACAGTAAGAAGCTTCCCATGGCAGACTACTGCACGGTATTCCAAGCCGAACTCTTCGCAATTGTGAAGGCACTAGAATGGGTCACTAGCAAAAAGAAAAACTGGAAGACTGTCAACTTATTGTCAGATTCAAAAAGCTCTATTCAGGCGCTAGATGATGGATCGCCTAACAATCCCATGGTATTCTGCATACAAGAATCTTCGAGAAATCTCGAGAAAAGAGGCATTGAATGCAAATTCTTGTGGATACGTGGTCATAACGGTCTCTCTGGAAATGATAGAGCTGACGAGTTAGCGAAAGATGCAGCCTTACACGTAAAAACTGTAAAGCTATACACAAAGTTTCCACTAAGCTACGCAAAAAGGGAACTAAGAGAAAAGTCTCTCGAAGAATGGGAAAACCGATACCAAACAAGCTCTACTGGGTCAGTAACTAAATATTTCTTTGAAAATTTAAATGACTGCAAACAATTTGGCAAAGCAAACAAACACACCTTTGAATTAACACAAATTCTCACAGGTCACGGTGCTACACTTTCGTATCTTCACAGATTTAAATTGAAGAGTAGCAGTGCCTGCCCATGCGATACGCTAAGCGAGCAAAATGTCCAACATCTTCTCCTTCACTGCCCAATGTTTGCGAAAGAAAGGTATGATTTGGAAAAAGAGTGCAACAAAAGAAAAATTGCAATTGAAGATTTTCGGACAGTTCTACAGCACAGCATATTGTCCCAAAAGTTCGTGTCTTACGCTAAACTAATAATAGAAAAAATAAGGCCAATGAACAAGTAATGGGGCAGGTACCCAAAACTTTTCAACTGTGATATGCATGCACTAACAATAGACATAGCTATATTTTATATTTAAATTGCTATAGTTTAACCATTTTACAGTTGTTACTGTTATTTTGTTACTTGTTGTTACTTGTTGCTTTGACTGACTCTGTAATGTAACTTTTGTTACATTATTGTTTTGAAGTTGATATGTAACTTTTGCTACATATATATTGTTATGAAGTAGGTGCGTAACTTTTGTTAAGTATCTATTGTTAAATAACTTATTGTTACAAATTATTATGTAACTTTCGTTACATTTATTGTTATTATGTTATAGAAATATAAATTTATGTTAATCCCTTTCCAGTCAAGGTTTTACATGGTTCCCTTGACAACGGTGCTGATTCCAATTCCGAGTCTCGACATGCGCACGTGTTGCTGGATATGTTGTGGTGACTAAGTTAGTGTACGCAGAGCGCACTTGGCAAAAACCGCAAGGTGACCGCCTGTGCATGAAGCGTGACACTGGACTGGGAATCGCGACATTGTTTAGTAAAACGTGGGCGGGCGGGACGAAGATGGATAGGCACTAGACGAATGTCGGAAAGTGCAAATAGTCCATGTCACAGCTTCAACACAAAACATAAACACATAAAATCATACACAAAGCACTAACAAAAATAACAGCCCAAAAATATCACCTTGTATAGTTATAAGCAAGGGATATCAAATAACACAACAAAGAAAAAAAAAAAAAAAAAAAAACCTAACCTAACCTAACCTAACCTAACCTAACCTAACCTAACCTAACCTAACCTAACCTAACCAACCTAACCTAACCTAACCTAACCTAACCTAACCTAACCTAACCCAGTTGCAATCAAACCGTCGTCAAGGAAGGTCGCGCTCTGTGTGCTCCGTACGCTCAAATATTGAAAATCGCGATAAAACTAGTTTTTTCGAAGTTTTTGTTTTACTGTTACATATCATTTTCTTTGGATTTTTAGTGCGCTTTTGATGCTTGTTTTCATTCTTCTCCAAATTCATCAGTTTTATAAATATTTTTAAAAAAGTGGTTTTCTTTTACGTAAAAGTGCCGTTTAGCGAAACGCTGCCCTCTGGGTTCAGTTTTAATACATTCTGTTTACTATGTCTTGTGTGTTCTATTAAATTCTACAAAAAAGTCAGCCAGACATATAGTGTACCACCTACCGTTTTCGGAACAATCAGTTTTTTCCGTTTTACACGTGTTCCTGAAAATCTTCATCTCTTTTGTGATATAGTGTTCATTCATATCAAATTACGTGAATTAAAGAGGCAAATACATGTACGTTTTTAGATTTTTGAAATTTTTAAGTTAAGTGACAGTTTTCAAAGAAAAACTGAAAACGACCCTTTTTCACGAACGCTCACCTTGTGGATATATATATATATATTTTTTTTAATTAACATTAAAAGACGCGACTTCTAAAAACAATTAAATAAGACTGTTACACTATATTTTTATCTCTTACACGTGCTGAGTTATCTTGATTATTCCGTTTTTCTTTTCTACGAGCGTACAAAAATATTTAATGTGTGTATGTGCTCGATGACAAAAAGGCTCAAGTGACTTTCGTGTAGACGTCTTGTTCTGTTCGTTCCTGTCCTGTTCTCCTATCGTGTACATTATCTATGAAAACTCTTCGTCTGCGGAAAACGCAAAGTGAAAAGTGAAAACTCGGAAAATTCATAAGAATCATAGTTTGTCGGAAAAGCCTGCACTTTGGCGTATTTTTTTTATTTTTTTTTTTTCCATTATTTTTCCTTTCTATAACATAACAATACTATTCTTTCATAATGTCCATCAAGCCAACACGCTCAAGTCTCGGGCCTAAGGTCCTTGCCAGCGGGTCGCGTTCAGTTCCTGGATCTAGGGACTCTTCTCCTATTGAGATGATATCCTCCGGAATAACCATTACAATGCCCGATAAGGTCCCACAAAGAATTTTATCTCCCACTGAGGAGTCTTTACGATTAATGGAAAAGGCTGTTGAAGCACTTAATAGTGCAGGAAACTTGAGGAAAGGTATCAAGCAAGAGGTGGTTGCCTCTCTAAAGGGCCTTGACAAAATCGTCAGGCAACTAGCTGCAGAGGAAAACAGTTCAACCGCTGCCAGTTTCTCCAGCCTTGAGAGGGCTGTCAAGGACCAAACGGCAATGATATCCGCCCTTCCAACCTTGCAGGCCCTGGAAAATTTTCTCAACAGCGCCAAAGTACCACCTTCTTCTGTTGTGACGCCGCCGATGCCTAAGATGAGCTACGCTCTTATCGTCAAATCCAACGATCCTAATAAAAAAGGGGAGGAAATCGAGGGTATTGTGAAACGAAGCGTGAATGTTCGTACCACGGGCATAGGCGTTGCAGGGTTTAGGAAAATTAACAACCAGCAAGTTCTTATTAATTGCTCTTCCAAAAAAGACCAGGAAAAAATGATTCATGAAATAAAAAATAAAACATCGAACTTGCTAGTGGAAGAGGGAAAGAGGAAAAAACCACTTATAGTTTTTAAGGGCCTCATAAAAGACGTCACCCAGGAGGATATAAACGAGTCTATGAATACGCAAAATGGTGGCCTGAACGTTCCAAATGGGGACCTCAAGATAAAATTCAAGAAAAGAAACAGGAATGCCCTTCTTTCAAATGTCGTCTGTGAAGTTAGTCCATCTACCTGGCGAGCTATTACTCAAGCCAAGAAAGTTAATATTGGTTACCAAAGAGTTGTGGTGGAGGACGAGAGTCCTTTAGTGCAGTGTTATAAATGTCTATCGTTTGGGCACGTACGAAAGTACTGCAACCGTGAGGAAATGTGCGCATATTGCACCCTTAACCACTCCACTAAGGACTGTCCTACCAAAGAGCAGGGTCATCCTATTTGTCACAATTGTACCGTTAAAAATACTGAAAATAACAGCCATTTCGCTACTAGCAAGCTGTGCCCATTACGATCCATCATGGATCAAAGGGCAAGAGAAAGGGTGGAATACCTCTGCTAAGGGCGGCCAGAATGTGATAAATAATAATGTAATTAAAATAGTTCAGTGGAATATGGGAAGATGTAAAGCGGCGCAGGAAGAAGCATTCTCTGAAGTCGATAAATTGCCTGACATATTTTTGATCCAAGAACCATACACAGGAAGTGATGGAAAGGTATCGATTCCTGGTTTTGTAGTTTTTCAAGCCTTAAACGAGCAAGAGAAAGTTTGTAAAGCGGCTATTGTGATTTGCAACAAAAAAATAAGTGGGTTGTTTCTTACAAAATACAGTACTACTAACGAGGTGTTCGTTGAAATAAATATCAATAGCGGAAATGTTACCACTACGAATGAGAACATCGTCATTGCGTCCGTATACGTAGAACCAACCACGGAAATAGAGAACATTACAGTTGTCTTGAAAAAACTAATAAACAAAAAAATGATCGTCGGAGGAGATTTCAATGCAAAAAATATATGGTGGGGCAGCAACAGAACTGACCGTCGGGGTGATGTGCTTGCTTTGTTTATGGCCGAAACAGATATGCATGTAAATAACATAGGTAACGATCCAACTTTTGAAACTTACAGATGTAATCGACATATATGTAGCACTATAGATATAACAATAACAACTTCAACAGCTTTGAATTTAGTCGAAAATTGGACAGTGATGAGGAATATGTATTACATGAGTGACCACAATCCAATATGTTTTAATATTATTACAAATCCTTTTCTTCCATGTCAAAATAAAACATCCATTTATTATACAAAAAAGGCAAACTGGGAAAAATTTGTAAAGACACTTAAGGAAGAATTTACCAAATCTAAAATAACTGTTGACATATTTGTAAATTTAAACGATAAACACGAACTCGAAAAAATAATAGACAAATTTCATGACTGTTTGACAAAATCATGCCAGAAACATATTCCGCTTAGAAAAGAATCCCAACATAGAAGTTGTCCATGGTGGAATTCAAACTTAAAGAATATAAAAATGGAATTAAGAAAAACAAAACATAAATTGGAAAACTCTAGCTTTAAAAACAGGCCAGCAATACTTATAAAATATCTTGATTTGAAGCAATTCTACAAAAAAGCCATAAGTAATGCAAAAACAGAATCATGGAGGCAATATTGTTCTATTCAAAACAAAGAAACAGCATGGACAGCAATCCATAGAGTATTAACAAAACAAAGAGTAAAACTGCCTACTGCCACTCTCAAAGACGGGAATGAACAATTGGAAACAGCAGAAAGAACCGCTCAGAGGCTAGTTGACAGATTCTTTCCTGATGATGTAGAAGAAGAAGATAATGATGAGCAATCAGAAATTAGAAGTTCAATAACAAACGAAATATTTTTAAATTATCAAGAAGATCCTCCATTTACAGATAGCGAAATACTAGAAATTTTTCAAAACTTGAATCCTAAGAAAGCCCCCGGACGTGATCACTTGACAGCAGATATTTGCCTTCATACGTATATGTCGAATCCTGATCTTATAAGAGAGATATACAATGCTTGTTTACGAATTAAACATTTTCCGACGCGGTGGAAAATTGCTTTTATAGTGGTTATCCCGAAACCAGGAAAAGACGACCATTCGGACGTAAGTTCATATCGCCCCATAGGACTTTTACCAGTTTTAGGCAAAATTATGGAAAGGCTTATGATAAATAGAATCAACTGGAATCTGCATAATACAAAACAACTCAGTGATCTCCAATACGGATTCACTCCACAAAAATCGACGGAAGATGCACTCAACGCATCAATAGAAACTTTGAAGAAAGCTTTAAGATGTAAAAAAGTAGCTGTAGCTATTTCACTGGACATCAAGGGTGCATTTGATAATGCGTGGTGGCCCTTTCTTCTTCTGCAGTTAAAAAATAAGAAATGTCCGGTGAATTTGTATATGCTTGATAAAAGTTACTTGAAAAATAGAAAAATTCAACTCACCCATTATAATACTACAATAGAGAAGAAAACTACAAAAGGATGTGTCCAGGGATCAGCGTGCGGCCCAAGTTTCTGGAATGTAATAATTGATGACATTCTACGAATAACGTTTGACGGCAATGTAGAAATCAGGGCATTTGCAGATGATATTTTCCTCATCATTGTTGCTGATAATGAAAATGAGTTGCAAACAAATGCGAATAAGGCATTAGAAAAAATAGTAGTATGGGAAAAGAAAACTAAATTGCACTTTTCACAAGAAAAAACCAACGCCATGTTTGTTACGCGAAAGAAAATTATACCTCCCATTATTCATATGAGAAATTGTGAAATTAAGTTTGTCGATTATTTTAAGATATTGGGAGTAACTATTGACAGAAACCTAAATTGGTCTAGGCATATAAATAACACTTGCAAAAAAATTGCAGCTTACACAAACAAATTAATCAGAGCAGCAAAACCAACTTGGGGCGCATCACCGGAAGTCATACAACAAATTTACCATGGAGCTATAGTTCCGTTGGCAACTTACGCATCTAGTATTTGGGTTGAAGCAGCGGAAAGAAAATGCAATGTTAAAAAACTAAATGCTGTACAAAGACAGATCGCAATCAGATGTTGCAAAGGTTACCGCTCGATATCTATGATTTCGGCACAAGTGCTTAGTATTTTCATGCCACTTGACATCAAGATTAAAGAACAGGCAGAATTATACAGTGTTAAACGCACGAAACAACTCAAATGCCTTCCGAATGACCGAAATTATCAAGGAGTAATTGACATTCATACACTTCCTCACCCAGCCACTCGAATAAATGCAAAATACATTTACTATGATGAAAAAATTCCAATACCAGGCCCAAATGAATTAACAATTTACACAGATGGAAGTCTATTGGATGGGAGGGTTGGCGCTGCTTTTGTTCCTTTTGAAGGAGAAAAAGAGCTACCGGCAAGGAAAATTAAGCTAGAAAATTACTGTTCTGTATTTCAAGCGGAACTTCTAGCTATAAATGAAGCAATTTTGTATGTGCTAAAGAAACCAAAAAATAGATGGGAAAATATAACAATATTGACTGACTGCAGATCAGGAGTAGACAGTTTAAGAGATAGAAAATCAACAAACCCTTTAATAGTGAGCATCAAACGCAAAGCAGAAGAACTAGATACAAGGCAACAATCTCTTATAGTAGGATGGATAAGAGGACACAAAGGAATAAAAGGTAATGAAGCAGCGGATGGCAAAGCAAAAGAAGCAACAAAAAAGAAAACAGCTAGTGAATATGATAAATTTCCGATCAGCTTTGCTAAAAAGACAATAAGGCAGCGATCATTAGAAATGTGGAACGCGAGGTACATCAATTCAAGTAACGGAAAAATAACAAAATTATTTTTCAACTCTATATACGAAAGATTTAAATCTATTGGATTATTTAAACTAAATTTCGAACTAACACAAATTTTGACTGGACACGGGAGAATGAATCAGTACCTGCATAGATTTAAAATAAAAAATTCTGACACATGCCCATGTGATAATGTTTCGATCCAAGATGTTCCTCACCTGATAATTGAATGCCCGATCTTCAGTAAAGATAAACATGATTTGGAAACAATGCTGGGAGAAGATCTAAATATATCGAAATTAAATGAAGTCATTACGAATCCAGAAACTGCAGGAATATTTGTAGAATTTTTGAGAAAAATTGTAATAAAAATAAAATTCATAAATGAAAAGAGCGAAAGCCAATTTTGAAAAAGAAAAAAAAAAAAAAAAAAAAAAAAAAAAAAAATATTAATTAATAAAAATTTGAAAAAATGAACAAATAATAAACATGAAAATAAATAAAAAAAGTGCCGAAGCCTTGTACATTACACGCAAGGCGGTAAACAATAAAACCAGAAAAAAAAAAAAAAAAAAAAAACCTAACCTAACCTAACCTAACCTAACCTAACCTAACCTAACCTAACCTAACCTAACCTAACCTAACCTAACCTAACCTAACCTTAATCTTAGAACTAGTTACAAACATGAGACAAAGAAAAAATACTTACAGATCTGTCTAACACAATATTATCGGTGGTTTCACTTATGTGGAGAGATGACGGATGGTGGTCCGAATACTGTGTTTGGACAAACACATGCTGAGCGATGTCCTGGTTGGAGATCTGCCATGGATAGAGCCTTGGGCGGCTCTCGGTATTCGGTCCCGTGGTGATGGTGACGGCGACAGCCAGCTGGAAGACTGACCGGCCGTGGTTTGGGCACACGCGCTGGCGGTGCAGGAAACTGGCGTTCCTTTTGGAGGACGATGGATGTCCTGGATGTGGAGGGACCTTCGCGGCTGGAAAGCGGTCTCCGATGACGCTCGTGGAGCAGTCGGATTCCACGAGGTTGCTACGTAGCACTGGCTACCCGTACACTAACTTCACTTCAACTTCCACTTCGACTCCCACGCTGCATCGTCTCCGCGATCAAGGGTACGATCGCGTTAACCCAACTCACTCTCCCGACTGTCGACCGACTCTTGGTCGACTCTCCTTCCTGGCTCTTTTCCGACTCTTTTGTTCCAACGTTTGGGGTGGTTTTATAACTCTCAAATTAGGGGCTCTCTCCTTCTCCCTCTCACTCATCATTTGTATCAGTTGTCTCATTCCAACACTAACTTATGACTACTTCGTAATATTAAAATCATGATATTTCTTATAAAACTAAATTATAATTAACTAAGACCATAATGTATATAATATTAAATACGTTTAAAACTAATTCATTAAAAATAAACATACACTAAACATAGAATATTAAAATCATTAAACTAATTTATACATATGAAGATAAGAAAAGGAATCATTAATTAAAAAATTGGAAATGATTCGCCTCCTAGTGTAGTAGTTGGCGCGTTCGCCTACCATATTTGAGGTCCTAGGTTCGATTCATTGCAAGGTGGATGTAAAATAACTTCTTACATATTATAAAATAATCGCTGATGCGTTGCGATTGGCGCACTGGTGCAGTGCCTTAAGTACCACGGGCGTGGATTAAAAAATGATGGCGCAAAAGGTTATAAAAGTTTTAAGTTTACGTGTGGCAAGTTAGAATAATCGGCGCGCGTACAAATGAAGATGTATGAAATTTGAAAAAGAAAGGTTTCTATGTATTATTAGTGAGGAATTAATAATGCGTTTTATTTTGTTATTTTGATAGAAGTTTATAAAATTCAAATATTATTTTAATGGCCATCGGTTTGCGATTTATTATTCAAAAGGGTTATGTTTTCCCCAGTGGAAAACATGGGTCAATATTTATTGTTAAGGTTATTGTTTTCAATAGAAAAGGTTTTGGAATTCCAGGGGTGGTATTCTGAACCACTCTCGTGGGCCTCTCTACCACGTTAAAATCATTTTGGTATCCTGAACGAATCTCGTAATAGGTATCGTTAAAACCACGCATGCGCACAGCACACAAATAAACTAACCTTGTAAATCTGGCAAACGTCAAACATGCGACCCGCGAGATGTTTCGTTTTTAAAAATGTATGTTTATTTTTTATTGTGAGCTACTAAATTGGCAATTAAATATATTGCGTCATCTGTAAAAACTCAAAAGACGCCATTATACAAATTACGACAAATCCATTTGTGCTCATAAATTGAAGGTTCGTAAGTTTTTTTTAATTTGTCGGGACATTTTTAGTGTTTGTCAAAAATAACGGAGTTAATACAGGTAAGTATTCGCAATTAATAAATTTAATCAATTTAAACACGTAATATATTGTCAAAATATTAGTCAGATCGATTTGAGGTCTTTTTTCCTCGATCTAGATCTGGCACAGTTCGAGTATGTCAGTCGGTGTTGATTATATTTCAACACTAAATTCGTTTCTAATTTATATTAATTATTAATTTATATATATACATACATTATCAAAGGGAACTCGGGATACACATTTAATGCATCTTAATCATGCTATAAAGGTTCCTAAAGATTGCCATATTGAAGCTAATTGAATGACAAGACGATGCATTGATTGATTGTTTAGTATTCCCAAAGACATACGGTCGGCCGTCGGCTTTTGTACTTTCTACTTTTGCGTAATTCACTATTTCAGGCATTTAAATAAATTATGTTTTTTACAGATTTTTATCAATAATGCAAACATTCTTCGCTTCCATGCAGGTGCTCCCTCGGTTAACTAGTGATAACTATGTTAAGATAATATGTTATGAGGAAAATAATGAATCAGGTCATTAAGGAAACTGACAGGGAAAGTGTGCCTACATTAAGACAATTTCAGTAGAATTATAATATATGGAACGCAATAAGCAATATTGGATACTTGTGGGCTGAAATAAAAAAGTAAAAAATGAAAGGTTCCTGTAAACAATTATGCCCGCAAATGATGAATTTTGAAGAAACTCTGGAAACTATCACAGATGATATAGTATAGGACTTCAACAATGAAGATGTTAACGAGTTAATTGAATATCACTCAGAACCTCTGTCAAATGACTGCTTAATTGCAACAACTGGTAAATGAAATACACAGTTAATGTAAGGAAAAAGTTGATAAAATTGTCTTTGACAGTAAAAAATATGAATGAAGCCTTATCTATTTTGAAAATTAAATACAGCATGTTATTATATAGAACTCTTTATCAAGAAAACAAAAAATATGGAAGTATTTAACTAACTCTTGAAAAATTTATAAAGAATCACCTGAAAGCACTTAAACACCTCATTAACTTAATTAAAAAATACATATTTTTTACATCCCTCGACTTTCGAACATTCAACATTCGCACACATTTTCAGGAACCAATTATGTGCGAAAGTCTACTGTATTTCAATGCTTGGGACAAGATGTCGCTCTAATGGTTTGTAATACTGTAATTATATGTCTGTATACTGATAACATAATGAATCATTACATGCAAGAACATTTTTTGCTCAAATTATAATTGAAGCTGTAAGGTTTAAATATCAAATCAAAATGCATATAAATTTTAAATCCTTATTTCAGATTTGCTGTCACAATCTCTGAATGTGTAAGTACAAAATGAACCAGTGCAAGATCTGTTTGTTTGATCCCATATGTTGAAATATACTTATTCTTCTGACATTCTCAATTATTAAAAGGTGTCAAACCAAAAAATAAAGTCACTAATTATTTTCATTAAGGTTGTGTAAGGTATCTCATCATTTCCCTATCCGCACCATGTGGTGCATAGGGCACTGCATTGGCGCATCAAATGCAGCATATTTCATCATCGGTTACATGAAGGTAAGGTGATCAATCTTACACTTCAGGTGCTATTCCAGGGACTCAAACATTGCAGTGAACGTTAAGAATAAATATTTTCTGTTGATCCTGCCAGGAATCGAACTTGGGACCTCAAGCACGGTCGGCAAACGCTCCGACTACTACCCTACGAGGCAGACATATCTCTACCCAATTTCCTTTTCCAGAATTTACATAAGAGTTGCCGTAAAGCCGAAAACGCTCGTCCAGGGCTCTGCTTTCATTTTTCAAACAGGTCTGTTTCCTTTGTCAGCTTGGACACGGACAAAGGGTATGCAATATTATGTTTCCCAGAATTTGAGTTCATTGTTGGTTGCCATAAAGGAATAATAGAGCATAATATATTTAATCAATTTATTCTAAATTTGTTGCAACAGAGAGGGAAAACATTTTTGAGAAGAGAATATGGAAGTATAGGCATTTACAGGGCTTATGACCTGTCATTGGCTGGTTTAAGCGGCCACTTTACTTATTGTGTTTAAACATCCAAATTTCCTCAACTCTTCCATCTGTTGACTTTTGTGAAGTAAAAGAGCTGAAACCTTTATCATGTGGGTGAGATTCATCCATCCAGCAACAAATTTAGATTGGAATAACTCCCTAGGTAGGAAATCCAGCCAGTCCGCAAAATTTGGACATACTCAAAACATTGTTGAATTAACTAACTGGTAAAAGAAGAAGTATAAGAATTGGAAAATTGCTTTTTTAGGTGTTGCCTAGTAGGTGATTTCAGCCGGATGATATGAATGACAGGCCATAAGCTCTGTAAATGCCTAGACTTCCATATTCCCTTCTCAAAAATGTTTTCCCTCTCTGTTGCAACAAATTGAATTTTATTAAATTATTTCTCCCTAGGGAGGAAATCCAGCCAGTCCGCAAGTATTTGGACGTACTCATAACATTGTTTTATTTATTTTCACTATGGTACCATATCCATAAAGTCTGTATTATTTTTTTTTTAAATGTTATGTTGAATATGCATATTAACATTTAAGATTGTTTTTATTTTATTTTTTATGGCTTACAAATAATGAACAATACAATAAATTGGTATAATATCACAATTTGTTATGTTTAGAAATTTTTCATGAATTAAATGTGAATACAACATGCACAAATAATTAATAAAGTAAAAAAAAAATACTTTTTTTTAATCGACTAAATTTAATTTTTGTAACTTTTTATAATTTTTATGTGTATTTAACATTTTATTTGGACTTTAATATTGTTATTTTAATTTCACTAGATTTTTTCCCCTATGCTTATTATTATGGCATAACACGGCAACAGCCTAAAAAAAATCAGTACATTAATATGTAAACTGTGAATCAATTGAGTTAAATCGGGTTGTGGTCCTATGACTATCGTCATGGACTCACGGCTCAAAGGTCCGTGGTTAGAATCCCATTCCATCCCAACTTGATTCCTATTTTCTAATAGAGAGTTATTTACAACTCGTCGAAAATGGCCCTCAAAATTAAATGTTTAAGTAAATCATAAGAACACAAATCTCTTTTAAAAAAATATATAGTGAATTTTTATACCGTAGAATAAATAAATGCAGGTAATCATCATCATCATTTCAATTCCGCACCTAATTGCATAGGGCACTGCATTGGTACACCAATCGCAGCATATCTTGATCTTTTTGTTACTTAAAGAAAAAATGATCAATCGTACGCTTGGGGTGCCAGTCAAGGGACTATGAAATATTGTACTGTAAAATCACCTTTTAAAATAAATATTTCATGTCTACCATGTCAGGAACTGAACCTGAGACCTCTTGCATGATAAGCAAACGCGTTGAGAGGATGTGAGAATACATTTTCTTGTAACAAAAGGTAATATAAATAAAAATAATTTCAAATGTACTGTTTTCGTAAAACTAACTAACTAAAACTAAAGTAAATACAATTCTTGGCCAGAGCCCTTATTTCTCCCGGTGAAAGTGATCACATTAAGGTTCCTTATATTTAGAATATGTGTTTAAATATTTATGTGTGAGATACGACTATATTTTAATTACGTGTGAAAAGGAAACTAAAACACCAAAATATTTTTTCAATAACAGTACTTGCACTGTAGTTTATAAGTTTTTAGGTATAAAATAATAAAAAAAAACTACAAAAAACTAACTAGAATTTAGCTAATGCTCTACATTTGTGAGAAAAGGTTTGAGTGTTTGATGTAGTTGTTGTAGACTCATTTCTGTAGTCCGCTTTTCTGCTCTGCCACATATTTACTCCCATTTTCTCAGATGATCATAAAGGTGTTAAAAATTGACACCAAATTGCAACATTTGATATTTCCTCTTTGCTAAAAATAAAAAAACAAAAAATTATATAATTTACAATACATTTTTAATTACATTTATTACAAAATGACATACTAAAATAAGCACTTAAAATAGTAAAATATATCTTATTTAGGTTAGTTGGAAGTTATTCATCAGGTATTGCAATAAACCTGCCAATATACATATTTTTGTATATTGTACTAAAGTTCATCGGTACACGCAAAAATCAAACACCTTAATTATTCCGCATATTGTTAAACCTTTTAAAAAGAAAACTTTGAAGGCTATATTTTGTGATTTATATGTTTTATTTCTCAGAGCAAATTATTATGCAGTAAAGGTAATATTTTTAAAGTTGTCTGTAGGTATTGTGATTATGATATTGCAATTCAAATATGTGTAAGCTGATTAATTCTAAATATTCAAAATGATATAAGCGGTGTCATATGTAGTGGTATAACTTTGTATTTTCCATATGGTGACAAATTTCCTTTTGTTAGGACATGCCAACGTGAGCTGTAGAGAAAATATTTAATATAATATGAATTTTAAACTAATACAAGATATTTTAATAGTACTTACTTTATTTTTAAAAAATTCTTATGTACTTTGGCTCTTAATCTGTTTGGTAATAAAAAAACATTTGAAAAAATAACAAATTGGGTATTATTTAAAGCAAATCTAATAAATAGTTTAATATGGAAATAAATGATGATTGATATTATAATATACAAATGTATAATAACTGTGTAGGTAGAGATATTTCATTGTTTTTACAACATCTTTAATACCCAGACTGGTATCTTAACGATAAAAATATATATATTACAATTTTTATAATAATAACTGAAGTATTGTATCCTTTTTTATTTAGATTTATCTTTATAATAAAGATATCAGTCATAAAGGTGTAGCGACGAATCTTGCTACTGATTATTTCAGAATTGTGAATTTAAGTACCACTTATCTTTCATTTTTTAGTAAATTACAATTTAAAATGAGAATTTTCAAGAGTGCAAAAAAAACTTGAATTACTTAATAAACAACGTGTCCCACCTCCAAGCAGATGACGAATATATCCTATAGTTTGATATCCATATATTCCATTACAGCATAAATTTAAAGAGCCAATCGATACCATCCCTTCGAAGGATCCGCTTTACTGGTTTAATATAATCTGAAAAAATACACTTCTAAAGGTTAAATTATTTACAGATGTTCTAAAAGAGAATGAGATTTTTTTTAGAAGATAATATTATTAAAAGTCTAGACATTTATAGAGCTTACTATTTACTACTATTATTATTAATATTGATATAATATTTGTTTTAGTACAAAGATATATTTTAACACCACTATTCATAACATAAATTATATTATATTACAATAACCTTAATAATATTGTATCCTTTTTATAACACATGCTGTGAGCTATTATAAAGGTGATGGGTTTAGCAAAATTAAATATCTTATGTGTATGCATGTCCAATTGTCTTTCATTGTTTCTTAATAAACATTTGTAATTTTTCACGTCTCTGAGGGAGTTTGTCGTTACAAGATTCTCTTCCTTTTTTAAAATATTATTTTCTGGGTATTATGTATACCTGTGTTATATTTATAAATACCTAATTTTACCTTTTTATTTTCATTATTTCTATATGTGTGAATTAAGATGTTCTATTTTGTAATGTACATATATATGAATAAATAAAATTGAAATACCACCACTAAACCACTAATAAAATAAATATTAATTATGAGGAAGACTAATGAACAAAGAAGACCAAGAAAGAGATGGCATGACCGAACCCAACAAATTGTTTGAAAAGGATCTCATCAGTGGTACGGGCGGTACGGCAATACTTTGCAATACTGGCTGCGGCAGCTAATACTACATATGACGGCTTATTAGATACCGCACACTAGGCAGCCAAGAATTCCTGGCTGCGGCAGCCATTAGAACGCGTTTGACGTGCACGGCAGCCAACTGGCTGCCTGCAGCCAGAACGAGACAAAGCAAATGTATGTGACTGCCTCAGTCTCCGCGCACTTGTTGTAACAGCCAGAAGTATTTTATGAAACGAATTTGCAATGACTTTCGATACAGAAGATCCATAAAATAATTTTGAAATGAACCCTTTCAAGTAAAGGATGAATTCAATATCTTCTTTTTGGTTTGCGTTTCTTACGAGATAAAATGTAAACAAAAACATCTTCCACATCCATTTTATTTGGACTGGCCGTCAGGCTGGCTGCTTTAACTGGCTGCGCAAAATTTTGACTGCGGCAGCCGGGGTGCCTAGTGGGCGGGAAGCCTAATTATAAAAAAAAAATTAAAGGGGAACATAAAAGCTGTTAATATATTACTTGCGATTTTAACCAAACAAAAATACCGCTGAAACGATAAGTATTTACATACATGATAATTATTTACATTACGAATATCAACAATTAAAACTAACAGTTCGCAGTAGCGGTATTGCAGTACCACTTGCGGATATGGTAATACTTCAAAAGTTGGAAAAATCAGCACACATGCATGAGATTTTGTATGACTGCAAACGCATGTGTGTTGTATATCCTCTGGCTGTCCCCGGGAAAACGGCTTGGTGGTTTGTTTATTTTTTACTAACACTAGCTTATTCTTAACCTTTTACAATTTATAAATATTATAATGATTAACAACTTGAGAAAAAACTCGTAAGGTAGGTTTAAACCGTACACAATATATAAGTTTGATTAAAATACCGAATTAGATAAACATACCTTCAAATGATGATTCCTGTTGTCGCGCAAGATGTACATTTAGGGACGCTGTGGTTCGTATGCAAGTTTCTATAGAGTACAGTAGGTATTTCACAGAGGTTCTATAAAAATAAACAAAATCCCTAAGGACATGTAGATCCGGGGCATACTTATCATTTACAAAAGTAGTTGAACTGTCACTGTATGTTTGTTTATGTTTTGCATTGTTGCAATATAAAAAGTACAGTTTGACGTGTAGAAAAAATAAATACCCCACATGGCAGACGTTATAAATTTTCATCAGGATAGCAAAAGCGTTATATTTTGTAATAGGTATATTCATCTCGTCAGTGACGCATGCGCACGAGTATTTTTTCTCATTTTCGACACTCACGCTCTTGCGGGTAGATATCGAACTATAAAACGTCAATTATAAAACCGTCTAAATAACGAGAAATAACGATTGAGGTTTGGTAAATTCAATATAATTAAGTCTTTTGGGTCATTCTTAAGGTCACAATAATGTTTCTATTGAAAATCATTATTTTTGGTTTTATGTGTTCGAATTCATTTACGTAATTTGACATGTAATCATCAGAATTGCCATATGGAAAACCAAGTTTAACCGCGTTCAAAAAAAAAAAATCCCTAAATTACACCACGTTATATTCTCGTCCGAAAGTCGAGATCATCTCGTGGGTGTCGAGAGTGATCAGAATACCACTGCAGGTAATTTGCCGCTCGGTCATTTGAATCTAACCCGAGGTATTGAATCGTAATTAACATTAAAAAGAGACGTAATATTTGTAAATACCTAGTAACGGATCAGGTTAATATAAATTTATTGATTATTAATTAATCTATTTATTTGTAAAGGCGGTAATCAAAACGAGGTTCTTTTCAGAATTGGCTAGCATGAACTAAAAGGTTATATTTAAATGCATTATTGCTGAGAAACCCTAGATTAGAAAACAATAGAACCTATTGAAAAGTTATATTCAAATTCGCATTGAAATATTTTAAAACATCGCCGCCTTTTTTCCCAATACAAACAAAGGTTGATTTTATAATCTAAAACGAAAATACCTGCTTATTTTACGGTTTAAATGCCTAAAAATTTTAGACAGCTATGTATAGCTTGTATCAACATGTGTTAGTACTATACATACAAGTTAGTGTGTTAGTATTTTATTAAATATATATTACATACACTTGACATAATATATAACTTATTTACAACTTAATACCATTTATAGCTACATATTTACATAAAATTTTAAAAATATGTTTATTGGGTGGTGACAAGAGTTGAAATATTAGTAGGGAATAGGACGCTGATTTTGGAGAGGTCAGATAGGAACTCAGGATAACAATCATTTATGGGGCATCCAAAGAAAATATGATTTAGATCTTCCTCCTCAAGCTGACATTCGCACATGGCAGAGTCCCGGACATGGATTCTAAACAAATGAGAACTATTACAACAATGTCCAATGCGCATTCTGCATTTATATTCAAATCTCTAAGATGTCTCAAATTTGTTCAGAATCACTTTGGAGAACCAAGGCTTTTCTGTTACATTTGGTTTCAATTGGAAAAGGTGTCTTCCCTTGGGTTTGGAGGAGGCTACCCAATATTCTTGCCATGTGCGAAGTTGCTTCTCCTTTGTCATAACGAGGAGATCACTTAGTGGTAGGAAATTACTATAGGCAGGATCCCCGGAACGGACCGACTCCTTTGCCAACTCGTTCACCCTCTCGTTACCGGGAATACCACAACGGCTAGGGATCCAAGACATAAAAATGCTTTTATTTTCTAGATTCTTTGGGTCCTTCCCAGTTGCATACACGAAAAAATCATCTGCGTACTGAAGCAAACTTGCTTCCATACGAACAATGTCGCTGATGTCATGCGTATAGATATTGAAGAGAATTGGGATCAGAACAGAACCCTGGGGCAGTCCCTTGCTCAACTTTCTCTCCACCGCAGCATGACCGCGAACACTGATTTCTACCTTTCTGGAAATAATCAAATTTGCTGTGAAAGACGTGAGCTTTCGCGGGATTCCAATTCCGTACTTAGTATGAGCAGCCCGTTGTGTAAGCTGTTTATTTCTTGTTTAGCCTGTAAACATTCCTGTCATTGGGCATCTGTGTAGTCTTTATAGCGTCGGGACCCAGGCTTTTGTCGGTATACAGTAGGCATGGTGTAACTGTATTGAAAACAGCAATTACTATTAAAATTTAGTTCAAAAGCTAAACGGAAAGGTTAGTTTGGCCCTAGGAGCAAAGTAACCCATTTTTCGGGTTATAGTAAACTGACTTTTTGTTTCTTAGTTTTTAGATAAAAATATTAAAGATATTGCCCCGTTCTTTGCTATTACGTATTCAAAATTACTTACTTGTTACAAATAAATAACTAATACAATGTAAACTAACCAAAAAATGGAGTTCCGTATTGAAGTTTGAAGAGCTTCAACGGCTAAAATTTACCCACAACTTGTTAAAACTCGTCACAAACTGTCATTGTACCAACCAATTAGAAATAATTCCAGAACGAGTACAGGACTCTCATTTATCGATATAAGTAGGAAATATGAGCATAAATTACGCTCACACCGCAGGGCGGAAAGTTTTTAAAAAATCCGATTTGGGCCAAAGTAACCCTGTATGGCCAAATAACTTTCTACACCACATATCCAAAAAAAAGGCACCAGGAAAACGCCATCTTTTAATCCATCGGAAGTTTCCGTTCTGCGGATGTTCCCGCTTTCTCTCAGTTAGCGGAGAGAGGGACAGCTTCCGTCTATTTATACGCGCGAACGCGGAACTTGTATTTTTTACAACCTCTGAGATAATCTTCTTCTTCTTCTTCTTCTTCTTAGTTTTTTTGGCTTTTTTCACCCCTAACTGGGGTGTTCTAGCCAGTGTCAAGTTTAAGATATCTTATTTAAATATTTACACATGTGTTAGTATACATACAAGTGTGTTAGTATACATACAAGTGTGTTAGTATTTAATATTACATACACTTTACATAATATATAATTTATTTACAACTTAATTCCATTTATAACTACAAATTTACACAAAATTTTAAATATCAGTTTATTGGGTGGTGACAAGAGAGTTAAAATATTAGTGGGGAATGGGACGCTGATTTTGGAGAGGTCAGATAGGAACTCAGGATAACAATCATTTATGGGGCATCCAAAGAAAACATGATTCAGATCTTCCTCCTCAAGCTGACATTCGCACATGGCAGAGTCCCGGACATGGATTCTAAACAAATGAGAACTATTGCAACAATGTCCAATGCGCATTCTGCATTTAGAAAATGTCTCAAATTTGCTCAGAATCATTTTGGAGAACCAAGGTTTTTCTGTTACATTTGGTTTCAATTGGAAAAGGTGTCTTCCCTTGGGTTGGGAAGAGGCTACCCAATATTCTTGCCAAGTGTAAAGTTGCTTCTCCTTTGTCATAACGAGGAGATCACCTAGTGGTAGGAAATTACTATAGGCAGGATCCCCGGAATGGACCGCCTCTTTTGCCAACTCGTCCACCCTCTCGTTGCCGGGAATACCACAGTGGCTAGGAATCCAAGACATAAAAATGCTTTTATTGGATGCCTCTGATAAAGAAAGAAGAAATCGAGTTTCCACGCAGAGTTCGTCCTCGGGATATGACGATGGGGGGGATTTGATTTTTTGTAAGGCACTCAGGGAATCCGACAGGATAAGAAACTTGCTATATTGTGAGCGTAAAGCATATTTGACAGCTTCTCGGATTGCGATACATTCTACTGTAAATACGGATGCATTCTTGTGCAATTTGTACAACTTTTGAAAGTCGTCGTCTTCACAATATATGGCCGCACCCGTGTGGGTTGGCGAATCTGACCGAGATCCATCAGTGTGGATAATTCTCCAACCTTTCTATCTTGACGACCGAATACAGTTGAATGTACACCGGGCCTGTATGTAGGTGGCTGTCAACTCCAAATGTGAGTTAAATATTTGGGGCGTATATAGAAATTTTAAATGGAAAACGATAAAGGGGAAGAAGGTCTTTAGGGTTAATGTTAAATTCAAAAGATTTGTAAAAATTAAAGCTGTTGACAAGTAAAGGGAGCGGTTTATGGGACCAGAAAGATGATGACGTAACACTGTCAGAGGGGGATTTTACTTTTTTGAGGAGCAGGTTACTCTTTTAGACGGAGCATTTTAGCAAAAACCTATCCATTCGGGAAAATAGGAGGGAGGGATCAGGTTTGGGAGTATTGGATTTGAAAGGAAGTTTTCCTGATTTCAACTTCCTCTCCACTGATTTCTGGAAAGACACTGACGGGTTAGGTTTAACAGGATCTTTGGGTCTTTGGGGAATTGGCGCTTTGGAAGCGATTTCTGCATACGAAACCGTTGCTCTTCCGAACATCTTAGAAGCCTAACATACGAGATGCTTTTATCGGCCATTGTATGCTTGATGTTCTGTTGCCTTTTCAGTTCTGGGCACATCTTGCTGATGGCTGAATGATTTCCAGAGCAGTTTAGGCATTTTTGCGCATTCTCCGCTACAGTACAGGTCTCCCCATTATGTGGGAAGCTACATCTGTAGCAGCGTGCGGAAGATCTGCAGATAGTTTGTGTGTGCCCGAACTTACAGCACTTGTAGCACTGGATAGTCGGAAACACGTAGAGCTCTACGGGGAGTGAGACATTGAACATTGAGATGTGGGATGGGAGTGCCTTGGAGTCGAAAGTCAGGACAACCGTGCGGGAAGGTTTCCATTCGACTACGTCACCTGTTCTCGATCGATAATTCAGCCGTTGGGCCTTTATTACTTTACCAAACCCGTGGGGTACCTCAGCATTCTCCACTATGTCCTGTTCGGACCAGTGTGAGGGAATACTTTTGGTTACACCCTGTTTCGTAACCTGGAAAGTAGGTACAAATGCGGTATATTTCGCTGTTTTCAAAATTTCTGATTTGACAAACGAATTGGCTTCGTTCGCTGTCTTAAACTCCACAGACACTCGGTTACGGCCGACAGATTTAATTCCGTTCCAGACCGTCCGGATATTATTCTTATAGAGGAAGCGACCAAAGTCAATGTCGTAAAGGTTGGTTGGGGCATCGCAATCTACCTGGAATTTGGTGACATGTACGATGAAAGGAGCTCGGTCCATTCCGTTGTACATGCGGGATTGTGTTTTGTTTGGAGGTGTGGGAGTTTGTGGTACTATGATTGTATCCTGCGATGTGGTTGGGGTTGCAGAAACAATTGGTCGTGAGCTGGGAGATTTATGAGGAAGGACGCGGCCTGAGTCAGAACTCTACTTCCTTGGTTTTATTAGCTTTTGTTTTTTGGCCCTTGAGACCACAGTTACGATTGCAGTGGCGTCCGGTACAGTATCCATTGTGCCACCAGATGAGTCAGAACTTGACCCATCTGGAGGATCTGGAGGTTTTTATATTTCATTCATTTTTATAAGACCAAATAGAACTTTAAAAAAAATAGAACAGTAAAATATGCAAGGCAAAAATAATATACCTGATTGTATTGTTACCTGAGTGGAAGGTTATGGATAAACTAACATACAAATTAAATAAACTAATTAATACTTATATTAATTATTCACAGCACTAAACAAAATGATTTCGACACGGATTACACTAAATTAATACGTTATTATCTACAAATCACATTTAAAAATGCGAAAAATACACGACAAATGACAAACACATCCACCACCTTTTGTTAGTCATAGACAATCTTCCTCCGCGATAATCAAATCTCGTCTTAATTTTTCTCTCATCGCCACTCTCCAAATAACGAACAACCCCATAAAAAAAACTTTATTTCTCATATTCAATTTAACCCCCCGTGATAATGAGTAAATATTTGAATAAGTCAATCTCAAACTTGACACTGGCTAGAACACCCCAGTCAGGGGTGAAAAAAGCCAATAAAATACTAAGAAGAAGAAGAAGTGACATTTCGTGCGTACACGAATGTTTTCTGCTATTTTCTCCTTTCATTTCAATAATTAAAACAATTTCTAAGTGACAAGTTAAATACACCTGTCAGTAAATAAGCTTTTGGTGACTATAAAGCTCTTAGGAAACCAATTATTTCGTTCCAAAACCGATCGTAGCTGCTCGTTCCCAATGGTCTTTTGCATTTTTTATGGATTAAAAAATCCCCTTATGTTGTTTGTGTCGTTTAAATATATTGCTAGCCAAGACCACAGGCCAATTTTATATTAATTTGTGGATGTTCAAGACAGTCAGAGGATATTTTTTAAAGTTTACTGTGTAAACAGTCACTCTAGTCATGAATTATACTTCATACCACGGCTTTTTAAATTTGACCAAAACTTGTAGAGCTTGCTTGTGCGGTCAAGAACAGTTACAAAACATTCCTGAAGATGTTTTTTCATATTGCACATCGGTAATAATAATATTGTTACGATGTTATATGTTTATTACTTTACGCATTCTAAAATTTTTGCCTGGTGCGCAACACACTGCCACCGTGTGATAGATGAGTGAATAAAGAATTGATGTGAAAACAAATTAAAGTAATCACCGGAGCTCTCTCTCCAGGTCCCGCTGTGTGACGGACTCCCCAAGGTGCTGTGTCCCCTCTGCTGGGAATTGTTAAACCGCCTCTATTACTTCAAGCAACAATGTATTCGCTCGGACGCTCTCTTGAAGCAGCATCTCTTGCACCCTCAGGTACAGTACTCGGTAGACGTTTACTTCCATCCGAAATTACGCCAGCTGAAGAGTCTGTAAAATGGTTTTATACACAATTTGCAGCTCATCGAACAAAAAGAAGAGAGAGTGGTGCAGAGCCGTGACAAGTGTGAAAGTCTTATCGCTTCAAGACATAATCTTCTCCTCCAAGACGATATATCAGAATCTAATAAGCGGTCCCACAGTCTTACAAAAAGTGAGTTTGTAGTTACATTACCAGTTTTCATGCTGCTTTACATTACTTTTACTTCTGTCTTTTTAAAATTCATATTCCAAAATAAATTTATATTATTATAATAATAAGGAAGTGAAGCTGAAAATGAACATCTGTTTTTATGTCACAGTGCTTAATCATTTTGTTTTAGGTTCACCGATTTCTACCCACAGTAATGTTAAAGATGATGTTCCAAGCCAAAATATGTAAGTATTACTCACACTTATTTTGATATTTTCTGCAAAGTTACGATTGTGGTGGTTTCAATATTTTTGTTTTTTAATCTCTCAATTTTCTTTCAGAGGCAAAAAACAAATGAAAAAGAACAGCGGACGTACTAACTCTAGTTCAATGCTTTATTGCCAAAAGTGCGACAAATCATTTTACAAGTATGTGAAATTGGAAGCTCATATGAGGAAACATTTTGGGATGAAGGTAATTCTGACATAAGATTTAACTAAAACATTGACGGTCGGCGTGCATTACCGCCAATCTACAGTTTTGAAAGCGCTTTCTGAAGAAGAACAGTACCCCAGGACTGAGTCAATAATGTGTTAGATTTGATTTTTAAAAAAGTTTTTACTCTCGCCTGGGAAAAGTTGATTTAGTAGATTGGCGGTAATGCACACTGACCAATGATATTTGGAATATGTCTAAAGCTTTGTAGACAAGTACCGGATTTTACCTCCTAAGGAGGACATGTATCGATATATATTTCAACAGATATGAATCTTGTGTGATTACTCAGACCAGCCAATGACAGGTCCATTAACTCTGAATACCTAGACTTCCATATTTCCTTCTCAAATAGTTCTCTACTTCTATTGAAATAACTATCAATGTTTTTTATCCAACTCTTTGCTCTCAATTCTTATGTTACTAGTATTTATTTATGTATTATAAATAAGTTCATAACATCTGAAAAACTAATGTAAATCTTACTAACCATGATTTCATTTCCATCTTTTATTGTGGGTTATTTACAACTCGTTTATCCCCAAAATTGAAATATTTGTGTAAATTATATTAATGCAAATATTAGCTTTAATTAAAAAATGTGTACTTATATAAATATACCTATGCCTATATATTTTTCATGCAAGTCTTTATTTAAAAAAAAAAAACATGCTGACAGAGTTTTTTTTTTTGGAAAAATATATACAGGGGTCGGCATTCGAAGTGTTACAAAATAAAAAAATCTGTAATTTTGTCTATTTTGATTTTTTTTAAATTAAAAACTTCAGTATATCGTAAAAATATGTTATTGTTCAATGTAGCCACCTTTAGCGCAGACAAAAGCATTGAGTCTGTCCAAGAAGGCTTCACACGCTGCACGAATGTGGGCTGATGGTATTTTGTCCCATTCTCCAACTTGTCTTTCATTTGCGTAGGTGTATTGCTTTTCAAAAATAAATATTTAATAACAGCTCAATACTTGATTTTTCCCATTTTTACAAAAACACTTACGGAAACTCACTCTAACGACTGTCAAAAAAAAATGCGTGTTGAAAATGGCCGAAATTTTGAGGTCGAAAACATTTCAGACAACCCTCGTAAATGTCGTAGCTCCTTAATAACGGCTGGTTGCAATTTTCCAGCCAAATACAGAGCAATAACACTGTTACGTTTGAATTCCATTTCGATAACTTTTTTTAACGTAAAACAATATGCTTCGGTAGAATTATTAACAATATAACAGACTGACATGTGTCAAAACATGAGCGCACTGTCATTAGTCATTTGGTTGCTACAGCAGTGTGAAGTTGGTAACACTTCGAGCGCCTACCCCTGCAATACCTTTATTATTTAAGTCCCTATAAACTGCTTTACAAGCAATTTGTCTTCGGGCACTCAAACATAAATTCAATATTTTATTATATAAAACAGAAACAAATGCGGAAAGTGCAAGGTATACAATAATAAAAGGACTGGTTCCTGAAGCGTAAGACTGATCATCTTGCCTTCATGTTACAAAAATGATCAGATACACTGCAATTGGTGTACCAATTCAGTGCTCTATGCACCATTAGGTGCGGAAAGGGAATAATAATGATGATGTATTAATATTATCATCATTCCCTTTCTGCACCTAATCGTGCATAGGGCACAGCATTCGCAGTGTATCTTGATAATTTTTGTTACATGAAGGTAAGACGATCAATCTCACGCCTCAGGTGCCAGCCTGGGGACTATGAAATAGTTTCAGTGTAAAACACCCTTTTAAATAAATATTTCATATCAACCATGTCGGGAATCGAACCCGAGACCTCTTTTGCATGGTAGGCAAACGCGCTGACCATTACACCACGAGGCGAACAAATTATTAATTAATATAGATTGTTGATAATTACAGCCAGACTCCACAATTAACTGCAACCAATGTGACAAAAAATTCACCACAGAAAAGAATTTGAAAAGCCATCTTCGAGTTCATACGGGAGAAAAGAAATACAAATGTAGAACATGTGGAAAAGCCTTTGCGTATCTCAATGTTTTAAAAAACCATGAACGAGCTCACGCAGGGATAAAAAAGTACATTTGCCACCAGTGTGGGAAGAAGTTTGTGCAGTTAACCAACTTAAATGTGAGTGCTTGTGCATGGAGTAGTAGTACTAGAGTCGAATTCAGTGCACCAATGACGATTCTTGATTTGTTTTATGGTTGTAGAGTCACCTGCTCCAGCACAGCGGAGAAAAGCCATACTCGTGCGAGTCTTGTGGTCGACGCTTCGGTCAACCTTCACAGTACAAGTTACATCTGCTGCGCCATACGGGAGTTAAGAACTTTGTGTGCTCTGTATGTCCTCTTAGGTGATATTTCTCCTCCTCGTATTTAACTTTGGGTTAGTCAACCATTTTCGCATTGTTTAATTTAATTAATTTTCTGCTGACAGGTTTTACACCAACGCTAATTTACAGAAGCATATGGGAGCACATTCAGATATTCGACCTTTCGCTTGCAAAGTATGTGACAAGAGATTCAAGACTCGCTCCTACCTTACGGTGCACAACCGTAGCCACACGGGGGAAAAGCCCTTCTCTTGCGACCGCTGCTCCGCCACCTTCGTGTCCGGCAAGGAGCGTCGGAGTCACCTGCGCGCTCTCCACTCCTCTCCGGCCGAGGTCGGAGTCGGGCTGCCCTCTCACTGGCCTCACACCACTCTGACACCTGAGGGCCCCTCCACTTTAAAGAAAATTGATAATGATGGAGCCAACTTTTTATGACAACCAATAGTTTAGTATAGTGATGCTATAAGAGAAATCACATTCTTAGCCGATTTGTGGGAGAGTTTTTTCGACAATTATTGTGTTGCATTAGCGTTCCCTAGCGTAATGGGGTTAAATTATGAAATAAAATTGGAAGAAATCATACAACAAAGATGACCTTTTGCTTTATTTGTGTAATACCAAATAAATAACACCAGGGGGGCCTCTAAAATGAAACAATAATTTAATATATATTGTATTCACTGCTATTTAATTTACCTGTTTTAAATATGATTTTTTACCACAATATGAGGTTATAGAAGGCTCTCACGCATGCATAAAATACGCCTGGAGCCTGATTTAAAATTTAATAGATTATTTCACCAAAGTGAATTTTTGTTAGTATCCATTAAAACCATAATTGGTGCAAAATAAGTACGCGCAAGTAAAACTAGTTTGTAACAATTCGTATCACACAAAATAAAACACGTTTATTGGATTTAAATTCTACTTTATTTTTTTTAATATACAAGAGGGTATATTGTGACGCGTTTGTCTTGTTAGGACATTTTCAAAGAAGTTTGAAAATGTAAAATGGAATTCTGCCAATTCTCTGCACACAATAAATAAATAATGTTTTTTGTTGATTTTAATCCTTAGTTGTTTTCGAAATAACCTTTTCAATTCCAGAACATGGCAAACTATTAGCTAACTATACTACGCTTATTTACTTGTATGTGTATTTTATTTTTAACATAGATGGCCTTTATATTGTGAGCATACAACGAAAACTGGCCAAGTCAGAATACTTGTTAGTTGGCTGTAAGGAATGTACAGTCGTCCTTATTAAGCCATTTAGCAAATTAAACAAATATAGAGTCAATGTTATTTCTACGTTTTTTGTAGACTTGAGATTTTTAACATTGACTCCATTTCTCCGTAAGCGTAGTCTTCCCTCTTGAGGCCAATCATCCGTGCTACTTTTCTTAGCAGATGATGTTGCGCCAGTTCAATATGATTTATCTAGCCTGCATAGAAGGGAGACCAGATCACGCAGGCAAATTTTAAAAGAGGACGGACTAGTGAGCAATAGAATGCTTAAACTGTGAACATATTAGTCAAATCACTAAATGTCCTGCTAACAAAACCTAAGAGTTTTAATGACTTATTGACCATAGTATCAATATGTTTATTAAAGGAATGTTTACAGTCCATGATAACTCCGAGGTCCTTAGTAGACTTGACTACATCTAAATTGTTATTTTCGATTTTGTAATCAAAGGAGATAGTTTTTTAACTGTATAAAAATACATCATTTTACATTTTTTAATATTTAATTCTAGGTTGCTGGCTTTGCACCACATATTAAAAGAAACAATACCTGACTACAATGAGCAAACAGTCATTTGTATTTTGAATTATTTTAAGAATTTTACTGACGTCCAATTACAGTTTAATGAGCCAAAAATGAGTAAAGGAGAATATATTTGCTACATCGTTAATAAACAAATTAAAAAGAAGGGGCGCCAGATGGGCACCCTGAGGTACACCTGATATAACATCGATACTGGCTACATTAACAATTAACACCAATAACAGAAGGTGTTTCCACAACAGAGAAGCTAATTAAACTAAAACAGTTTCATAACATTTAAAAAAAAAGTTCATTGATAACCTTAGATATTTATTTATAATTACAATATAATATGAAAACTTCACTGGTCCATTAGAGTTAAGTCTGTATGTTTCCTGAATAAAAGAAAATAAAAAATAACCAGACCTTTAAGACATTTTAAAAGAACGGGAGAACTTCACTATTTTAAATAAACTGTAAGTCTACACCGTTAAAAAACAATTGCATTTCAAAGAAACCTGTTTAAAAATATTACTAGGGTGTTCATTTTTACGTTTTTGACCATCCATTCCAACTTCATACAATATTATTGGAATTCACACACAGTAATGAGACACTTAAGTGCACAATTTCTTTAAAATGCCGATTGTATAAAAGGAATGCTTAGTTGACTAAGTGGCTTAATTTTAGTGTAAGGTCCCATAAAGGATGCAAGAAAAAAATCCCGCCCAATTTACACGTGTTTCAAATGCTTACAATAGACAATTTCTTATTTATACAATATTAATCATTTAACGTGGGTAATTTATAAAAAAAAAAAAAAAATATTTACTTACATAAATTTATACACATAATATAATCTGAATGAAAACATTATAGGTATAAATAAAATGACATCTTGTGAATTTAAAAGTCTCTATTTGCATTTGATAAAAGTTTTAAGCTAAAAAATAATTATGTCATTCCATAAAATAAGGTTTCTATAAAATATATTAAATAATAATAAAAAAAATATTTTAGAAAATGAGTAATATTTTGTTTCTTAATTTTGTCGGCCTTGTGCTTTAATGGTCATCGAGTTTACCTACCATTCAAGAGCTGCACTAAACTGTTATTTTTTAAATGTCTTCACGAAACATTTAATTTGTGAAACGGTAACTGTTGTTGCCATTTTTATGAAAAAAACGAAATGCCCATATTTAGATTATTTAGTGCACCATGCGCCTACTGCATGCTAAATGTCAGCTATTTTTCCTATTGCCCCGCCCAATTATTATAAAGCCTCCTCCCCACACCAATGTACAAAATATTTTAAGAAACATTTTTTATTAAAATCAGATAGTTCTGTAGAGAATAACAATTAGAACTCTAGAAAAAAAGTTTAATGTTAAATGCGCTGACATACTTGTACCAGGACATGGCAATACAATTAACAGTAATAATATCATGTCATATTAGAAAATAACATAATAAGACAGATATATCATTAAATGTTTAGCAATTGAAAATCATCCAACTCGCTCGGCATCTAAGAAATTATTAAATTCTTTTTCATCCAACCATTCTTTACAAAATAGGCCTTATCCAGTACTCACCAAAAGTTTTGAAAAACTGTCAAAATTTATCCCAGAAATATTCCACTATTCCTCCCCCTCCCTTCATAATTTCCCTTACTTTCACCAAATATTATAACTTATATCGGTGTAGGGAATAAATCCCCTAACCCAATCTTCCTTTTCAACTCTATAATTGAATCAAAATGGAAAGACTGGTCATTATTCTTCACAGACGGGTCCAAATTTGAAATATCTGACTTTTCAGGAGCTTCTTTTTACAGTCACGATGACGGTCACTGTGCTCGATTCAAACTTCCTCAGCCTTCATCAGTTTTCACGGCGGAATGCTTGGCTTTAAGAGAAACTCTTTCCTATATTTTGATCAAAAAATTTTTTTAATGCCTCATTTTATCTGACTCCTTAAGCTCACTTGAAAAATTTAGTAGCAATCCCTTCAAACAAGCCTAATCCAAAATTTTATTACAAATTCGCGAAAAATTATACTAACTGAAACAAAAAAATCTTCAGGTTTCCCTAGCCTGGATTCCGAGCCATCATGGTATTCCAGGTAATGAAAAAGCTGATTCTTTAACTTAAGGAGCTGTATTAAATGGAAGTACAAATTACTCGAACTACCCAGCCGACGATCTTATGATAATCCCAAATATTGATATGCCTTCTAGCTGGCCCGGTAAATGGAACTCCTCTAAAATTTCAAAAAAAAACATTACGCTCTCATTCAACCTTATATCCCATCACGTATATGGTTTAAAAAAAATTTGCTGAACAAAAAAGATACATCCACCATTTGTCGAATGAGGATAGGGCATTGCTGTACAAGGACTCACCTTGCGAGAGTTAGTCTCCCCCATTTGGGTTTATCGTTTTGAAGAAGATCTCAACCACTTATTCTTTGCTTGCCCAATAAATGACCAAATGCCTTCCTTTTATAAGACTTTGGCCCCACAAATCTTCCTACAAATATCCAACTCATCTTAGCGAACAGGAATCCATATGCAACCTTTTGCTTAAATTTTTTAAAAATAACGGAATCGATTTGTAGTGCTCGACTGGGGCCTGTTGTTGGATCGGTGACAGTAGCATGAGTGTGGGTGGAGGTTGATCGTTTGGTGGAGGGATTCTCCTTTTTAGTTTTGAATCGAGAAAGGCGAGAACTTTCTTGGAACTGTCAGACTTACCTATGTTTATGTTGCTTGCAGACCCGACGGTTGGGCCTGGTTGCTGGTTGCGTACTGCGAACCAGTTTGTTTATAAAATAATTCAACATGACATTGGCAAAAGCATACAATTTACTATGCAAAGCCATTTTATTTAAAAAAAATAAAGAAAATGAATATAATACGAGTATAATGTATTTAAAATATACAGGTGTTCTTTAAAACCCGTCTTATCCGAAACCATAATAATCAGTATGGGCAAGAAGACATATTAGCACATTTAAAAAAATAATTTAGAATGAAGAAAATTTTTTTTTTTAAATATTCGGAGAAACAAATGGTTGCTTACTTCTGTAGGGGAGAAGCGAGGGGGGCGCGGCCGCACTGTTGACTGTGTATCAGACTCCCCCCTCCCCTTCCTCGTTTCTCCCCTGCAGAAATAAGCAACCATTTGTTTTTTTTTATATTTCGTTTTTGTAAATTTTATTTGTTCAAAAATTTATTTTCATTTGCCAATATGTCTTCTTGCTCATACTGATCATCGTGGTTTTGGGTGTGACAGGGTTTAAAGAACACCCCGTATACAGAGTAGAATATTACCTTGCATATGTTAAGAGTGTGTATGGATTGGTTTGTGCAATATACACATTGGTACATCAACTAACAAAAAAGCCGCATAAGGTAAAAAAAATACAATGAAATAATGCATTAAATTATTAATGGTTCAAATTCCACCAAACCACAACCTGATTTCCACTTTTCCAGCGCAAGTTTTTTACGACTTTTAGGAAATGATCTTAAAAATTTTAAGATTTGGGAAAATAATAAGAACTCAAATAGTTATTTGAAAATAAATTTAGGTGCCAGTTTAAGTATAATTAAATACCGCAGTCTAGAATGACCATTAAAAATCTTTATTTCATTGCCAATCTGCCGGAAATTAAAACCTGGAACCTCGAGGACTACAACACTCATCTCCGGTCTTATCTGCACTCGATCCCCCTTTTCGGGGGTTTTACATGTTTTTGATTAGCACCTGAAATTCAAGAATGATCACCTAACTCCTATGTAACAACAATAATAATAAAACTTGCACTGTAATTGTATTACCAATGCAGTGCCCTATGCATCACTGAACACGAGATAATACATGTTTCTTTTTATTTATTAGAAAACAATTATTTATTATAACTAATTTATTATAAGCTGTACACCTATTTCCTTTACATTCATACATTATATGTAAGCAGACAAGAGTGGTGTGGCGTTCTATCCTCTCTACCTACACGTATGGGGAAATGGCGTGACGGTTTATGTTTTGTTGCGAACGAATAAATGAGTTTAAAAAAATAAAGCCTATATTATGAAGTAAATGTTTAGATCGACCACAAGGAACAACTGCTTCTTTTGTTCTTTTAGCTTTGTAGCTTACCAAGGGTCAGTTCCAATGGAAGCTCTTGTAAAAAATAAAGACAGAATTATAATATACAATAATAAGTTTATTCTTAACATTTATTAATAATCACAATTTTTACAAGGTCATTTTGCAGCATAAAGTCAATATATATTGTTATATTATAATAATATGAATATTACACAAGATAATTGTCAGTAAAAACTAAGTCACAGTGTTATCAAAAGTCAGCATCCAGAGTGAAGACATTGTCAGTTCGACTAGCCATCACTCCCCATTTCTGATACTCCCCGACCTTCTTCTCGAAGAAGTTGGTCTTGCCCTCTAGGGATATCATGTCCATGAAGCTGAAAGGATTCTTGGAGCCGTAGTGGCGAGCGCAGCCCAAGTCCAACAGCAAGCGATCGGCCACAAACTCGATATACTGCGCCATGAGCTCGCAGTTCATCCCCAGCAGACGTACGGGCAGCGCGTCTGTCAGGAACTCCTGCTCAATAGTCACGGCGTCGCGCACGATACCCAGCACCCGCTCCGCACTCGGCTTCTGCACCAGGTGCTTGAACATGAGGCAGGCAAAGTCGCAGTGCAAACCTTCGTCTCGGGAGATGAGCTCGTTGCTGAAGGTCAGCCCGGGCATGAGGCCACGCTTCTTCAGCCAAAAGATGGACGCGAAGCTGCCCGAGAAGAAGATGCCTTCCACGGCAGCGAAGGCCACGATGCGTTCCCCGAAAGAAGCCGACTCGCTTCCGATCCAGCGCAGCGCCCACTCGGCTTTCTTCTTCACGCAGGGCAGAGTCTCGATGGCGTTGAACAGGAACTCCCTGCGGAGAAGCGTATCGTTACATTACTAATTAACAATATAAAAAAGAAAAAATACGCTTAGAATAAAAACAGAGAACCTCTTTAGAGAAAGGAATAAATAAAGATGATCCACTAGACCACTGGTTTCATGTTCGTGTCTCGGTCAGCCAATCAGCAAGCAGCGTACGCAAACTTCATATTGCTTCGGATGTCTTAACACGTGTACACAGATGCACTCATACAGTGAAGGATAAGCGCACACACGTACACTCTTATTATGAGGGCAACCGGGAGACTATAAAGTATGCTTTGCTTTAATATTGACCACAATATGATATATCATTGTATACAATGCAAAAATCTGCCGTACTTATATTTAAACACAAGATGTCACTTTCTGAGTTCGTGCACCCATCACCACCTGTATTCCTAGACAACAACAGTTTAACGGTAACTGCAACAGTCAAATATCTAGGGCACATACTGACTGATGATTGTAAAGATGATCAGGACATAGAAAGACAGACAAGAGCCATCAATGTCAGGGCCTCTATGCTAGCGAGACGCTTCTTTCAATGCAGTAACGAAGTGAAGAAAATCATCTTTACTTCGTATTTGACGTCCATGTATACAGCGGAACTATAGAACAATTATACGCAAGCAGCGTGGAATAAATTAAGGGTCACGTATAATAATTCATACAGACAATTATTCGGATTGCCTAGGTACTGCAGTACCTCTGAAATGTTTGCAGCTGAACGAATAAACACCTTCGCTGCCCTACTTTGCCAAAGAGCCTGGAGCCTATGGGAACGCCTGAAAAGCTCTAATAATGAAATTCTCCAAGCCACTGCAGGGTGGATCTATTTACCGTTGTTTGAGCGATGGCAGGATATGCTAAGACCACCATAAGTGCAGCAAATATAAATTTTTATTTTATGTTTAGATTTATGTTTATAGTTATATTTATGTTTAGATTTATGTTTATTGTTATATTTATGTTTATATTTATATTAATGATTATGGTTTTATTTATAATTATGTTCATGTTTATATGGTAGAATTGGCTCTGCACTATGTAGCCATTTTACTGGAATAAAATAAAATAAATAAATAATATTAACTCATAACACCGGATTTTATTAAGATGAGTAAAAACGTTGACAAACATATTCTTATTGCAAAATTTAAATAGAACCAAAAAAATTAATAAGAAATAAAATAAAAGTACGTAATAAGTAAAATAATCAAATCATAATTACACCTACACAGCAATGACAACATAAACATATTTTTAAAAACTAGCTACGAACAAAAAAAATAACATTTTGAATTAAATAACTTTTACGTAAGATTATAACATTCTACATATATAACATAAATCACTTTGTTGTAACTTCAAAAAATATACATAGACTTAAAAAAAAACAGTTAAATGTCATTACAAATCACTTTTTCTGTAAAAGTTCTGTCAAAGGCCTGTTTATGAATTACTTCAAAAACTTTTAAGCAGTTTTCAAATTTTCTATGAAAATAGAGTAAAAATATTATAAATTTGCTGTGAAACAGTTTCAACCTCTCTCGTTAAATTGCTGTTAATTTCTTATTTATTCAAATTTCGAGACATGATAAATTATGTGGAATGAGGTTGTCTCCTACTAAGAAATTTCGTATTATTTATAAATTTATCATATTAATTAGAGCATCTTGAGGAAAGAACCTCCGTGGTGTAGTGGTCAAAACGCTTGACTCACGCACGGAAGGTTCCGGGTTCGATTCCCGGTGAGAACACAAAAATTAAAATGTGATTTTTCTCAAGCCTGGGTTTTCTGTGATGTAATTCACCACTGTAATTGGGCCTCCTGGCCTGTTGTGGTGCAAATAAAAAAAATTAAAAAAAGAAAATAATTTTTCGAAAAAACCGAATAGTACCGAAGATATAAGCTGTAAAAATTTTGATATTTTATAAGTCTAGCCAGCCGGCCGATAAGCATGTGACGTCACAGGACATAAAACGACTGGCGAGCTGTATGTGCCTGCGTTGCCATTTGCCCCTCGCTAGCTCTAGTGATAACAAGTACCTACTTTGTTTTTCAAAAATGGAAAAAGCATTTGTTCATGGTCAGTCTGACAACTTGCCAAAAATAGACTCATGCAGTAGGATGTTTTATTTTTCAAAAAAACTCAGATTTTTTGGGAGTGGAGAAGTGAGTAAATTTTGAGGGCACGTACACACTATGTTATTTCTTTCTCACAAGTGAAATAATACTGGAGGGGGCTCTCGGTTTTGTTTTCTCTTTCACTCAAGCTCCGCCTAGTGAGTAGTGTCCCTGTCGTTCTTCTGATATACTGTATGCTTGTGCTCTTTCGTGCTTTTTTGTGTAACATTGCCATCTCTTACATTAATTAATATAAAATTGACTCATAATAGGGAAATATTTTTTATAGAGAAAGCCTGTAAATTTATTAAAAAACCGTTTCCTCATTTTGGTGTGAAATATTTCACGTAAGGATTACAAAAAATAGAAATTGGATATTTAAAAAAGAACAAGTAAAAATAAGAGTTATTTCATGTTTTTAACGCGATGTAGACCTGTTACCTCATAGCCACACATGAGTTAAAGGTGATTTCCACTCTCTACGATTAGAGGTGTTCCTAGTATATCAGTCACAGGTACAAATACTATGATACGTCGAGAGATCATTATACCATGATACTCGTATGAAGCTGTAATACGTACAATATACTAACTCATTAGTCATTATTAATTTTACTATCAGATACACTTAATAACAAAAATAAAGAGGATAATTCCCAAGGTCCGCTTGAAGTTCAAAATATTTAAGAAAAGGTGAAAACCATCATCAACCACTTTAAAGGAAGTACCATATCCACGGAACAGTTATTGCGATATCAAGTGCAAAGCGGTGTATCCAATCCAATGGATGTCGCCACAAGGTGGTATTCCACGTTCTTGATGTTGGAGAGGTTTGTGCTGTTACAAGAAGCAATCCGAAGCACCATGGGGATAATTGTTAAAGGGCTTCTGGTTTTATCAACTGAAGAGTGGGAAATCTGCAAAGACTTGTGCACAATATTTAAACTGATGTTGGAGGTCACTAAAGAGATGAGCGGGGAAAAATAGGTCACCACAAGTATGGCCATAGTATTTAATAAAACATTATTAAATATTTACGACATAAAAATACCACAAAAATCAGCACTCCATAAAACTGTACTGATTTGTATTAGTGAAATAAGCCGTGGATTAAAGAAGCTGGACGAGCTTGCTACAGCTGAAATGAATCGATCAATTCGTACGGGAGACCCGGATGATCCACCACCAGCCCAAGTTAACCCCGACAGTTTGTCAATATGGGATGACATAGATTTTATAATTAATGAGGTGCAACATATCATTTCACCCCAAGCCAACGCCATTGCAGAAATGAAAAAATATCTAGATGATAAAATGTTAGATAGAAAGGATGGAGTGGTGGTGCAACCACCGATTTGTGTACCCAACCTTGGCTTGAGTGTTTAAAGCCGACTGTCTTGACTACATCAGTACCGTGTGAACGCATGTTCTCTAAGGCACCAGAGAACAAGGTTTGGGTCGAGTAGAGTCCAAAAATTTATGTTTTTTAATGTAAATATGATTTTTTTTTAAAAATAAATGTGCCACACATTCGACTTGTTTTTTTAAATTTTACCTACATACATATTTTGTTAATCTTAATTATGTATGTAGGTATCTTAGTCAAATTTTTAAATACTTTCGTGTACAGCACACCGCATAGGGGCATAGGCACATAGTACGAGATACGAGGACCAAGAACCAGAGTCTGGTTACCAGACTAGTATCTGGCAACAGGTAGCGATCCTAGAATCTTGACATGGTGATATTGGTAATAGCTGATATCGCTAAGTAGCAGTCTAAACACACCACTATCTACGATAAGTTTTTGAATTTGGATCACGACTATCTATAATTAGATGGGATTTCCGGGACGGGATAGACGGGATAAATATATCCGAAGTGGTTCTCTCGATATATTATTAGTGATATTGAAAAAATTTAAGCCATCTGGTAATTCATATTATTACACTCTATTCAGTGATCTTCAAACAATTGTAAAACAAAAGATGGATGCAGCTTTCGAGTCTTATATTTCTGGTATTGGATCTGATGCATTTATTTATTAATTATATACACCAAGAGGGCATTCACGTGACAGTACAAAGTTAAAATCAGAGTGTTCCATGGTATAACAAGACAATATGTAGGTCTAATAAATATGTATCTAATAAACAGTATGGAATAACATTATGCTTAACAGATATATTTTATGAATAAAGAAAACATCTACAAAAAATATAGTATTTACGGCAGGACTGGGTAAACAGTTTGTTTTAACACCGTAACAGACCGAGACAGTTTATAAATTTACAGTAGTGAACACAGAACACCCAGAATTGAGGAAATCCCATGTAATTATCGTGATCTCACTGGGAATCGGAACACTAAGGGCGAGGCGAGAGTCTTAATCGCACATGAACTGAAAATATCCGATCGTGAGACTTCAGTCACTACTATTAAATATGGATATTCTAAACCTACTAAAGATGGGGAGATTTTTTCTTGGGAGAAACAAAATTACAACAAAGAAAAAATATGAATAGAACTCCAAAAAGGACATAGGAATAATGAAACATCTATATATGTGGAGTAAATGATAGAGCAGATGGATTTGTGGACAATATGATAAGAGTAATTGACAATATCAACCTGCCTAACTAAAAAAAAAAACTATATTTGAGAATACTAACAAATGGTATACACAACCCTTGTGTAAACTTCAGAAACAGAGAGATTACTCATACAGTCGCTCAAATTATGCAATTAGATGAAGAATGGGAAATATACAAAAAATATAGAAATGCATATAGCAAATAAATTAAGCTTCAAAAAATCATCATTACAAGAATAAATTATTAACTCGTAAAAATGACCCAAAAAAGTTGTAGATCACAGCTGAAGAGCTGATCAGTGGTAAACATAAAGAATGCCCGAATGAGGACAATATCGAGATGTGGAAGATGTACAAACATTTAACATAATATCTTGATGGTACTGAACATGCTTTCGGTAAAGCAGAGTAATTTGAAATATCTTAGTGTTAACGTTTAAATTAAAGAATAAATTATTGCCCGAATACATGTTTTCTGATGTTCAGCGTAATAACGAAATTCATCACTATCCTACGAGGAGGGGTGAAGGTTTCAGACTCCCCAAAACAAGAATCCAGGCAACTCAAAACAATCTGTATCATAGAGGACTTATTAAGATGTTTAATGAGTTGCCAAAAGATATTAGGGATGCTGGGTCTATCGCATCGTTTCATGGGATGGCGATGATTTTTGTTAAAAACAAACATAAATATAGGTAGATAGAGTGTCATCATGAAGCGTCTGGATTTCACAACAATGTTTTGTTTTTAAAATCATATTTATGTATAATATATTGTTCGATAGTTAAGGTATAATTAGGTGTTCAAATTTTATTTGTACAACTATCTAATAAATACATTACATTGCAGAGAGAGAGGATTAACTGCAGTAATTGGCATAACAAGAGCGCCATAAAATGAGAAATGTGAACTTTTAAGCAAGTAAAAATGCAACAAACCTTTCCTTGGTGTTCCTGATATAGGTTTCGATCAGCAGGGAATACATCTCGGAGTGAACATTCTCCATGGCAACTTGAAAACCGTAGAAGCAGCGGGCCTCAGTGACCTGCACTTCCTGGGAGAAGCGTTCCACCAAGTTCTCATTTACGATGCCATCGGAGGCCGCAAAGAAGGCGAGCACGTGCGAAATGAAGTGGCGTTCGCCATCCTTCAGCAGCTCCCAGTCGGCCATGTCCTTGGACAGGTCTACCTCTTCCACGGTCCAGAAGGACGCCTCCGCCTTCTTGTACATGCGCCAGATGTCGGGGTACTGGATCGGGAACACCACGAACCGGCGCGGGTTGTCGCGCAGCAGAGGCTCCAGCTGCGGGTCGAACCCGCTCACGGCCCCCTGAGTGATGTCCGCCGCCGGGTCGCCTGTCGGCGAGTCGCCGGCGTTGGCGTCCTGCAGCACGCCGCCCGCTTTCTTCGGGGACTGAAACATGGTCATACAACACCGTTACCTACTGCTTTACTGGGACTGGAAATAGTAAACATAAATCACCTCGACGCTTTACCTTCAAATGTATTCCACTAAAATCGGTAGACAGATTTTCTTTACCGGTTAAGCGGGTGGACATTTTCCAATTTATCGATAAAACACTATTAAACAACAAATGTAACCAAGTATAACGGTAATTTTTCTTTCTATGTAATGCGGCTTCGATAAATTTGTTACGTTTCCACAATTGAATAATTCAACGAATTTCATAACACAATTCTGACTATTAACTTCTTAACTCCTCTTCACTTTAAAGAAAACGGAACGGATAAGTATGACCTATTGTATATATAATTTTAATATTATCGAGTATCGAGACGATACGCACGCGGCACACGGCAGCAGGGAGCACAAATTAAACTCGCAGGGAGTAAACTCAGTAAACAATGGACGTCAGTGAATTTTGCCGCGCAAATGTGGTCAAGGACAAGATAAAACACGAAATCACAGATAAAATAATATAAAGGACCAATAGTAGTACAAGTAGATAAAATCTTATTTTCAATAATTGTATTGACAAAAGTTCCGAGGTCAATACATTAAAGAGTGATTTCATATAGTGAAAACTGTTTTTTCTAATTTGATGATACAAAAAATTATGTGAATCTTATGTAAATAAAATAATAACCGCCAAAAACGAAGATGTTAATTGACCAATCAGAAGACAGAATTGGATTGGTCGAGTCAACCAGAGACTATACACATATAGAGTCACCGATCGACTGATCACAGACTACAGATATAATACTCTGATCATAGACAATAAATATTAAATAACATAAAATTTATGTAGGCCATAGAATTAAGAATAGTCCAGAAACCGCATACGCACATCAAACAGAAGGCGGCTCAACTACTCATAAATGAGTAGTTTTACGTTTTGGCCCATCAATTTCTTTGTAGACGTCGCTCAGTATGCAACTCCCGATTTGAATTCTATTATGCCGTGTTGAGTCGTTTTAAAGTGTAAAAATACTGCTGAGATCTTGAAGAAACAGGATGAAATCACGTTTCATGTGTAATTAGCAAATACATGAGTAAGTAACAAATGTCTTACTTAAAGGCGTTCCTCACATATATTTTATAAAAGATTTTCGGAAAACAAGTACTGTATGTTGGTAAATGGTTTAATGGGGTTTTTTCTTTCTTTATTAAGGCCTTCTACCAAAACATAAAAACATCGGCCAAAAACAAGTTACAATAAACACAAGAACAACACAAACAGAAAGGAATAAGAATATAGATACAAATGTTTTTTTTTCGCTGCTTAGCAATCGTCAAAACAAGGTCTGTTTTTCTGATTCTCTTCTGCTTTCTGTAATTTTTTAATTATTTTTATAGAATATATGATTTATTCTGATACCTTTTCTTAATTTTCCTTCTTATTTTCTTGCCTTTTTCATTTTTCAATCAATTTGCCGGGTGTGTTTTCTTTTAATTGTTAGTAAACTGTTTTTTATTCCCGCTTAGGGCTTGGATAGCCCATAATGGAGGATCGTGCGGAGACGGCTGCGAGGCCGTCTCCCGCACCAGTAGACGATCATGACTATGCTGGCGTGAGAAAGAGGCGTGATGCGAACAACAATGTCCCACCCAAAAAACCCAAAATTGTAGTCCCAGAGGCTTGCTACAAATCTTCTGACAGTTTACAAAAAGCTTTCACCGATGAAAAATCTTCACCGATGCATCTCTTTTGGTAACTTTTTGTCCCGTCAAAACTTCAAAAACATTTTACCCGGAGGGGTAAAATCTCTTGGCAAATTTCGTATTTCAGTTGAATTTAAGGATTTCAAATCTGCCAACGATTTTTCAAATTCAGTGACAATTACAAATAACAATTTTAAGGCCTTAATTCCCTCCTACCAAATCACTCGTTTGGGTTTGATTAAAAGAGTTCCGACTGAAATGTCGGATGATGAAATTATCTCTGAATGTCGGGTTCCAGAAAGATACGGAAAACTTTTTAAAGTCCGGTGACTAAATTATAAAGATACAAAATCTGGATCTGTAATTTGGAAACCGTCTCAGTCAGTTATTGTATATTTTGAAGGTCAGTCTTTACCACTACAACTCCATTCCTGTAGAAAAATATATCTTCCCCACCATTCTATGTTTCCAGTGCTGCCGCTTTGGTCACAGCAAAACGGTATGCAGATCACTTCCCCGTTGTTTCAAATGTTCCGAGAATCATTTGGGTGAATCCTGTCTATCCGACAAACCTCCAAAGTGTGTTGACTGTCAAGGTTCTCACACTGCTATTAATAATCAATGTCCAGAATATTCTCGGCAGAAGAGTATTAAACACCATATGGCTGCGGATAATATTTCGTATTTTGAAGCAGCTAAGATTGTTCCTCCTGCCAAACCTTCCTTTGCCGAAAAGGCTTCCTTCCTTCCTTCCTCTTTTTTCTCTCGCCCGGCTAATGTAATTTTCGGTAGTAATACTTCGCCTTCTACTTTTTGTAAAAAAACCATTTTCACCTACCGAACTCCAAAAAGTCCTGAAAATCTCCATTTAAGTAAAGATAAAGATTTACTTAAATCTATATTAATCTCCCCTGATGGTAATAATTCTGATTCTGACCATTCTAATGGTGTTGCATTCTCCTGTGATAAAAGCTTTGATAATCCCCAAGAACTTATCAAAACTTTAGTTAACCTCTTAATTAATATTATTACGTCTAATAAAATACCGTCCAACGCTGCCGATATAATAAAGATTTTACTTCAAGCTGTTTATAATGGCTCGAATTCTTCAATGGAACAGCAGAAGTGCTGTATCCAATAATATTAATATTTTTCATTTATTAACTTCTTTTTCAATTTCAGTTGCTGCCATTTCTGAGACATGGTTCAAATCCGATCTGGTTTTCAGATTGGGTGGGTACTCGTGTGCTAGATGTGAAAGCTGATGGGGGCGGTGGCTGTGCCATCTTTGTGAAAAATTCCATCTCTTTCCAGCGCATACCGGTCACCCCTCCTGATAATCTCACGCAAGTATGCGCAGTAAGGATTAACAATATTACCTTTGTTTCGTCCTATACCTCCCCAAATTCTCTATTTAATATTCAATGGTGGTCAAACTTTTATTCTTCCCTTCCTAAACCTATTTTATTCATGGGTGATTTCAACGCCCACTCCACTCTGTAGGGCTGCGTTAAAGACGATAAATCCGGTAAATTGATTAACGAATTTTTAGATGAATCTTATTTATGTGTTTTGAATGATGGCTCTCCGACTCACATTCCTCCCCCAAACCAATCCCGTAATGCTTTGGATCTCTCTTACTGTTCAATTGGTTTAGCATCTTCTTTTTCATGGGAGGTTTTATCGGATTCACATGGCAGTGACCATCTTCCGATATTAATATGTTCATCGTTTTTGCAGCATGTGCCAATAATTCAAGACCAAAATACAAATTAAATTCACCAAAAGCTAACCCAATTGCATTTAAAACGCTTCTTGAAGTGGAAGCTTCCAAATTTCCTCAGGTTATCCCTGGAAATTGTAAAACTTCTTGGGTAAACATGCTTAAAATTTTCCATGTAACAGCTAAAAAAAAAAATCCTTTTTCTAAAAATATTAACAGTCACCTTTCGTCCTCCCCATGGTGGGACTTTGAATGTACTGAAGCAATTTCGAAAAGAAAATTAGCCTGCAAAGCTTATTGTAAACATATGACTTTGGAAAACTTTTTAAAACTAAAACAGGTTCAGACTCAGACCAGACGGTTGTTAAAGAGTAAAAAAAGATATGGATGGTCTCAATTTTGCGAACGACTTTCCCCTTCGAGCACTTTAAATCTGTTTGGACCATGATTCGAAAATTCAGAGGTTCTTATAATCCTCCAACTGAGCGTGTGCCGGTAGCACTTTGTTTGGACGACTTCCTTAATAAATTAGCTCCTTCTTACTGTCCCAATATTGAAGAAATTATTTGTTCTCCCGTTCTTTATTCCTATGCTCCGCTTAGCGCTCCCTTTTCTTCTGCTGAACTGGAAAAGGTTTTCCTAAATTTAAATAACTCTGCTCCCGGTCCTGATGACATTCCCTATTCCCTTATAAAATGTTCAAATACTGTATTTCGTAGTTTTCTTTTAAATATTTATAATCAAATTTTCGATTCAGGTTGTATTCCAGACTTCTAGAAAGTGCAGTATCTTATTTCCATTTTGAAAATTGGTAAAAATCCTCATATGGACCTATAGCATTATCTTCCTGTTTTCAAAAAATTCTTGAACATCTTGTTAAAAATCGGCTTGATTGGTTTGTTGAAAGCAACAAGATTCTTCCAAATTTTCAATTTGGTTTCAGGAGAGGTAAGGAAACGCGAGACAACCTTTCTGTTTTTGTCAAAGAGATCCAAATTGCTTTAAGTAAAAAAGAAATTCTAATAGCTTCCTTTCTGGACATCAAAGGAGCATAATAACGTCAAAATTCCTCTTCTCATTAAAAAACTCTTTTCTCTGAATGTCCCCTCGAAAATTGTAAATTTTGTAAATAATATTTTTCTTAGTAGAACTGTTGATATTTTAGTCAACGGCCACACAGTGGGATCTAGATCCATTTGGAAAGGGCTTCCTCAAGGTAGTCCCCTTAGTCCTCTTCTTTTTAATATTTATACTCATAATCTTTTTCACTGTCTTAATCATTCTTGTAATTTTTTACAATTCGCAGATGATTTCAATATTTATATTTCTGGTAAAGAACTTCCTTTTCTGTTGAACCAAATGAAGTTTTCGCTTGATCTCTTTGATTCCTGGATTACCAAAAACGAACTCATTTTGGCCCCTGATAAATGTAAAATTATGGTCTTCACGAGAAAAAGAAATATATCAATCTTTTGATTAAAAACTTTTGCATTGAATTTACCAACGAAATTAAATTTTTGGGCATTCATTTCGATTCTAAATTAGCTTGGCACACTCACATTCAGCATATTATTTCGAAATGTAATAAAAGTTTCAATATTTTTAAGTCTACAGCTGGCGTTTCGTGGGGATCTCACCCCAAGACCCTTAAACTCCTTAACAATGCTATTATTAGATCCCATTTGGATTATGCATCATTCTTGCTCGAACCTCTAACAAAACATTTGTCTTCTAAACTCGATAAAATTCAATTCAAATCACTTCGTCTTATTTCTGGCTACATGAAATCTACTCCAACTAATATCTTACAGGTTGAAAATGTTGACCCCCCCCCCTTCACATTAGAAGACAACAACAAGCGGATTCGTTCTTCATCAAACGCATCCGTTTTCAAAATCATCCTGTTCTGTCTAAAGTCCAATATTTTCATTCCATTTGCAATAATTCTCCTCTTTGGCGAAACAAAAATCACCCTGCTCTTTCGATTAGTCACGAGCGTTTTTCCTATTTGACTACTAAGATTTTTCGATATCATACTTTACCACTTTATTCTTCTCCATATTTCAATTTTTTCTCAAACGTTGAAATTCATTTCGATCTTGGCTTTTCAAAATTTCAAACCACTCACAAATCGATTTCTTCTATTAATATTGAATTTTCAGAAATTATTAACTGTAAGTGGCCCAATCACAAGTATGTATTTACCGATGGTTCGAAATCAAATAATGGCGTTGGCGCTTCCTTTCTTTGTGAACAAGACAATTTATTTGGTATTTTTAAACTCCCTTCTTTACTCTCTAATTTTAATGCTGAATACATAGCAATTCTGGAATCTTTAATCCATATTGAAAAAATGAACTATTCTCAGTCTGTTATTTTTACTGATTCACTCGGCTGCTTAAAATTACTGTAGTCATCCCCATTCAGTTATAACTTTTCAATTATCATTTGTAATATTTTTGCTTCTCTTTTTAAATTATATCAATGCGCCAAAAAAATTGTTTTCGCCTGGATTCCAAGCCGCATTGGAATATCAGGCAATGAAAAGGCGGATTCTCTTGCAAGGTGGGGATCTGAAGTTGGTAATTTAAAATACGACCGGGTGGATTTTTCAGATATTTCTAATTTGATTAGAGTAGTTAATTTCAATGCTTGGAAAGTGGAGTGGAATTTTTCTAAATTGTCAAAGGGAATTTTTATAGTAATATCCAGCCTGATATTCCCCCCAAACCTTGGTACAATAGCGCGTGTAAACTCAATAGGTCTAGGATTGTAACTTTTTGCCGTATCAGATCTGGCCACTGTTGCACTCCGTCCCATCTTTTTAAAATTTTAATTTTAGACTCCAATGCCTGCGAATGTGGAGGCATTGGAGATCTTAATCACATTTTTTTACATGTCCTTTAATGACTGGGAGGAAAAAAATATTTGATATTTTACTTATGTTTTTTATAACCTTTCCAATTCATTTATCTCAAATTTTTTCTTGTACAAATTGTTTATTGATCAATTCTGTTTATATTTTTTTAAGTTCAAACTGTTCCCTATTATGATTTGTAATAATTGTGTCATTGAAATAATTATGTTTAAATTAATTATTTATTTTTTTACAATAAATTTATCGTACATTTTTAGGTTTATGTAAAATATTTTGTCATTATTACTTCCGACGTTTAATTTTTAATTTTAATAGTTATAATTTATCATTAATATAAGATTAAGTTTGTTAATATTTTTATTATTTTGTTGTAATTTTTCTAGTTATTAAGTTCTATCTTCCTTTTAATTTTACTGTAAGTTTCTATTTTCTGTTAAATAGGCACTATCGGGTTTTGGTGAGTTTTTCTGTTAGTACCTATTTCAATTTATGTTGAAATTTTTATTGGTATATGTCTTTATTATTACAATTGATATTTTGATGTTATTCTTGTACTTATATTTTTCTTGTCTTTTGTTTGTATATTGTTATTCCTGTCTGTTTATGTTTTTCTTATGTTTATAAATGTAACTTGTTTTTGGCCGATGTTATCAAGTTTTGGTAGTAGACCCTAATAAAGAAAAAAAAAAAAAGGCCCTAATAAAGGAAAAAAAAAGTAGAAAAGGTCAGCAAATTGTGCAAAAAGGAAGAAAGAAAGTCACAGAAAAAACATTTTCGTATAATTCTATGGAAGACGAGCTTTTTTAAGAGTAAGACATCTGTAGTCTGTGGTATAATCGTGTATAATCTCTGGGCGGCAGTACAAGACCGGTGGATCGCTGTCAATTATTGCCGATATGCCGATCAATTCTCCTTTAATCGCTGTTTAAAAAGTGTTTTATTAAAACTGAATGACATTTACTCGCATTACTTAAGCTATAATATCAAACAAGTGGAGTCTTCAATTTCTACGAGTGAATTATAATCAACCACTGAAAATGGCTATGGCTCTTCAAAGACGTACTAATGTTTGTAAACTAAGCATCTTAACTTGCAAAATTGTAATTAAATAAATGAAAGTATGCATTTATTTATTCATATCTTTATTAATATTCCAGGTACGGTTGCCTCCAGAAGTTAATAGAGTTTTATACATCAGAAACCTTCCTTACAAAATAACTGGCGAGGAAATGTACGACATTTTTGGGAAATATGGCGCCATTAGGCAAATTCGCGTGTAAGTTTACATCGTACGGTTATTACTTAATATTGTGATCCCAAAAATCCGCGTAACGGAATCAGACGCTGGTTTTTTATCTCAGTCACAGGAAACTCATTTCCTCAAATGGCCGAATTAACAATTCGTACAGAGGTAGAACCCGCAGACTTTAATAGCAGGCGCTCGCCACAAACCGCTTGGGGAAAGGCTTTGCAAGCTTACGCAAGCCAAACGTCAATGTTCAGGCCTACAGTATATACCATATTTAAACTACGACACTGCCCCAAACCTCAGCGAGCGCTTGCGAGTGTCCGCAAAGAAAAATCCGAACGCCCGATCCATACTCTCGCTCTTGTCGACGCTTGGCAAGAGTGTGGAACCACCTTGAAACCAATTATTCAGATATCAATGTGGAACTACCCACCATTTTCATTGCCAATGAAATGATTTGAGAAGTTTTGTTTATCACTCGGAACTTGTTTGGTTTTCTGAAGCCGAACGCTTGGTTTTCTGCAGTCGAAATATTCTTATATTTTTATATTGTATCAGCATATTTTAAATACAGCGACCCAATTGAACCCTATCTGGACCAATTAAAGATAATTTGAATGACCTTATCAGGGAAATGTCAATGCAGAGTCCACCATTTGCAGCCCTAGAGTTGACCTTGAAGTAAGGAGAAGTTTGTGAGGATTTCATATCCCGATTCGACCTAAGCGTTTTAAATGATCCCTCTTGTCGTCCTACTTTCTCTTTTGCCATGAGATTTTCATATGTTGACATTACTCTGGTATCTGGAAATCTTTGCAAAGTTCCCCTACTGGGTTGTGCACGATGGAGTATCTTGCAGTGATCTCAACCTAATCACTTTTGATTATTGTGACGTTTCTCATACTTTTACAACACCAATCCCATCACATTTTCGATCAAAAACTGATAACTGGTCAAACTTTAACGCTCAGTTCACTTATCAAATGGGTCGGATAGCTAGAATAAACAGTCATTTAAAACTCGCGCGGTAATTGATTGTGCAGATAATGCGCTAGGATGAACTTCCCTTCCTCCTTTGACCCGTCGCAAATGGTGGAATTCCAATCTTTCAGCATTAAAAACTCTTTTGAATCGTGCGCTTAGAGCTCTCGGAAGAGGTCGATGAACTGACTGTAATCCTATAGCATTGTTTTTACTACATGCAAATTTTAAAATGGCAGATAATAAATACAAAACTGCAATAGATAAAGCCAAATGACTATGTTGGTGCCTTCTAGTAAATTTCCAAATCTGATCCCTGGGGTGCTCTATACAAATTTATTTCTATTAATAATGTGCAAAATAAGCCAATGATTGGCGCCCTTGAGGTATTATATTACGAAAATGGCGCTATATAAGTTATCAATAATAATAATTATACATCCTTTGACTGGTATCATAACACTCACTGCCGTGGATACGGCTTCAGCTCTGCTTGACGCACTTATCCCTTCTGATGACATAGCTTCGAAGAGGAATAAACTGAGGTAATCGGCTAGTTTCATCGTTCACTGAGAACAGGCTGGGCGCTAGGTGCACTTCATAGATATTTTTTTGTAGGAAGATACAAGCGGTGGTGGTGATTTATAATAAATAATTATTATTTTATTTATTTTCACATAAATGTATTTACTAGAACACATTATTATCGAAAGTCAAATAAAATGGTAAGCTGTGCATAATAGCTTATTTTGACGATTCACCCCTGCAAATTGGTGCCCTATGCACCACTGGGTTTCATAAGGAAATATATTTATTTACACATCAAGGGTTCAAAGAACCTTTTACGAAAAAATGCTTTACAGAAATAATCCCAGCAGTGAACAATAATTATGTAGAACATCATATGAAATATAATAGAATAATTCAAAGTAAATCATTTATTGAAGCTAAAATATTTTTAAAAAGTTAAAAAGAAACATAACATTTTTTTCCTTTATTAGGGCCTTCGTTTTTACCTTATGTTCTAAATATAAATATAACAAAGTAAAGTTAAGAATAATTTAAGATAAAAGTAAAGTAGTTATTATAAAGTTTATATTTGAAGCACTAACTTTGTGGTTATTTATTATAATAAAATAAATAAAACAACTTTGTTTTTAGCCACTAATTTCTATTTTTCACCGACCGGTTTCAAAGAAAACAAGCTTCTTCGTCAAGGTTTACGTAACTAATGAATTGATTCCTTTTTTTATTTTTATTATGTTCACTAAATACTATATATATACTAAATACACGTGGACCCAATAAATCAAGTCGTTTTTTCCTTACACGGATGGTAATTTGATATCATTATTTTCGAAGTAAGACAGGAGAGGACTAAAAGAAAATTGTTTATTTGGTTATTAATTATTGTTTTCTTATTATGAATCGCTTTTTTAATTTCTAAGTTGTCTAATTTTAATATTTTATTTTCAACATGAAATACTTTTAATCCAGTGTCTTTACAGAAGTTATGATTATTTTCTATCAGATGATTTGTGAATTCTACACAACTAATAATACAGGAACATTGTTAAAAAATCACAAAGACAAAGTCCATAAATATAATAAATCTGGGATATACCAATTAAATTGTAATGATTGCGATTCAATCTACATTGGAAAAACTAAAAGAAACTTTAATATTAGAGTAAAAGAACACTTAAGATGCTTAAATAATAATAATTTTTCTGAATTCGCAAATCATCTGATAGAATATAATCATAACTTCAATAAAAAGTTAAATTTAATAATGTATTTATTGTAAGGAGTGAGAATACGTTTTAATTCATGTACAGAATTTGCATTGAAAATATCGAATATTTGTTCTAATTCATTTCCATACCTATGTATCCTGGGTATAAGTGAGTGCATTTCGAAGTTGGTTCGTGAATTGTTACAAAATTATTATATTTTTACATTTGTTTTATTTTCATTACAAAAAAAACTTTAAAAAATACATCTTAAAATTAAGCTATAGGTACCGTAATTTGTAAAAAATGCCAACAAAGACTTCAGCATCTGACTGTGGGCCATTCCTTTTTTAATAATTTTATGTTTATAGTATATAAATATGGTATGACAACCATGAAAAGAAAAACAAGATTAACATAATGCTGCTATTACAAAAACAAAACAATTTTTTTACTTCTAGTGCACCTACCAGGTATTCGAATTTGGATTAGTTCAAGCAAAGTTGGGTTGTCAAATATCGATTTAATTATTTCAAATAAGAATAACAAATCAGCTATAACTCTACGGTCAGACAATTCAAGTAATCTCATTTCATTTCTTAGGAAATCACAATTTAAGGATTCTATAGGTATTTTCAATTTATAATTTACAAAGTGCAAGAATTTATTTTGTACCCTTTCGATAGCGTGAGAATGAATATCATAGTAGGGAGACCAAACCAAAGAGTTGTATTTAAGCCTACTCCTTACTAATGAGCAGTACAATTGTTTCACAGTAAATGAATTTTTAAAGTTTGACGCTAGTCTCAAAACAAATCCAAGCATCTTCATTCCATCATTAGCTATCTGATTAATGTGAAAAGTAAACTCTAGTTTCTCGTCAAGCAAAATACCCAGATCTTTTATTTGAGACACTCTTATCAAATCGATACTATTTTTAAAATATGTAAATTTAATGGGGTTTTTACATCTACAGAAAGTTATACTTTGACATTTACATATATTTAACTGAAGATTATTAAATTACACTACTTGTACAATATATTTATATTCTCTTGAAGAGTATAACAATCAGTTACATTTTTTATATTCCTGTATATTTTTAAGTCATCGGCAAACAGTAAAATATTATCTTCTTCGAAAAAATTTACTACATCATTTACAAAAATACTAAATGGGATCCTTGAGGAACCCCACTTGTCGCCAAAAATGATTGTGACACAAAATCATTAACTTTCACTATCATATATCTACCAGTTATATAACTATGCAACCAATTCAGCATATTCCCTTTAACTCCTACCAAATCTTATTTCTTTACCAAAATTTTATGACAAACCTTGTCAAAAGCTTTACTAAAATCAGTGTAAATAGAATCAAATTGTCATTTTTGATTTAAAGCATTAATTATATTATTTTGGTAAATAATCAGATTTGTCAGAGTTGATTTGCCGAGAGTAAAACCACGTTTAACTGGTGATATTGCATGTCTTACATGAGAATTTATTTTGTAAAGTACAAGGCTTTCAAATAGTTTTGGAATAATTGATTGAATGCAAAGAAGTTTAATAAGAGAACGGACACAGAAAACTCCAGTGACAACTGTCGTCAAGCGGAGGCGATACGGTTGGCTTGGCCATGTACTACGGATGCCTCCTGAGAGCCTTAACTTCGCTTGCCTACCTTACAAGGCATCAGGTTTTCAACGTCCTGGACGTCCACTGCTGACTGTTAGCAGTTCATGTCAGAACTACGAGACGTGAACCTGACTTGGGAGGATGCACAGGAGCTGGCAACTGACAGAGATGCCTGGAAAATCTTCATGGACACCATATGCTCCAACTAGGGAGCGGACATGGAATGATGATGATGATATAAATCTGTAATTTTTGTTACCCTTAAAACTTATTAAATGATGATGACATGCTTGCATTCATTCCGCCTTCTCTTGGCCTTAAAATTTTTCTGAATGTTGGTTGTTTGAGCATTAGTAATTATTCAAAATATAATGTTTTAGTAAAAGTTTTGAAAATGTATTGCTTTTTTTATAAAAAAAATATGTTTTTAAAATAATTGTTAATATTACTTTCGATTTTTAACTAATACTAATAATCAAACAACCCGACCTTAGACGAATGTGTGGGAAGATGGTTTAAGAGTGCATATATAGAAAATATATTTCTCTTTAAAGTTAAAGATAAACTTTTTTGTTTCAGTGGAAATACACCAGAAACAAGAGGGACTGCATTTGTTGTATACGAAGATATATTTGATGCAAAAACTGCGTGTGATCATTTATCTGGATTCAATGTTTGTAATAGGTACTTAGTTGTTCTATATTACAGATCTAATAAAGCGTTCAAAGGAATGGACATTGACAAAAAACAAGAAGAACTTGATTCTATTAAGAAGAAATATGGAATTTCTTCAGAAGATCTGAAAAAGTAGCAAATTATGATGTATGTGCCTGAGAGAAGGCACGAAGAATAGGCCGATATAGCGAGAGAGGCATGTGGGACAAAAGGAAGAATAAGCCCGATATATGGAGAGACATTTTTTGTGCTGAAAATATTTAATAAGTTTATTCTAAAAAACTATTTTGTAATAAAAATTTATTCACATGGGAAAATATTTTTTGTTTTTAAAATTTCAGTTTTTACTTTACCAAATAAATATAATTTATGAATGTGCCTTTTAGGTGGGTAAGACCCTGTTACCGGAAAGATATGTGTCACTTGATCTGTATCTTTAAAGTGACCAAATCTTTTAAGTAGTTCAATTGAACGAATGTATCTTTTGTTCATTTGGGTCATCATATCTCCGCATCTTCGTATCATTTGTATCATCGCATCTTTCGTATCATTTGTTTCTTCGTTTTTTTCGGGTCTCTAGTTCATTCAGTTCTTTTGTTCACTTGAAAAATATTATTACAATATTTTTAATAGGTTTTATTTAGGAAGAGAATATTTGTTTACATATAAAAATATTCAGCTTTATACTTTGTTTTATTTCTTTTGAGTAGTTTTTGACGATAGAGGAGAAGTGTTTACAAGAGTAGCCCCTGAATACATTTGAAATAAATACAAAGTAGTACAATAAATGTCAATCTGCCCTAGTTTTATCGTGCCGTTTGGATTTGGACGATTCGTGTTAATCGGGCCTACGTGTTCAATAAACACACACTTCGGAAATGTGTATAGATAGAGCAAATGTCTATGTATGCGTGGCCTCAACTTTAAATAATTTACCCATACTTAACCTATCTACTAACTACGCATATCGTATGGTGACAAGGAATATGAACACAATCGTTGCGAACGAATAACCTAAATGAGCTAGAGATATGAAAGATACGAATGATACAACAGATACAAAGATATTTAGTTGGACGCTCTTTTCGTTTGCAAACCAACTGACCGAGATGAGAGAAACATATCTCGTTTCAGACCTTGTCAGTATGACCGGGTCGTTTGCGAACTACACATGTCTAGTGCCTTTTAAGTTTTTACAAAAATAATGAAAATTTTTTTGTTTTGTTACAAATGGTTCACGTTAACTGTTCTTCGATCTTCTACAAGTATGGTTGCGATATGTCCAGTACAATAACCGTAGAAACAAGCTATCATTTTCTTAGATATGCTTTGGGAACGAACAACTTTTATAGGATTAGGTTTATACACGACACCTCGCCGTGTGTATAGTTGAACTGTAGATAGGGGTGGCTCTGTAGCTGCTGTAGTCCGGCTACCTTGGATGAGATAGGCTTCTCTGGTTGGGTCGGCGGTGATATCCTCCAAGGGCAGGCGGCGGAGTCGAAGGCGGAGAGGGCGTAATTCCAGAAAACACGCTTAGTCTTGATTTTTCCACAACTTTATTCATAAAAAACACATAGGTTTTATAGGTCGGACAGGGTGCGGGACAGCATTCCTAAGCCGCAGGAGAGAGCGAGAGGGGGTCGGGCTGCCCCGAATTAACGCGTAGGACGCTCTCTCATTGGCTGGACATTTTTATATTTTATTGTTACATCAGTACCTTTTTACTCATATAACACCCTCAGTATAAATTTTACATAAAAATGAAGTATGTAGGCATCATCCCCGTGTCCCAATTAATACATAAATAACACGGGAAAAGATCCCACATACCGATTAAAAGGGTGAGACACGTTTTAGTGGGATTCAGTGAGGCCTAGTACTTCATAATCCTATACATATTTATGGCTAGAGTCTCGGTATTCTAACGTCTGCCCCCGCAAGTGATATAATTAACTGTCTTTATTAAAGGGGCAGCTTATTAGATTACAAAATCGAGACTACTAGCCGAAATAAGCAAGAAAACTAACAAATGGAAAAACTTGTAAAAACACCGGTGCCGGCCGCTCTGGTTGAAGCTCCGCGTGTAGCCCTAGCGACGATTCGCGAAGCTTCAGCTGCCATCGAGGTCTAAGGATTTCTCAGCGCTCAGTCGAACATTTTTCCTCGTGTAGAAACTGCCTCCGTCTTTTTTGCCATACGAGCGGCGATGTCCGATACAAGGTTTATCTTGGAACACCCAAAAAGTTGATTGTTGTTTAGTTTCTGGCTCATACAGTAGAACTCTATTTTTCCCAACTCCAGACATCCGGGTTCCAAATATCCAGATTGTTATCGGGTAACAAAAAACAAAGGATTTTTTCAAATTAAAATTTTACTGTGCAATTAACTTTGCTGCGCATGTTTAAGTAAGTTTTTAATGATATTCCAATAATCTGTATTATTTAAAAAGCAAAGAAAGCTGGCGCTCATTAATCCGAATAAAATCATACAATGTGAATTTTTACATCAAATTAAAATTTTTACTAATTTTCAATAAATTACGATGAACATGGAGAAAGATTTCATTAGGATATTTCTGTAATACAAAGACATCAGAGCCATCGGAATGAATGAACGCTTGCGGATTACTACTGGTCTATGCTCCGGAACTCATTAACAAGAGGCAAGCCAAAAGACAAGGATCTCATGAAACTAACACATGATTCTCTTCAGACCTGACCAGCTGCCAAGTTAGAAAATTCATCAATTTATAACATTATTATATACAGCTTTTAGCGTGCAAGCCAAGATTCGGGATTCTTATTACGAATATATAAATAGCTCAAAAAAGTCCAAAAAAACGTTTGTTCAACCAGCTAATAGCAGGCAAGCCAACGTTCCGGCAGGACAACGTCTGTCGGGTCCACCAGTATGTTGTAAAAATTTAGGTTCTGTATGTTTAAGGCCGCATATCTCGGAAAGCAATCAAGGATTGGCTTAAAATTTTTACAGAACATTACATTATAGCAGAAGAGCATTTCTATGTACTTTTTATTCGGAAATTTCAACGGAAAAGGAACATTCTATGCGTATTAAATTAACTCATAATTTATCATAGTTAATAAGTACTGAATGACAATTCTACACAGTGCTTCCATTTTATAAATTTTAGCCAAAGTTACAATTTTCTTTCCTCATATTCAAATAAAGATATTCAATTAAGCCATGTGTTTTCTCGGTCAATGCACAGTTGCTAGACTATTTTTATTTACTCCCCTAATAATTAATATCAGACAAAGCCTCATAAAACAAAAAAAATGTTCAAGATACCCGTGTTTAAAGTACTAAACATGTAGGATTAATTTCAGATGAGACGATGGTAAGTATTTTTATTTTTAAATTTTTTTTTTTTTATAAATAATTCTATATTTTAATAAATAAATGATTATAATATACATTTTATATAAGACGTATCTTAAGATACAAACTAGGAATATTTAGCAATTTGAGGGTCCTACGAAGAAGCTATACCAAAGAGAACACCTCCAGTAAATCCTGCGGAGTAGTAAGAGTTTGCTCGCATGAAGGTGATCATCTGAAAGGATACAGAATGGAATTAGATGGTAGTCTAAAAATAACAATGCATACGCAAATAGGGATAACCAGGGTGATTGACGCTGTGTGCTCATTTTGCACCATACTGGTTGCTGGTTGTTTAACTAAAGCTGGTGCGTTCGTAAAACTCACACAAACACATTTTAAATCTACAGGATGTTGATTTAAAAAATGGTTATATTCAATTTCAACCAAATGTGCCATCTTTTTTTTAAATTCTGTGTTGGATTAGAGGGTTGTGTATGAAAAAAAAAATACAATTGGTTAAGAAAATGTTCATCATTTTCGACAAACTAAATAATAAAAGGCCAGTTTTCTTCAGCCATTTTCAGTAAAAAAAAAATTGGGAGCGACAAGTTGGCCACGCGCGATGGTGGGAGTAATCATTGTTCCGCAGAGAGCCTGCCCGTCCATCTCGGTGGCGATGTCTCGGGACAATGTTTTGTCCTTCAAATTGCTGTTTTAAAAATACTCTGTCTCTCTCGCGCTCAGATACCTTTATGGTAGTAATAATTAAGACCCGGATGGTGAGTAGCAATGAGGTTTTTTTCAGTGCGGTGTCTGTGGTATTGCAGGTTTTTAAGTATGCCTTTTTGTCATCATTTTACTTTGCTCATAGAAATATATGAATTGTACAGAGACTAATTGCAACTATAATTATCTAAAAGCGTATTTCATTGACAAAGTTTTATTTAATATGTTTTTTTTCTTAGAATTCGGTAAACACCTCAACCATGTAATTACTAGTAAATGGCAATTACCATGGTTAATTATGCGGGCAATATTCAAAAGCATTTTATTATTTGATATAATTGTATATTCCCATAAATGTATTTATATGAATTGGTAATGAAATGCATTATTTTTTGTTTATTTTCTTACTGTAAGGTCTAAAGGCAAGTATTGTAAAAGTGAAATAAAACAAAAATATTGGTTGCAAATTTATGGTGCATTTTATTACTTATTTATTGTTTAATAATTTACTATAAATATTTGTATACTCGTATTTTATAAATAATGATAATCTTGTAATATGTAGGAATTTGTGTTTGTGTGTGTTTTTTTACTAATAATTGTTTATTTAATAACAATATTCTTTTTTTAAATATTGTAAATTGTATAAATGTGTGTTTTGCGCTCTGATCTCTGACTTTTATTTTTTAACAATAGCAAAATACTTTGTTTTATTATTTTATATTTTTCAAATCATATTTTGAAACGTTGCATTTTACTAATTAAAGTTCTTCCAAGAACTAGGGGCAATTTATATTTGAAAAAATGTATTTTTTTTGTAGTCACAAACTCTATAACTAGAAGACGAAATTGTGTAGATTGTTTTTCTTTTGTAATCTTTTTGTTTTTGTTGTTAGAATTTTGCGATGTAAAACAATCTTAGTCCTTTAGCAATAAAGAGTTGAGACGCTTGCGCTCAGTGAGATGTTCTCCGAACATTGACTAAATGCATACCTTATCCAACCACACTGCTGATTTCCTGTCAGCTTCTCGGGTCATCTTCTCCCCGATGGTGTCGACATTCTTGTGGATCTTGTCCCAGTCGATGCGGATGTAGCCAGCCTGCGTGGCCAGATGTAGCAGGATGACTCCACTGCCGAGTCCTACTGCCGCTACCTTTCCCAGCTTCATGCCCATGTAGCCGGTTACCCTGCGCAAAAATCACTTCTCTCTACAAACTCCCACAAAATCATCTTATTATAAACTGAGGTCCAAAAAAATCTATAATTTACCACCCAGAAAGTGTTCCAACTACCAACTGCTTTGTCGCTGATGACTTTCCAATTTCTCCAAAAGCCTTTTCCAAAGCTTTTTTCGAGTTCTGTACAATTCCATCATTATTTGAGTCACTCGAGTGATCCTCACTCATGGTATTCTAAAAATTACAAAGGCATAAATTGAATTTCACATAACAAAAACAGGGTTTAAAAAACTGATAATAAATTCTAAAGATAAAAGCAGTATACTAAGCAATAAAGGAAAATATCAACTACAGAGCACTGTGATTCACGTAGAAATAGCTAGGAGGACAAAAGTCATTTCAATATTTCCTCAAATTAGTGATGTCATATTGTAAACAACCCCTTATTAGTCATTATTACAAGAATCCTTAGTGCCAAATATTCCATGGTCACGAGTCATCGGGGGACAAAGCAAAGGTTTCAGGTAAATGCATTTGCACGCATCAATTAGTATCGATTTTGTGTCGCCTATATCTTGTGCTTTACATGGTGATTTAAAAAATATTAAAAAAATAATAGATTCTATATTTGAAGGTATTATTTAATTATTTATTCACTAAAAAAATTATCGTATACTATATTTAAATAGTGAAAAATAAAATATGAGAAATAATAAAAAAAATTAACCTTATTTTTCAAATTTAAAAGCTTGTAACTAACAACTACTTGAGATTACCTAATTTTTGTACTATACATATGTAATCTACAATATTAAACTTTCAAATAATACAAAACACCTATTTGATTTATTTTGCCCTTAATTTAATTTTTTTTTTTTTCAGAACGTGTTTACACTATCAAAAAAGTTGATTTTTTCAAAGAATGGGTTAAACATGTTAAAGATGACAGAAACTCAAAATTATTTTTTACGCTGTCATCAAAATTTAATATAAACAATGCTGTTGATGGGTCCGTAAGAAAAATCAAATTGAAAATAGCGAGTATACCGCAAAAAATGGACGAAAAATGGAAAACATGTTATTCTAAAAGAGAAAGGTTTTTAAAAAACTACAAGAGATGGTTGAACGGCGAGGACTTTCAGTTTTCTGTTCATTTTTAAGCGCCATAGGCTTCCACCTCATCACAACCACCATTTGATGTCAGTCGGTCTATTGGCAGACCCAGGAAGGACTTGGGAGGAATCATCATTGAAGTCAAAAAAAAGGAAAAATCAAAGACCTCGTGGAATCGCGAAGTGTAAAGTGAATTGACAACAGCAGCGGAACTGGCAGTTCGTTTGTCAGGCCGAAGAAACGCTGCTAATGTGATAAAAGATATTTGTGATATAAAAGAAGTGGGACAATAAAAAAATGTGCAGTGTGCGGATAATAGGCAGTTAAGCAGTGACGAAGCGTTAGCTTATTATGTAGATTCAAAGTCTACGAGTCACTCTTACAAACAGACAACAAAGTGGTCATTGAAAGCAGGACATCAAGTGTTTCCATCATTTCATAGCCTGAGTAAGTCCAAAAAATCTTGTCTTACCGAGGAGCACATTTTGGTAACCAAAACGCGTACTGAAATTAAATTACATGCAGTTTTAGATGAAACTGCCGAACGTTTAAAACAAGCGCAAAGTAAAGTTATCAATAGCGTGCTCCCAGTTTCGTCATTCACACTTATCAGTAAGTGGGGGTGTGATTGTGATGGTAGTTCCGGTCATAGCACATATAAACAGAAATTTGAGAATATGGAAGACACAGTTAAAACAACGATCTGAAGAAATTAGACAAAAATTTAAAAAAGAGATGGGGCTTATCGTAGACAAACCAAAACCAGGTTCAGGCTCATCGAATGATGGAAATACAGCTCGCAGATTTTTCGGGAATCCAGAACTAAGTGCGGAGATTACTGGAATAGACATTAGACTTATCAATAACTTTTCTATTTTATTAAAAACATTAGCTTCCGCTTTTTACATAAATTTAATTGAATTTGAAAAGTTATATGTTGAAACCAGGAAGCTATATATATATTAATCTTTCTTCGTGGCACTACATGCCAGCAACTGTACACAAAATACTTGTGCACAGTAGTAAAGTAATAAAAACTTCCCTGCTTCCAATAGGTCAACTGTCGGAAGAAGCACAGGAAGCCCAAAACAAGGACTGTCGCAGATTTCAGGAGCACAACACTAGGAAAGTATCCCGTATTGCCACGAATTTAATGACTATGCTCTTAATCACATCTAATCCTTTAATCAATTCCCTCAGAGAGATTCCCAAAAAAAGTGCAGATAGTTTATCTGCAGAAGTTTTGAAATTGATAATACCACCTTCTCAGGTATAGAGTAATTTACCTCAAAATGAGGACGATTACTTGATACCAGATTTGTCAGAATCGGAGAGTGACGAGTACGACTAATAATATTTTAATAATAACTTTTTCTTAATATTCTTTATATGTACTTATACAGTTGTATTATGTATTTTAATGATGTCTTTAGTGATTCGTTTAATTTAAGTCTTAATATCCTAGCCTACATTACATTACTGTTTATTGTAAATAATTTATTCATTTTTTTTACTATTTTTCAATATCTTGAGATTTATGAAATAATTTGATTTTTTTGTACATATTAATTTTGAAAATTATAAGTTGTTTGTATTTTTATGAAATATTTGGATTTTTTGTACATATTAATTTTGTAAATTGTAAGTTGTTTGTATTTTTATCCCCAATATCCCAATGTAGCATTTAAAAAATAATTTAAATATTTTAATACTACTACTTATAAGATAAGACTTTTTTACTGTAATCTATAAGTATTACTTATTATTTATGGTTAATATTTTACCTAAGTAATGATTTTTAAATAAATATTTTGTACAAAATATCTGTCAATAATTATTTGAATAGATCTTGTCACCCATAAAAATAATCGGAGATCATAATTATTTCTAGCAGTTTTAAGCTTTCTTGTTATTTCTCTTACGGATAGGTAACTAATAAATAATTTTAACAATAAAATGTGTGTTTTTTAATTATTTAGTAATTTGGCTATTATTTTTGATGTACAAGTACAGGGTTTCCTAATAAGAGGTTTCATTTTGAATAGCCCGCTATTTGGGCAGCTGTCACTTTTGAAGTTGTCATCTTTTGACATTTGACAAGTAAAAACTACGCCATTACTAAAAATAGAACGATGCACGCTTCAACAACGCATTGAAATTGTTAAAATTCACTACAAAAAAGGTGAAATTTTGCAGTCACCATTCGCAAAACTAAAGCTAGGGCTTCCTAGGACAGCGGTGCCCGTATCTTAACGGCCGTAGTGAACAGTGATGCAGTGGACAGCCGTCGTAACGGTGACTAGAGAGTGGTTTCCTAGGAAAACGGTGTTAATAAATGTTATCAAAACCGTTTTCCTAGGAAACCACTCTCTAGTCACTGTTACGACGGCTGTCCACCGCATCACCGTTCACTACGACCGTTAAGATACGGGCACCGCTGTCCTAGGAAACCCTAGCTTAAAGCACTTTTGGGTCGTCGTGAAACACCTTCTCGGATGGCAATAGTGAAACTGGTGAAAAAATTTGAGCTGCTGTCATCCTGAGTGCTTCTATTTTCCATTAAACCAAATTGGTTATGGTGAATCAATTTATTATCTTTTATAAATTCAGTCAACCTTTTTTTAATAATTTTTTCAAATATTTTAGCTATGTTTGAAGTTACTGAAATAGGACGGTAGTTAGTTATTTCTTCAGGATTCCCATCTAAAACATCTAATGACATATAAAATAATTTTGTCCTCTTGATATTAATATTCGGAAAACGCAGAGAAATTTAAATATTGGAATTAATGAGCACATGAGATGTTTATGATTCATTTTTGCAACAACCAATTTGTAGTAACCAATAATACTTTAAACAATAAGTTTGCAAATCATTTAATACTTTCAAATCACAATATGATTAAAGATAAGGAAGTCAAAATCTAACATGCATACATATATAATATACGAGGTGTGTTCAGAAAATTAAGGTAATTTTTCCATTTCGTGGGTTTGGAGAGTCCAATTGTCAAATTTTTATTTTGTTATATTGGTGTCATGCCCCTGAAGTATGCTAAAATTTTCAGTTGTATTCAGTGTTTACTTTGTCTGTGGCAGCCGCTAAGGTTAGACGTGTTTTTATGAGCTCGGCGATTTCCGTTTGTTAAAATAATGGATCAAAGAATTTGTATCAAATTTTGTGTAGAAATGAAATAAAGTGTAATAAAGTATGTGAAATGTCAACAAAGGCCTATGGTGAGCCTGCTATTAGTAAAAAAGAGTTTACGAGTGGTATAAGCGTTTCCAAGATGGCCGTGAAGACGTTGAAGATGACGAACGGCCCGGATGCCTCAGCACATCAACAACTGACGAAAACGTGGAAAAAACAATACTGTAACGATGCCCCAGCCTCCATATTTGCCAAACATGGCGTGTGACTTTTTTCCATTTCCAAAAATAAAGACAACCTTAAAGGGCCGTCATTTTACAAACATAGATGACATTAAAAGCGCATCGCTGAAACAGCTAGAGGCTATCCCAAAATCCGAGTTTAAGAAGCGTTTCGAGGATTGGAAGAAGCGCTGGCACAAGCGCATAATATCTAATGGGGACAATTTCAAAGGCGACAACATTAATGTAGACGAATATTTTTTTCTTCAAAAAACCAAAATTCCCATTATTTTCTGAACAGACCTTGAAAATATAGTAATAAAGGATTGAAAGTAAATAACATGGAGGTACATCGTATTCATAAAATAAATGTAATATATCCCTAAAATGTAATATATTTGAAGAGGTATACATGGATAGAGATAACGCTTCACACAACGTCAAGCTAAAACCATGTTACAAATATCATGAAAGGTCATGGCGAGGGGGCAACGAGTTTTGTCACGTCATGCCACATCAACATTGGCGTCCGTAAGTACGTAATAAAGTTTAAAAAAAACTAAATGTCTATGTCAGTTGACTTTGATTTCAAAGCCTGTATGTCTTGCCCTTTCGCACTGCTTCACATTTGCTTAGCGTATTTAAGAAAAAATATTCGAATTCGAAAAAATAAATTAAGACCTAGGGTTATAAATTACTTTTTTTAAAAATAATTTGTATTTAGGCATTAATTTTCCAGATATGTGATATTTTTTTAGCATGAAATTAACTTATTTTGGTTAAAAAAATAATTGTTTCTGTAGTAAACTTTTTAAATACCATGAATTAATTCCGATGCAAGACATTCGGTGATCCAAAATGAGGAAGTTCGGTGGTTTTATTAAAAGACTGTCAAACTAAGTAAAAAAAAAAAAAATCGTATTATCATTGCTGTGATTTATTTCCGATGTCTCGAGTTGCCGTGGATAAGTAGCAGTGCCATTTTAAAGTAGAACTCCGTAGCTAACAAAATACACTAAACATTGAAAAAAAATGGCTACCCGGAAACCAGAAATCTATCGCAACACATAATAATGTTATAATTGACCGGTAATTGTTCGCATCAACCTGTGACGTTTGAAAGTAGTCCACTTTTATTAATTTTTTCATACATTTATGAGAAACTTCACTATATAATGAAATGCGCTAACTTTTACCGCACGTAAGAAAACATTTTTTATATTCAATTTCCTGTAGCTCTGAAATTCCTCTGATTAATAAATGGATATTTTAAATTCATATTTTAGTATAAATGGCATGTTTAGATGGTCTATTGATCAGCCTTATACTTTAGGTGCCAGTCCGGGGACGGTAAAATATTGCAGTGCCGGCAATCGAATGGCGCGGTTAGAGAACTATTTCTACTAGATTTCCTTTTTTGGGATTTTTACCCAAGAGAAGTCAAGAGTCGTAAGTGCTCATCCGGGGTTCTGGTTCTATTTCACACACAGGGATGTATTCTTCATCCACCCAGACACGGAAAACGAAATCTTGCAGGTATAATAGATCACTCTCGCCTAGCCAATGGTGTATATATATTTATTATCTCATGATAAAAGTGTATGAGGTGATAGCCCAGTACTACTTCCACGAGGAAAAGTTTTATAGATATGTAAGAAGATTAATATTTCTTTTTAAAACTGTAGCCATGGAAATTTACGTTCATATTAGTTTACTATTTTTAGGAAGATAGCAGAAAAATAATTTACTACCTATGAATGTAATATATTATAGAAATTCCCTTACCGGATTATATAATTATATATATCACTGGAATATTATCGTTATATTGCATTTAATGCAAATGCTGTGAAATTACACATAAATGATTATGACTTTTCAAAATCAAAACCGATGCGTAAAACGTCAAACCAAAGCACAGATGCAAATAATTAAAACAGAATGGTCAGTTGGTCAGGGTGATATAGAAATAGTAGTATAATCTGTGGAATGACAGAAGCGGACCAACACCGATCTACATACAGGTCTCGAAACAAAATGGCCGCCGCATGGGGCTATGGTAAATCTGTGTAAGACTACAGCTGCTGTCAAATGTTAATGCTGTAAAAAGGATGTAAAGTACCTAGAGACGAGTTGCAATGCAAACCTTACATTTTTGACGGAATGAATAATAAATAGTTTAATTAAAACAATACGTATAATTATATTTATTTATATATACATATATATATACATGTATATATATATATATTATATATGTATATTATTCATTACAACATATTAAAAATTAAATTATTCGTTTCGTTTTATAAATAAAATTTTGGTAAATAAAATTAGAAGTTTTTACTTTTATTTTTACCTATATAAAAAAAAACAATATTTCATTTAATTTCAATTCATAAATAAAACAATGAATAAAGGGTTATTTAATTTATTCAACATATAATGAAATTACGATGTACATTTAAGTAATACGCTAATAAAAAGGGTGAAAGACAGTCATGGCGGTATCTACAATTACATAAAATATATCCCACCCATCAATAATTAAAACAAAAAGCTTAAGCTGTTTTATAAAATTTTATAGATATTGGTACTTATACGAAAATATTTTTTTACCGAATTACAAAAGGCAATCAACATACACAAAGAAAAAATTATTAATTAAATAAAAAAAATATTTACAATAAAAAATACTACTAAATAATATTGATTGAACAATTTTACTATAGTACGCACCTAATGGTGCATAGGGGACTGCATTAGTACACCAATCGCAGTGTATCTTGATCATTTTTGTTACATGAAGGTAAGATGAATGTGTATTCTAGTGTAAAAATACCCTTTTAAATAAATATTTCATGTCAATCATGTCGGGAATCGAACCCGAAACCTCTTGCATGGTAGGGAAACGCGCTGACCACTGCACCACGAGGCCGACAAAGAATATACACAAAGAAATCAGTTTACACAAAGAAAAATTCATTCAACATTGTTTTGAGTATGTCCAAATGTTTGCAAACTGGCTGAATTTTCTCCCTAGGGAGTTATTTAGATCTGAATTTGTTGCAATAGAGAGGGAAAACATTTTTGAGAAGGGAATATGGAAGTATAGCCATTTACAGGGCTTATGACCTGTCATTGGCTGGTTTAACTGGCCACTTTACACATTATAAAGGTTTCAGCTCTTTAACTCCACAAAAATCAACAAATGGATGAGTTGAGGAAATGTGAATGTTTAAACATGGGCAGAATCGTAAATGTTACCTTTATAAATGGACAATTCTAACTCACTATTTACACTAATTGATACACTTAACATTGGGATAGGGTATAGTTGGAAATATCCAAAAGTCACTGCACTTTCCTTTTTAAAAATAGTCCAATCACCGAATCCGACACTTGTCGGAGAGAATAAAAACGTTTGGCGGCCACTTACTTCTGGTTTGTAATTATACTATTTTGAATAGCAATATGCAATTGCTCCACTTTCTTGGGACGAATCAGTTCGCAGGCACTTTCCCGGGAAGATGTGGTTGGCGTTGAAGTAAGATGGACAGTTGGGAAGAATAGATGGTATTGCTGTTTTTACTGGTCGAATTTTCGATAAAGGGACGGTTATTCTTTCCATATAACCGTTTATAATAAAAACCTCCATCTCGATCTCTGATGGTAAGAAATGAGCTTCAAATACCTGAAAATGCAATAAAATATATATATTAGCTGCATAAATGTATAAAACCATGTTACTATTAAACATATTATGAATTCATTCTACTTGATGGAACAATATTTTTAGGTTAGTTTTTTTTTATTTTACAAACAACAGCCATTAGTTATTATTATTGAATCAATGCAGTTAACAATTAGTAATTATTGAATAAAGATGTTACAGTAAACTAGTTTTAATAAAATTTGAATAAACTTACTCTTGAATTTGTTGTTCGAATAAAATTTTTTCGGCAAATAGCCTTTATTCACTTTTCTATCAACGTAGTGTCTTTTGGAAATGACAAAAGATGAACTTTAGGATCCCTTGAATACTTCCCATTGCAGTTTGGTATATTACACATGCCACTACCACTTTTTTAATTAAATAGATTTTATTTGAACGAGAAAACACAAGCACGCCGCTCTGGGTTTGTTTGTAAACAAACAATGGCGTCGCGTCCTGTCACGCAGTTGCGTTGATTTGTTTGCCCCCATAGTTTATTATTCGGCAGATGGCAGCAATATCTTGCAAGTTGGCTTCGTATCAACAAGCTCAGTCTCAACATTAAAAAATCGAATTACATAATATTTGGTAAAAAGCGAGATATTTATCTCAATATCGCACTTGAAAATGATTATCTTGAAAAAACTGATTTGACAAAATATTTGGGAATCTACATAGATTCACAGCTCTCATGGATTCACCATTTTGATTATGTTAAATCTAAAATCTCTTCAATCACTGGTATAATGCGTAGGTTTAGGGGAGTTCTTCCGATTTCACTTCGCCGTGCAGTGTACTTTTCAATGATACACTCTCATATGGTATATTTGTCGTGCATCTGGGGATTTGCCACAAAAAAGTGTGTATCAGAAATACAAGTAATACAGAATATAGCTATAAGAAACATATACGGTATACCAATGGAAACGCATGTCAAAGACATTTACAAACTTACTGACATTCTCCCATTTTTGGTCATACCGTATTATGAGATTGCAAAAACGGTGCTTCAAGGTGTGAATAAAGACTCTCTGACTAATATTGGCTATACCTTTAATCGTGACGTCCATCATTATAATACGCGACAGCGTCAAAATATTCACGTACCTGGATCACGCACGACAAGGTATGGTCTAAGGTCTCTGCTATACCTTGATTGTAGTGAGTACAACAGGCTACCGGAGTCCTATAGAACGTCAATAAATAACTGTATTCATTTAAAAAATAACTACTTGAGAAGGTACGTGGAGGGTGAAATTTAGTCTTAAGTTCTTTTTTCCCTTAAATATTTCTTTCTTGCAATATGTAAATATAAACATTTTATTTTTATTATGGATTGTTTAAAGGATGGCAAGCGGATGTATGATTTGTATCATATATTTGCTTGCTATCTTATTTCAGTTTTTATGTACATAATATTACTTGTTACTTTATTACTATTTGTCGCTATATTATTATTGTTAACGTACCTATATGTAAATATTTTTCTGTCCCAAAATGAGTTTGTTGTAACTCCTGGGAGTACAAAAAAAAATTTGTATGATTAAATAAAAAAAAAATTAAAAAAATAGTCGTGCGCAGACCTGTATGTAGATCGGTGTTGAGTGGACCAACGTATTTTTTTTCCTCTTTATTGAGACCTTTTACCATGATAATATCGGCCGAAAACAAATTACACTAATTTACAAGTTATAATAATGAGCATGATATAAATAGAAAAAAACCATAAAGGACATTAAATAAAATGTTCGCAAACATAAAAATCATACAAATAGGTACTATAATAATAATTATTGTTGATAACGCGCTACCGGTGTCGTGTTATAGTTCAGCTGTAGTCACTAGAGCGCACGGTCCCGTTCACCGGGTATGAGGCAGTGGAGACTAGGTGATCCAGATGCGTCTCGTCAAGGCTGGAGATTTCCTTAGAAATGCCTTTTACTCGAGGTTAAAATATCCAATCCACCTTGATCAGGAGTCCATAGTGAGAGAAGTTCAAAATCGAAGTCCGGGGTGAAGTGAAGTCGAGTAGAAAGCCGGGTCGGGGGGTAGATACTAAAGATAAGTAAATGCTAAATTGCTAAGTTCTAGCCAGGGTTGAGTGATTTACATTTAAATATTTAAATTTACACATTTGTTAGCACTATGTTTTTCTTCACTTCTGGGGTGATATTCCAAACGTTCTCGCGGCCGTAGAAAAAGCTTTTATCTGGTGTACTTACAAAATATACGCGATATAACAATGTTTTCTACGGCCGTGAGAGCGGTTCATTCAAATGCGTAATTGCAGAACTCGGTTGTCAGCTTCGACCATTAGAAGTTGGATTGTCTATGACTAACAAAAGGTGTGGATGCGTTTGTCAGTTGTCGTGTATTTATAAAAGTGATTTGTGAATTATAACAAATCACTAGTAATTTAGTGAAATCCGTGACAAAATCATTTTATTTAGAGCTGTGAATAATTAAAATAAGTATTAACTAGTTTATTTAATTTGTATACTAGTTTATCCTTAACCTTCCACTCAGGTAACAATACAATCTGATGTATTATTTTTGTCTTGCCTATTTTATTGTTCTATTTTTTAAAAAAAAGTTTTATTTGTTTTTATAAAGATGAATGATATAGAAAAACCTCCAGATCCTCCAGATGGGTCAAGTTCTGACTCGTCTGGTGGCACAATGGAGACTGTCCGGACGCCACTGGATTTGTAACTGTGGTCTCAAGGGCCAAAAAACAAAAGTTAATAAAAACAAGGAAGTCGAGTTCTGACTCAGACCGCGTCCTTCCAGTCCTTCCTCATAAATCCCCCAGCTCACGACCAATTGTTCCTGCAACCCCAACTACAGTGCAGGATACAATCATAGTAACACCAACCACCACTCCTCCAAACAAAACACAATCCCGCATGTACAACGGAATAGACCGAGCTCCGGTCATCGTATATGTCACCAAATTCCAGGTAGATTATGACACCCCAACCAACCTTTACGTCATTGACTTTGGTCGTTTCCTTCAGAAGATTAATATCCGGACGGTCTGGAACGGAATTAAATCTGTCGGCCGTAACCGTGTGTCTGTGAAGTTTAAGACAACGAACAAAGCCAACTCGTTTGTCAAATCAGAAATTTTGAAAACAGCGAAATATAACGCATTTGTACCCACTTTCCAGGTTACGAAATAGGGTGTAACCAAAGGTATTCCCTCAAACTGGTCTAAACAGGACATAGCAGAGACGAAGAAGCAAATGAAGCAAGTGAGGCTGAGCCTCACTAAAAAATAATCACCAGTACCTAATATGTATTTTAATTCGCATTATATCAACATATTATGAAGATAAAAAACTCCCAACAAATATAAAAATGATCAAAGATGCCTAGGTGTTTTCACAAAAATGGCGGTTTATAAATTATCAATATATATAAATTTATACAAACATGAGCCGTACTGTGTTATTTACTGTAGGTACCTACTTTATTTACGTGTATTATACTTATCCTTAAAATCTGAGCTTCACCAGAAATTTGTTATCAAAAACGCCACTGGGACATAGTACAGAATGCCGAGGTACCCCACGGGTTTGGTAAAGTAATAAAGTCTTGACGACAGAATTATCGATCGAGAACAGGTGACGTAGTCGAATGGAAACCTTCCCGCACGGTTGTCCCGACTTTCGACTCCAAGGCACTCCTATTCCACATCTCAATGTTCAATGTCTCACTCTCCGTAGAGCTCTACGTGTTTCCGACCATCCAGTACTAAGAGTGCTTTAAATTTAGGCACACAAATACTATCTGCAGATCTTCCGCACGCTGCTACAAATGTAGCTCCCCACATAATGGGGAGACCTGCACTGTAGCGGAGAATGCGCAAAAATGCCTAAACTGCTCTGGAAATCATTCAGCCATCAGCAAGATATGTCCAGAGCTGAAAAGGCAACAGAACATCAAGCATACAATGGCTGATAAAAGCATCTCGTATGTTGAGGCTTCTAAGATGTTCGGAAGAGCAACGGTTTTCTATGCAGAAATCGCTTCCAAAGCGCCAATTCCTCAAAGACCCAAAGATCATGTTAAATCTTACCCGTCAGTGTCTTTCCAGAAATCAGTGGAGAGGAAGTCGAAATCAGGAAAAATTCTCTTTAAATCCAATACTCCCAAACCTGGTTCCTCCCTCCCATTTTTCCCGAATGGACAACTTCCATCTGGGTCCAATGGAGGTGCTTTCCCCAGCACAGTCTCATCACCCAATACATCGTTAATCTCCACACTCCTTAATCTACTTCTCGCACTCCTTCAGAATAATCCTGAAATACCGTCCAACATTGCCCACCAACTTCAATATATTTACTCAATTTTAAATATTCACAATTACTTCTCCGATGAGGATTCTACAGTGGAACGCCCATAGCCTCTTAAATAAAATAAAAAATCTTCTTCATACCCTGCAAGAAGAATCTGTCATTCTCGCGGCCATTTCGGAGACATCGATGATCCCGGGATCTAATGCCAGGTTCCGGGGGTTCTATTGTCTCCGGGATAATCACGGTGATGGGAGGAGTGGTTCTGCCCTTCTCATCAAAAACTCTCTTCCCTTTACCTCTGTCAACGTCAAACCTGCAGGTTGCCCTTTTCAAGTGACATCTGCAAAAGTTAATGACTTGACTATCCTATCCATCTATATTTCCCCATCCTCCAATGTCAATGCTCCTCTCTATGTTCCAAAAATTGACTCCCCCGTTTCTTGTCTTTGGAAATTAAATGCTTATCATTCCCTACGGGGTGCTCCAACATGTGACAGAATAGGAAGATACATTTTTGATCTTTTAGATGAGGTGAACATGTGTGTTCTTAATCATAATTCCCCAACTCGTCTCCAACTCCCAAACCATTGACCCAGTGTTGTAGATTTATCAATCTCTTGCGCTAGAATATCATCATCACTGCATTAGGCAATCAAAGAAGACACTCTTGGTAGTGACCAGTATCCAATATTGGTGGATATCATGTTAATAACTCATAATCATGCTAATAACTGGAATGAGTCTCCCTATTGGTACCAGTTTAGAGATAGAGGCTGGTTGGATCATAGCTTTAGTTCAAATGAATTGAAGGCTGTTCCGATACGGCTTAAGGACTCAGCTCCAAGGATTGACGGTATCCTATATAGTTTCATTCAACACAATAGTGATCCTACTCTCTCCTATATCCTATCACTGATCAATATGATCTTTGAATCAGGTAACATTCCCCCTTTATGGAAAACCCAATCCATCATTCCTATCCTTAAACCTAGCAAAGACCCAAATGTTGGTACTTCCTACCGCCCCATAGCCCTATCCTCCACACTGTTAAAAGTTGCGGAACATATAGTGAGACAACGCTTGGACTGGTTTGTGAAGAGCTCGAAAATTCTCCCAGTCTCAATTTGGATTTCAGAAAAGAAAGAGCATCATTGAAAGCGTATCGGTTCTGACATGCGATATCAGAGCCGCTCTGACAGATAAAGAATTCCTAATCAGTGTCTCTCTGGACATAACTGGAGCGTATGACAATGTAATTATACATATTCTGGAAGCTAAAATGCTAATGCTACGAATTGGAATCCCGCGAAAGCTCACTTCTTTTATAGCAAACTTGATTCTCTCCAGAAAGGTAGAAATCAGTGCTCGCGGTCATACTGTGGTGGAGAGAGAGTTGAGCCTGATTCTCTTTAATATCTATATGCATGGCATCAGCGGAATTGTTCCCTCAGAGACAAGTTTTCTTCAGTACGCGGATGACTTCTTTATGTATGCATATGGGAAGAACCTAAAGAATCTGGAAAATGTACTAAATTTAGGTATGAGAAATATCAGGAATTGGTTTGTAGATCATGGTTTAGACCTGTCGACTGGTAAAAGTAATGCCATAACCTTATCTAGATAGCGAAAAATCCCAACCATAAAAATTCAGCATGGAGATGAGATAGTCCCTTTTACGATCCAGATTAAGTTCTTGGGAGTAATTCTGGACACTCATCTTACATGGAACTCACACATAAATCATATGGTAAATAAGTTTCCAGCCGGATTGAATACGTTAAGAGGAGTCTCGCGAGTATGGTGGAGGAGCCACCCTTTTATACAGACTTTTTTATACTGCGTATATCCGGAGCCATTTCGATTATGCCTCGTTCCTTTTAGAACCATGTTCAAAAAATAATTTCCAAAAACTCGATCGGATCCAATCCCAATGTCTGAGACTAGTCATCGGAGCAATGAAGTCCTCTCCAATTAACACTTTACAGGTAGAGACCTCTGATGTCCCACTTGGAACGAGAATACAATATTTGGCGGATAGGTTTTTGCTAAAATGCTCCTTCCAAAAGAGTAACATGCTCCTTAAAACAGTAAAATCCCTCTCTGACAGTGTGACGTCATCATTTTTCTGATCCCATAAACGGCTTCCGTTACTTGTCAACAGCTTTAATTTTTACTAATCTTTTGAATTTAACATTAACCCTAAAGACCTTCTTCCCCTTAACCGTTTTCCATTTAAAGTTTCTATATACGCCCCAAATATTGAACTCACATTTGAAGTTAAAAGCCACCTACAGCCCCAGTGTACATTCAACTGTGTTCGGTCGTCAAGATGGATAGGTTGGAGAATTATCTACACTGGTAGATCTCGGTCAGATTCCCCAACTTACACGGGTGCGGCCATATATTGTGAAGACGACGACTTTCAAAAATTGTACAAATTGCATAAGAATGCGTCAGTATTAACAGCGGAATGTATTGCAATCCGAGAAGCTGTCAAATACGCTTTGAGCTCACAATATAGCTAGTTTCTTATCCTGTCAGATTCCCTGAGTGCCTTACAAAATATCTTATCCCGAGGACGAACTCTGCGTGGATAGTCGATTTCTTCTTTCTTTGTTAGAGGCATCCAATAAAAGCACTTTTATGTCTTAGATCCCTAGCCATTGTGGGTATTCCTGGTAACGAGAGGGTGGACGAGTTAGCAAAGGAGGCGGTACATTCCGGAGATCCTGCCTATAATAATAATATTTGGCTGATTTATATAGCGCCATTTTTGTAAAAAATCACCTCCAGGGCGCTTTACAATTGTATACCTAAACTTACATTCTAACCAAACTAAAGTGATATATTATATTTCCAGATTTAAAATTGAGGGTATGATGGTCTAAAGAAGTGGAATTTTAGTTGGGATCTGAACTGACTGGGACTGGCAATGATTCGTAAGTTTGAAGGCAATTGGTTCCAGGCAGAGGGGCCGGCGGCGGAAAAAGCACGATCTCCAAATTTAGTGTTTGGGGAGCGCCGGATTTCGACAAGTTTTCCTCTTCCTGAATCAAATGCTGACCTAAGAGTAGATTTTCTTTGATATTTGTATTTTCCCTAATACAAAGGTCCGATAGGTATTTTGGAGCCATTTCATGAAGGGATTTGAATACTGTCCAGCAAATGAATACTCGGTGGCCTCCGTGGTGTAGTGGTCAAGACGCTTGACTCACAGACGGAAGGTTCTGGGTTCGATTCCCGGTGAGTAAACAAAAATTAAATGTGATTTTTCTCAAGCCTGGGTGTTCTGTGATGTAATTCACCGCTGTAATTGGGCCTCCTGGCCTGTTGTGGTGCAAAAATAATATAAAATAAAGCTTGTATTTTATTCTCTCTGGGCTTTTTAATTGGGCTGGGAAGATGTTGTGAGATGTGAAAATATTTTTTTACTTCTGTTATAAGCTTTGCTGCTGCATTGAAAACAGATTGAAGTTTATTAGTTTGATATTTTGGAAGATTTGCGTATATTCCATTACAGTAATCTAGACGCGAAACGACATAAGCATTTACAAGAGCTTTAGTTGCATCTTTAGAAATATTTCTCCGCACGGATTTGATCTGTCGGAGATGGAAGAAACTAGCACTTACTGTTTTATTGACCTGAGTATGAAAAGAAAGATCTGAATCTAAATGAACACCCAGTAGTTTAACATTTATATTAGGGGTAAGATCACAACCTGTGATTAAAATTGGAGATCGCTCGAAAAGGTGTTGCGGTTTTTTGTCGCTGTCAATAGAAGCTCAGTTTTAGATGAATTGAGTTTGAGTCTATTTGATGACATCCAGTTGTTGACGGTTTGGATGCATTGAGACACACGATTTTTTTAACTGTTTATATCTTGAGGAGAGCAGTAGAAATAGATTTGTTGGTCATCCGCATAACAGTAAGAAAGTAATCCGAATGAGTGAATAATTTTGGACACATCGTTAATGAACAGTGTGAAGAGCATTGGACCAAGCACGGAACCTTGTGGGACGCCAGATTTAAGAAGGGTAAATGAAGCCTATTGTAATTACCTACCACTAGGTGATCTCCTCGATATGACAAAGGAGAAGCAACTTCGCACATGGCAAGAATATTGGGTAGCCTCCTCCCAAGCCAAGGGAAGACACCTTTTCCAATTGAAACCAAATGTAACAGAAAAGCTTAGGTTCTCCAAAATGATTCTGAATGAATTTGAGACATCTTCTATATGCAAAATGCGTATTGGACATTGTTGTAATAGTTCTCATTTGTTTAAAATCCATTTCCGGGACTCTACTATGTGCAAATGTCAGCTTAAGGAGGAAAATCTAAATCATGTTTTCTTTGGATGCCCCATAAATAATTGTTATCCTGAGTTCCTATCTGACCTCTCCAAAATCAGCGGCCTATTCCCTTCTAATATTTTAACTCTCCTGTCCCCACCCAATAAACACATATTTAAAATTTTATTTAAATATGTAGTTATAAATGATATTAAGTTTTAAATAACTTTAAATCATTATGTAAAGTGTATGTAATATTAAATACAAACACACTTAATTAAATGTATAGTACTAACACATGTGTAAATATTTAAATAAGTCAATCTCAAACTTGACACTGGCTAGAAAACCCCAGTTTGGGGTGAAAAAAGCCAAAAAAAAACTAAGAAGAAGAAGCTGCAACCATTTTTTCAATACCACTATTTCCAAACACGTCTTCGGTTTATTTCGCATTTGGTCTATGGTATACGTCGTCGCATCGTTGCTTTTCACATTTCGTTGAGACTTCATTCCATAGACTAATGATATATTTTAGGTTTGCTCCGGTTTGACGTGTAGTGTGTGGTTTGTGGTTTGACCGTTTGACAGTGATATGTACCTAATTTAATCTGTGCCAGAATCCAGAATGTCTCCGTGTATATATACATGCTTAGTCTATGATCTGTGCGTTTGACGTTGCGGTTGGACGAAGATTAGCGATCCATTGACTAGACAATATTGTTGCTGTTGCATTAGTTAAACCTTACCTGTGATTTTAATAGTTAATTCTGTTTGTGGTAACCGAGCCGTGGCCCATTGATCGTTTAGAAATGAACGAGTGCTGTGGAAGTGGCGGATACGCCGGCTCAGCCTTTGTAGACATTATTAAGTCTGCTTCGTTGACATTTCAAGAATTTGACATTCGCGATTACTTCATACTTATTGTCGGAGTTTTCATTTTATTTTGCTTGGTAATAAGTTTGGTGCCTAATTTAAAAATTATTTCTCCGGACCGCACACAAAAAAACACATAAAGATGATTTAAGTGAGTATTTTATAATATTATATAATTTTAAAGAACATTTATTATTTATTTTGCACCACAACAACCCAGTAGCTCAATCACAAATAACTATCGATGCGTTTAAAAACATGCTAAGCATTTAAGGCAACAGAAGGCCCAATTGCAGTGGGAATCACAGCACAAATCACCCAGACTCGCATTTAATTTTTGTGTTTCTACCGGAAATCGAACCTGGGCTGGTATTCCAAACGCTCTCGCGGCCGTATTATCTCGTGTATTTACATACAAAATACACGAGAAAAACTGTTTTCTCGTGCCGCGAAAGTTGTTCAGAATAGCACCTCAGTAGCTCAATCACAAATAACTATCGACGTGCTAATAAGCGACGCGACAATTTAACAATTTCTCACTATGGTTGTTTATCGTATTCGCGATCACAATGCAACATCAGTGAACACCTAATATTAAATGTCAAAATATTTTCGTTTCGCGACGTATAATCCTGCTGCGCAATCACATATTTGAATTTCACCGGTGTAAATGTGGAAAATATTCCAAAACTGCTATTCTTATTTATCACGCTATTTATTGCATTTAGCCGGCGGTTGACAAGCCAAATGTCAAGAAAAGCAGTCGCCATAGTAATTGTAATTTAATTTGAACTTTTTTGCATTAGATACTCCTTACTATTTTGCAAATGCAATATGTTGTATTAATTTGTATAGTAAACGCCGATTTTTCTCCAATGAACTGTATTTATTTACGAGGAAAACAAAAAACAAACCGACACGAGCGTTAACTTAGAGATTACACACGCTTTGACTTATGATTGCGATAATTTAGACATGTTAGCATGTTTTTAAGCACGTCGGCATCGATAGTTATTTGCGATCGAGCTACAGGAAGCTTTCGCGCGTATGTCCAGTATCTCGCCGTCTCGATATCCATGCAATAATCACCGATAGGTTAGCGATGATTATGATTAGGTACAGTGGATCGCAATTTTATAAGTTTTACCTCTGGAAAATAATACTTATGAGTTTCGGTTCAGTACGAGCATTTATTATAATTCATTCTTTCAATTATACACTATTATGGCAAATAAAGTACATATTACATTTATGAATATTGCTGGCAGAATAAACCTGTCGCGAAACATCTTTGTGTTATTCTTGTTTATTTGTATGTTTGTGTGCATATTGTTATTCATTGTCTTTTCTGATTTTGTTGTTTCTATGCTCATTGTAATTTGGCCGATATTATAACTCGGTAGAAGAGTAGAAGGCCTTAGTAAAGGGGAAAAAAACATATAGTTATTTTTAAGTACCTCATTAAGAATAAACAAAAGAATGTCGTCGATATCACTGAAAAATGCCCATCTGCAAATTTCACTGAAAAAATAATACGAGAATAAAATTACACAGGTGCCTCCCTATCTCCCATTTTGTGTCGAGGATTGTCACGCGTTTTGTTTATGTTTAGAGACATTATAAATATTTTAATCTCTCACTAGAGTAAAACTCCGTTGTGCACCCCCACACTTCGATTGTTAGCAATTAATGTATATATTTCCCGACTAAGTTCTTACTAGGAATGCTGGGCTACCAATCATTGTTGGGGAGAAGGGATATTCATTTGGGTGTTCACTTTTTTCAACTCATCGGTGGTCGCATACATAATTCCGATATTCTGAATGAATTCGGTCTATTTGTCCCTGATCTTCGACAAAAGAAACACAGGTTGTTCTACCTCTCACGATGCAGAACCAACCTGCCAATGGTTATGCCGGTAGGTAGAGCAATCGTGTTATTCAATCGTATCGCTTCGGATGTCGATATATTTCATGGCAGTGGGATTTCTCTTAGGAGGGCAATATCCAAATTGTAATATGTATGTCAATTTTACATGACTTTTCTTTTCTATTTAATAAATCTTATATGTAAATTTTGTAATGTGTTGATAATTAATTGAATACTCTGTAATTTTCTCAATGTAACTAAAAATAAATAAATGAAATTAAGTACAGGTAAACGTCGTTTTGCGCCGCACTATGGAAAATGGTAGAACAACACCAAAGTTGCTACTGACACATTTTAATATATTTTTCAAATAGTTATATAGTCAAATTATAAAAAAAATGATAGAATTTTAAATTAAGTAAGTATCATATATATATTTTAAATGCCGCAAACTGTATTTTTTTACGGATGCCATTTTGAATCTGTTCACTTCATCACTTTAAAAGTCAATTTCTTATTGAACTTTGGAGGAATAGATATAAAGTATAATACAAATCTGAAAAGTTCATTCTTTAAACATTATAAGACATCTAAAACATTTTTTTTTCTTTATATAAACATTGAAATAATTATACAAAAAAATCATATAAAAAATATGAAAAAATAAGTTCATCGAGACTTTTGAAAGTCATCCACGTCTCCCCACGCTTAAAATCTTGTTTTGCAGTGTAGGTATTCATAAAAAACATTTATAAAAATTAGCTGCTAAAAGTTGCTAATCACGAAGTTATTGCGTAAAATGTGATACATGTCAGAAAACTGAAAACCGCTATCTATGGCGGTTTCAAATATATGACTCAAATGTACGACTATTTATTTAAAATATTTTTGAATTAGTATGTTATTCATTATTGAATGAATTATTTATTAATATTATTGATAGGCATTTGTCATTTTTGCACTCACGTTGCGTGTGAAAAATGTAAAAACGAGATGACAAAACTGCTATTTATCTTAAAGTATATAAAGAGCTACTTTTTGCATACATTTAATATAATTATACAAGCCTTTACTTGTTACAAATTTATAATAAACGTTATTTTGTTAATTCTTTAAAATGACTACTTTCAAGAGTACTAAACGTGATATAATACTACCCTACATCGAAGGAGGGAAAACATATGAGGCATTATTGAGAGTTTTCAAAGAAAATTATCAAATCTCTGAAGACAACATATGTTTTATCATCAATGATATTCATAACTGATTGAATTATAATTTATTCATAATTGATTTATAACTCCATAATTGTGCCTCATATAAATTATTGTAGTAGTATTTTGTTTTTGGCAACTGAAGGGGCAAAAAATAAACTTACTGTTCTGCAGAATTTATGAGAGTAATTTTGAGAAAAAATAAATACACCAGAATAAAGTTTATGCTGAAACAAGCAAAAATTATGACAGTACGTCAACTAATATATTTTAATGTAATGTTTTTTGTTCATAAAATGATTAATGGTTATACCTCAAAAGAGTTGACTCAAAAGGTTTTTTCTAATCAATGTGAACATGTATATAAAACAAGAAATAAACATGAAGTAAGACTACCATTTCGTAGGAAAACAAGTACACAGAACTCATTGATGCACCAAGCTGTACAGTTATATTATAAGGAAATACCATTAGAAATAAGAGAGCAAAAAAATATTATTTCATTTAAATGTCAATTAAAAAAACATGTGTTTAGCAGATAAGTTTTAAAAAGTAATCTTATTCGTGTTAGCTTTATAGAAGTTTTCTTTTTAAGTGTACGTATATCGTTTGAAAAATGTTAATAATTAGTATATGTTTTAATAATAATTAGATATAAGTTAATATTAGGACATTCATTATTATGTTTGTACTATTTAAAGATAAAATAAATAAAAAAAACGACATATTATTTCCACTTTCAATAAACGATGGACGGCATCTTCACGGATTGAGAATGTATTTTTAATGAAAAACAGTGATTGGTTGAATTCAGAATATTTAGTTGATTTACCTAATTCAGAAGACGCTACAGTCGACTCCTCATCATCAATTTCTTCTGGAAAACTCGAAAGGCCGTGCGTATCTTTTGCAGACTCGTCACAATCCAGCAAAAAAGAAAAAATACCATACTACTTAATGAATATGGATTTGAGCACATCTACAATGCATTTCTTCAGGGATTACGTTCGATCGGAGAAGGAACAGAAGTAAAACTTGTGAAAACATTAAGATTTGCTGACATTAAAAATAAGACTTTATATTTGACTAAAGTGACTGTTAGGCCTGAAGATAAAAATTCTTATCAATACGGACTGTCTACATTACATGCCTGGATTCGTTGTATGGAAATGATACTACATATTTCGTACAACCTTTCTTTTAAATCATGGTCAGCCACAAACGAAGAAAAGAAACGGCTAAAGCAAGAAAAGAAATCTCTGGTACAAAAACGTTTTCGTGACTAGCTAGGGTTGATTAACGACCGACCACGACAAGGAAGTGGTTACACCAATGATGGTAATACCAATGATGGTAATACCGCCAGAAGATTTTTTCAAAATGTACACTGCTCTGCTGAAATTACAGGAGTAGATGCAAATTTGATTCACCGACTTTACATAATTCTGCAAGCTCTTTCATCTGGTGTAATGATAAACGCTGAAAAATTTGGCAGTTATGCTATGGAGACTGCCAGGATTTATGTAAGTAAATATGAATGGTATTATATGCCATCGTCCGTGCACAAACTTCTGATTCATGGAGAGAGTATCATTAAGCATTTTGCAATACTTCCTATTGGTCAACTTTCAGAAGATGCCCAAGAATCCCGTAATAAGGATTATAAAAAAAATTCGTCCGCATCATGCTAGAAAATGCTCTCAATCAGCTACAAATGAGGATGTATTCCATACTCTTCTTTATACGTCTGATCCGTACATTACCAGCATTAGAAAAGAGTATAACAAAATAGTGAGAGAACTTGATGAAGATACCCTAGAGCAGTGTTTCCCAGCTTTCTTTATGCCATGCCCCACGTCTTTTCAAAAGTCAGATGCCCCACCGGCATTTTTTTTACGTTAACCGCAGGTACATTTTCAAATCATTTTGTAATATTTCTGTAAACATATAAACCCCTATTAAAATGAAATAAAACCTATTCTAATACATATACTATAACTGAAATTATTACAAAACACAAATTTAAAATTTAATTAAGTAGAATAAAATAAAAATGTAAACAATCATAAAACACGAGTGACAATTGAAATTGAGTACAAACACACACACATCTTGACGCCTAATTCATGGTTAAATTCAGTTACGCTTGCTACTAAGAAATTTGATGTCTGGATTTTTTTTTTTACATTTTTTTTGGCACCATAACAGGCCAGGAGGCCTAATTACAGTGGTGAATTACATCACAGAGCACCCAGGCTTGAGAAAAATCACATTTTTAATTTTTGTGTTCTCACCGGGAATCGAACCCGGAACCTCCCGTGCGTGAGTCAAGCGTCTTGACCACTACACCACGGAGGCCGCACGGATCGAACTCTCTTAGTTAATTTCAGTCTTAGGTCCCCTCTATCCTCTACCCTCTATACCTCTATTAGTTTTATCCAATCGATTTGGCTTTTTAATGAGTAAATCGCTTATGGCGCTAAAACCACAATCCACCAAGTAAGATGAGGGAAAGGGTAACTCGTTTGTTGGTAAACTAAAAATCTGGAACGCTTTCGTTTTATGCAATAGAGCTAAAGTCCTTCTCTAGTGAATTATTACTCTGAGCTTCACCCTTTGTTTTACTAGGGCTACTAGGGGAAATTTACTGATGGTAAAATGAATTAACAAAAGACTTCCAACCTTTATGGTCTCCTTGTTTTTTTTGTTGCCACTGATAATATTTCGAGAAAACCACCTCCGTTATCTCCCAGTACTGACAGCAAACCAAAGGTTTCCTAGGAAAGAAACGATTCAAGTATGCATTATTTTTAAAAACACAGTATTCATTAGCGTTTTTCAACTCACAAAAAAAATTCTAATTAAAACGTATCATTGAGATAATTGAAGTCACCTTTGGCAAAATCCTACTTCCTCCTCGACACTGTTTCCGCAGTAGAAACTCTAGTGAATATATACGTTCAAGGATTTCATTTTGTATTGAAAGTATAAAGCAGTATGATAAACATCATCCTTTGTGAGGTTCGCTCCGAAAAACGAAGTCAAGTCTTAGTATTCGCTCCCTGCTACTAAGAATGCCAATAATGGCACAAGTATAAACCTAATATTCAAGTCTCAGGATAAAGCGCAGAAAAGCTACTCTCGGATCTTCTTTTCCATCGTCTCGCTGAATGCTGAGCGTCGCGGTCCAATGGGAGGTAATGCGCTAGGCCAGTAATAGGTAATCTTTTTTCGTTTCAAACATTCTTATTTATTCCCGGAATCATCGTTTGTTCCAGTGTCAGTGTGGAGTGACTAATCAAAGTCTCTTACACCTGCAAAAATACATTATTTAGCTTATTATATTCATACCTATTATAAATTATAATCACTATAACATTATTATATACATTTTTTGAACGAACCGCTTCATAAAAATCTTCGTGTGGCGTGATACGTGCTAGGCCTCAGCTGATGAGCTGATAGATAACCTCAGTGACGTCTGTGACTCTAGTTCATCTTCTTATCACATTGTTGAGTGACGCGGTGTTTTTACTAAGCAGAGCAGAAGAACATATTAACATAAGAGTTTGTATTTTTTTTTTAATATGCGAGTTGTATTATTCTTTCACCTTGCTTGTAATATACAAGGTTTATATTTACTTCAAAGGGATAGTTATTTATTTGTTTACTTAAAAAAAAAAAAACTATCAAATTTACTTCAATGAAAAACTTTGTTTAGTTATTTAGTTAATATATTATGTAAGGATCGGGTGGGAGATTTCGGCTATGGCCTGTTTCAGGAGCCTCTCCGCATTTGCTCTAGTGATGAGAAAACCACAGAAAACTCGTCAGAAGAAGGCGGACTGTTGTAATTCGTTAACAGATCTTCCGATCCACTTGAAGAGTGTTCAGCATTTGGTGTCCTGCTATCATTGATACCATTTATTGCCTTTACTATATCTATCACGTATAATGTTACCTCTCTTGACAATTCCTTATGACTAATTACTACATAAACATCGTGTAAATCCTCATTTAGACTTATGCATCGCGCCTCCAGTTGCGTTCTCTGCAGGCTAAAAAAGGGGCAATGCATCAATAGATGGAAGACATCTTGGAGAGTAACATCATCGCATGGGCAAGTGTTGATCTCAGATATCTTGAATCTGTGTAAATAGCTCATAAATCCGCCATGTCCTGTCAGGATTTGTGTAAGTTAATATCCTGCACGCTGCAGTTTCCTGAATTCAAAAGCATGGTAAATAGATGGAAAAAAACATTTTCGTTACGTTTCCTGGGGGTTCTGCTAAACAGCGATCATTCCAGAGCTGTAAATTTCTGCATCTTATTTTTCTCTTAGCAAAACTTTTTGGAAAGTCAGCACAATCAGGAACTGTTTTTTTGAGAGTTGCTTCCCAAGCCTTTTCGTCAGTTCTTTCATTGCCAATTATTCCGCAGTGTTCTCGTATCCAGCCAATGTACACAATTTGTGATCGATTTTTTAATATCTGGATATCAGTTCGTATTGGATTCACCGAATTACGATCCGCAATCGCATGAATACATGATTTACAGTCTGTCAAAATCGTTATATGTTTCCATCTATTAGGCAATTTTTTTAAAACGTAAACTATAGATTCTCTAAAAGCGTATATTTCAGCCTGAAATACTGAGCAAAAGTGATCGAGTTTAAACTTCCTGGCAGGCAGTTCTCTTACGCCGTCTTAGGGTACAAATGCTGCACCTACTTTGCCATTTAAGAGAATGCCATCAGTGAAGATCCTCAATTCATCCTCTTTCATGTCAGGCAGCGTTTGGTCATTGAATCCATAGTCCATCTGGTATTGCTCCGCAGGATGAGGAAGGGAGAAAAAATTTCCGGTTCCCTGATAAAACCTGTCAGTTGGCAAGTCTTGCAGAGTGAGACTCTTCTTGACCTCATAAGCTTCTGCAAGCTCCTTGATTCTAAGATCGAGTGGCATGAAGCCGCTAAGAACCTGAGCAGACACCAAGGAGATTGTTCTATAGCCCTTGCAAGACCTGATGGCAATTTGTCTCTGAATAGAGTCTAATTTCTTTCTGTTATATTTTTTATTTACCGCATCTACCCACACACTTAAAGCATACGTAATCAGAGAATTTGTATGTTACTAAGATATTGGGATGTAGAGTAAAAGTTTGTACGTTACTGTGCAGGGCAGGAGAGCCCGTGCTCGATCGGAGAGACCGGGGTGGAGAGTGAGAGTGTGTGCGTTACTGTGCAGGGCAGGATAGCCCTCGCTCGGCCAAAGATACTGGAATGGAGAGTTACAGTTTGTACATTACTGTGCAGGGCAGGAGAGCCCGTGCTCGATCGGAGAGACCGGGGTGGAGAGTGAGAGTGCGTGCGTTACTGTGCAGGGCAGGATAGCCCTCGCTCGGCCGGAGAGACTGGAATGGAGAGTTACAGTTTGTACATTACTGTGCAGGGCAGGAGAGCCCGTGCTCGATCGGAGAGACCGGGATGGAGAGTGAGAGTGTGTACGTTACTGTGCAGGGCAGGATAGAACTCGCTCGGTCGGAGAAACTGGTTTTTTACTCGATCTTATTAGTATGAACCTTATTTTTGTAAACAGTTTAAGCAGCTGAACGGACTTCAGTGTTTGTAGGTAAATATCGAGTTGTATTGATGTACAATAGCATAATTGAGATTTAGAAATGTCCTCCAATAGTAGTTATTGCCATAGTCGCGTTGTGCCTCTGACGACTAATTTCCAAATTACGTAAATGTGTACCTATAAAAACTCTTATGCATTGTCACATGACATCTTTATATAATGTCTCTTACAGTATTTATGTAAACGAATTACTATGTACATACATATATTTATGATAATGTATCTACTTAATCTTTGTCTACTATGGTAATGCCTAAATTTCTAAACATGTTGATTTAATGTAAATTCTGGTAACATAAATATTTTATAAGCTGATATTACCCTATTGTCGCTTCACGCGTCACAAACATTGTTGTTTCGCCGGTTCGATTCAGAATTTGGTTTAGCAACGCCTGCGCCTTCTCACCCATGTTCATGTCCTGTGTCCTGCGTCCTGCGTCCTGCCGAGAGAGCTCCTGGAATAGTATCGGTCTTAAGTGCCACGGAGCGTTATTATTTTATCTAATTTATTCAATAAGGTTAACGAACAACGCATAATACGTTGGTATAAGAATCACAGGTTGTTACGTGTGTAGGCATTGTTCGTCGATTATATGAATTTGAAAACATTTACAAATAATAAAACACTTGTCGTGTTCCTCAACAAAATGCAAGAGAGACAGTATTGACATGTTTAGGAATAATTTCACGAAGATTATGAAAAGGAACGGTATAAGACCAAAGCCTAGTCCGACTCCAGGATTGACCTTAAACCGATCTGCTAACTTAGCACAAGTCTGTAGTTTTCGTTCGCATTATCCGATTGCGATTTACAGATATAAGGAGGTGTAAATGGACAGCTTCTATACAGTCTGGGCATATACAGAGCTTAGGTGGTTTAAGTTTTAACTCTACCCATTGATTAATTAATTTACCATTCTGCTTTTCAAACATTACATTCATTTTTCTTCAATTGATAATAGTAAAAATCTTTATTGAACACAATATATTATGCAATGTGATAAATACGAAAAAATATAACAAATGTATACATGGTTAAGGCTGTAGTCTGGTAAAACGAACGCAAAATTAGGAAATCATACGAATTTGCCATTTTAAAACTAATGTTTGTTTTCAATCGCGCAATAATAAAAAAATAAAACCAAATAAATTAGATAAAAACAATATTTTTTAAAGGTATTTTCATTAAAAAATAAATTTAAAAGTTTTAAAATATAATTTTAGACTGGCAGATTACGCCATTTCAAATTTAGACTAAACTTAGGTATCTGGGATCTCAATAAAGACTAAGTATTGAACTAAAATTTGTTGTAATAATCGTTTTCGGTAATCCTGGTCCGAAAGTCATAAAAAAGCCAATAAGATATTGTTTTAAATTGAATATTACAACCAGAATTATCTTCTTTTTTCAAATACAATTCTATAAAAAAAGGTTTCAACTAAAGTATTTATATAATTGATTTTTTTTTAAGTATTACCGAAGGCATTATTTTAAGTAGAAATAAAGGAAAATGACACAAAAATGTATGTGATTTAAAATGCTTGTATTTCTTTTCAAAAACAAAAAATTAAAATTTGTCCGTGGCCACTTTCATGTTCAATTTTTTATCTTCAAATTATTACAAAAAAAAATTAGTTCAATACTTAGTCTTTATTGAGATCCCAGATACCTAAGTTTAGTCTAAATTTGAAATGGCGTAATCTGCCAGTCTAAAATTATATTTTAGTTACATAAAACTTTTAAGTATTATTTTTAACAGAAATACCTTTAGAAAATATTGTGTTTATCTAATTTAATTTTTTTTATTATGGCGCGATTAAAAAAAACATTACTTTTAAAATGGCAAATTCGTATGATTTCCTAATTTTGCGTTCGTTTTACCAGACTACAGCCTTAAATGGTGGACTTATTGCCGCTAGTGATTTCTTACAGACTAACCAAAAACAGATAAAACATTTTTGAAAAGTCATGCTGTCTGCTTACATTATTTACATTAAATACATTTAAATTTATTCCGTTGCACCTTCCAAACAATCATTAGTACTATAAAAACATGTATTTATTAGAAGCACTTTTAACACTCTTGCTTTTTATTACAGCCATGCATATTTATTTATTTTGTTCATTAACGCCCAAAAGGCATTTACAAAACATAAAAATGAAATAAATGCTAACATACTAAATAATAAACACAGAATATACAGAAAAAATATGTGAAATTAGTTAGTATGGATATAATAAAAAGTTTTACAAAGTAAAAAAAAAAAACAATAACAAAGGTACCTATGCAAGAAAAAACAGTAAGCATATAACCAAAAAATGCAAAGATATAAGCTTATGAAATCAATTCATATGGGCCCTCTTTGAATAAATTAGTTTTTCGTTAATGGAATTTTTCTGTTAATTTTATGAATTACATCTAAAAGCCCTGTAAATGCGCAGATTCCGAGACAAGTTGAGAGAAGTCGCTCTCGCAGAAGAAGATAGATCGCCCAACAAGATGGACCAACTTGGTGACAGTTGCGGTGGCCACAGGAGGTCTACATTCTCCATTCGCAGGATCCCCGCTGCCACAACTCTGGTTAATAATACCGGGCGACTCCTGCCCTGTCCGCGTAATCTATAACACATATTAGTCTGTATGAAAGCGCTACAATTTACAAATATTAGTACGCAACGTGAACACCCGAGTCCTCTAAACAACAAATAAAAATAAATTCTCCACCGAATAATAATGGTAGCTTTGGATTCTCCGTATTATGAATAATTTTAACGTGTTTTTACATTTTGTTATAAATTTAAATAATGTATTGAAATATTTCGAGATTGTGATATCGATAGTAAGAAATTGAATTCAAAGTGGTCCCAAAACTTATACGACAGACGGGGACATCGTGTTAGTGCTGAATGTTTTATTTTTTCATTATTAAGGTACCTACAAAAGTAATACAAGGACGTAGACAAGTAAATGGAAATATATTTCGGAATAAGTCGAAACGTTATTCTCCTACAGTAATAATAAGCTAATGTATATTGTTTACAATAAACCCTGTTTTATTTCAGAACTGAATCTGAATTACCCGACACTCACCACGAGCACAATAATTTAAAATAGTTTTACCTTTTAAAATTGACTATAGTAATGCTCGAGTTGACGGAACGCAATGGGGAAACGACAGATATAAAGAAACGAATATCGGCGGGTAACAGAACATATTTCTCCTTGCTGCCAGTGTTCAAGAAGCGTCCGTAGGTAAACGAAGATTACCCTGTACATGACACATGGCCATTATCAGTGCCGCGTTGGCGTACGGATGTGAGGCACGGACAGTAAGGTCCGCTGAGATGCTGGACATATTTGAAAGGAGAGTTCTTTGCCGAATCTGTGGTCCCGCGAAAGATGGAGAAGAGTGACGCATTAGGCAAAATGCCGAATTGTATAGCATATATGAAGCCCCTAGTATCTCGACACACATAAAACTGCTCAGGTTGAGATGGGCTGGACACGTACAGAGAACGCCTGATGCGCGAGTAACTGAGAGAGTCGTGACTGGACATCCAGGGGGTAAAAGAAGGCCCGGAAGACCCAGACCGAGGTGGGAAGGATGACGTAAAAAAAGATGCCGCACAGCTTCTACAAGTTGCAAGTTGGAAGAGGGCTGCTGAGTACAGGCGGAGTTGGAGGCAAAAGTTGAAGGCTCGATTTGGGCTGTAGCGCCATCGAAGAAGAAGAAGATGCTCGAGTTGTGAGAAAGATGCCTGTGCATATTTCTCTTAACCCTACTCGCGGAAGTTAAAGGCTCTTTTCACACATGCCACGCCAATCCAACCGGCGCGGTCATTTTACCGGGTTCACCCTACAAAAAGTGACACGTTTTGTATGCGTTTGTAAGATGAACGCGGTAAAGTTACTGGGCCGCGCCGGGTGGATTTTTTATTTTAATTTTATTTTATTTATTAAAAGAAAACAAAAAAAATTTATACAAATAAACCAAAATTATTGGCTAATTATATTTTTCTATACATTACTAAATACAATGTCAAAAAAGAAAGAAAAAAAAGCGTACATTGAAATAGCCACTCCGCATTATTCCACACGTAAAAAACAAATAAAGTATTACAATAGTAATAAAATAATAAAAAAAAATAAAAGAAAAAGTTTTTTGTTTACTCGGAATTAAAAATCCTTTCGCTGGCGGATCCATACGGAGCTATCAGTCCTCCCTTCTTTCATACAAGAGAAAATAATTACAATATTAAAGTAAAGGTCACTTTTTTTTTTTTTTTTTTTTTTTAAAAAGAAATATTTGCGTTCTTATGATTTACCCAAATATTTAATTTTGAGGGCCATTCTCAACGAGTTGTAAATAACTCACTATTAGAAAATGGAATCAAGTTGGGGTAGAGTGGGATTCGAACCACGGACCTTTGGTCTGTGAGTCCGAGACACTAGCCACGGGACCACAACCCGACTAGCATAGCAGCAGCGTAGCATTTGGACACATTTAAATAAAGGAAATTATCATTGCAGTATTTAACGACCCTATCTAGGTCTCTCTGGAGGTTGTTAATATCTTCTAATGATTTAATTTTGGTAAAAAATATTATATCGTCGGCGTACAGGGAAAAAAGGGCAAATTCAAAGCAGTAAAAAATATGATTTATGTAAATATTAAAAAGAAGAGGACCTAGAATCGATCCCTGGGGAACTCCCGAGGGGGCACATTTAAATAATTTTCGTGGCATGTGTGAAAAGAGCCATAGTGTACCTATCGCGCATTGTTGCACGTCGCACGCCGCATGCTGCACTCCGCACGCACGTCGCACGCCGCATGCTGTAAACCGTACGCTGCACGCCGCACAGGTGTTTGCATCAACAAGATAGTTCGCGCTCTATTTTTGAATTTATCCGCTCATGGTATTTCGAAGACGTCGAGGTAAACTGTGGCGGCTATCGCGACGGTCTCCGGTGGGGGACGCGGGCGGCGCGGTTCACGCGGCGTGCGGCCGATATCTCGCAGTGGAGTGAGAACGGCCTGAGCGCGCGCTCGTGCTGTCCTGCTGTCACCGGTCGCCTCTCGCCGCCGCCGCCGCCGCCGTCGCCGTCCGCTCCCGCCGCCGGGGATCACGGGACCCGCCAGGTATGCGCCGCGAGAAACCGCGCGCCGGTATACCTGTGCCGCCCGAGGGACGTTGTTGATTAGTCGCGTGTTCCCATTAATATTTGTCGATGTTCGCGCTAGTGCTGCCGGGACGGGAGGGACTACTTTCTCTTTCGTAGCCTCGCGGTTTCGGTTATTTAAAAAGAACGCGGCCCACTTGCGGCGCTAATTGTACCGCAGACCCAACGGGGTCAGTCTTCACTTTCTCGCGATACGGTTCCTTCGCGACTGCGGCCGCCGTCAGGCCCCGAGAGGCTGTCGCTCGCTCGCCGTACCCACTGTGTCCACTGTGCCCGGTACCCGGTTCCCGACTCGGGATAACGGCAGGAGTAGTACTCCCGCTCTCGCGGGACACGCACGGAGACAAAGGGTAACTAACTGTCGGTGTTGTGTTTACAATCTATCTTGTGTTTGCATTTATGTATACCGAAATTATTATATATTTTTTAAACTTTTAACATTATTCGTACCAGCTACTCCCTTATCAATACGGCATTCGACTGCAATCTCATTTGTGTGTTTACTTTTGAAATATTGTGTATCGTGGTAAATCTGAGTTGTTTTTCGGATTTTTTATTTTGGTTTTTAATGTTTTGTTACCCATAATAATATCGGCATCAATTTATAATCTCAGGGCCCCGATTACAATGGGAAGTTAACAGAGTTATCTTCGTTTGTCTATAAAGTGAAATCGTATTTTCTGTGCGAAAATGAGTATATTTGCGTGTTTTTTTTTCTCGAAACAGGTTTAATTACAGGTTTCCGTCAAAGATAATTTAAATTTTCGTACAAAAATGTACACATTTACGTACAGAAAATTCAATTTTACTTTATAAACAGTTGAAAATAACTCTGTTAACTTTGTAATCCATTGTAATCACATTAGAAAAAAACACATGAAAAGAATACAGGTCAAGTATCAAAATCTTTAATGAACGCATAATGTATTTACAAAGAAGTTGGCGAAATGATACAGGAAAGGAGTTGTCGTCGAGTCTGTTGTGACGTTTCAGACATTTCTTAAAAGAGATTGAGGAAGAAGCGTCTTTTATGAAAAAAGGTTTTATTGTGCCGTGGAATGCAAAGCGTTCTCTCTTAGAAAAGGCGAAATGATACCGAGTTCAGTCAAAAAATTAACTTCTTGACGAGAAAAAGTCTCAATTTTGCTCTTTTATTTTGGAGTTCAACAAGGATACATTGGTATCATTCTTCATGTATATCCTCAATTATAGAACTCCACCATCTTTCATAAATTATAGAAATAGGGTATTTTCATAAACTGGGGATATGATTTTTAATGTATTCAGTATTTAAATAATATTTTTACGATTCGAACCATATTACTATCAAAATCTGAAACGAATGTTTTCATTTATAATTTCCTATTTAAAGTTTGATAGAAATAAAACGGCCCGTAACTGGCCAAAAGGGTTGATGACGTCACGCGTGACTTATATATCCTACGTTCACTCAAATCCTATACTGAGATACTCCGACGCGGGCGGCTTGTGGCTTTTTATTTGTTTTTTCTAGTTAAATTTCGTCTTTTCCTTTGTTTTTTTTTTGTTTTCATTTATAAACATCCATAGCATTATGACTAAAATTGGTTTTTTACAAGGAAAGTCCGATAACTTGCCCAAAATAGATATAATCATGATGGGTATTTTTTTCTCATCCAATCCAAACTTTTTAAGTTCGAGTATAGAAATGTAAAGGCCGTAAGGTAAGCAAATATATAATTTTTGCTTCCAGAATGTATTCATTCAAATAGTTGTATTATTTGCATGTAATATAAATATATTGTTTAGCGTACATTTAATGCAAAAGGGAAGTAACGTGACTTTGACACAACATAATCCATAAAATACCATTGCTTGTAAACATCTCTGTTGCTCGAGTGCGTGTTAATGCCTTTTTTTATTAAATGTGATTTACTTATTAATATATCAGCTAGGGTAAATTACGGAGACAGTGCCATAGATTACATTCAAGTAAAACGGACGGGTGATATTTGAATGGTAAAAGGTCGAGTCATCCCAGCAGAACTTAAAGTTAGAACCAAATCGTACTCGGTGACGTTGATTTGCGATGAAGTCTAGGAAATAATAGATTCCTGCAAGTGTGAAGACTTTCCAGCATCTTAAGGTCAGTTGCCATTTTGTAAATGCAATAAATTTCACAAATAAATAAGGTAGGTTTTCATACAGGAATTATTTTGTAATTTTATTTTTTATTCATATAGAAAACCAATAGTTCCACAAATTAAACTAGGTAACATAAGTACAGAAATATAATACAAATATAAACAATAACGTTCAAAGAATAAACTATTTTAGTATTGTAGTACCTGTCAAGCTTTATAAGTGCTAATTTCAGTACCTACTGTTAATAAATGTTTATAGTCTACAGTCTACAGTCTACACCATAAAATATAGTATTTTGTACTGAACAAGACCTACGAAAAAAAGAATAGTGGTTTGTTTTTTTTAACATCTCGTTTCATAACGTTCAAATGCGTTAAACCATTTTTTCTGCATTTTTTCATTAGGTACTAGGAATGGCGAAAAAAGCTTTATTTTGCGTCTTCACCGTAGTGTTTGTGCACATCAGAATTAAACAGTACTTGTATCTTATAACTAAAGACATTTTATGCGCGTTAATTAGTTAAAACAACCAATTACAACAAAAACAACACGTAGGCTATACAAATTCGTATGAATTTGTTTGAACGGTCAGTCAAATTCGTAACGCGTGACGTCACAAGCCCATACGGCATCCGAATGTTCGTTTTGGCGCCAATTCAAAGTATACGTTTTTAAACCGCTCTGAAAAATTAACGCGTGGACATAAAAAAATAAAAACTGTACAGTTACCATCGTAATTTTTTTTTCTATTTTTTTGCAAAATAAAAAAAAAACGTGAAAATACCCTATTAAGTGTGTATTTGAACTAAATTGAGTAATAATAAAGATTTATTTATTTATTTTATTTATATATACATACAATTTATATACATATAAGAATCTTACTCATATCAAATACACACTTACCCTGTCCTTAAACCTACCCTCACATCCACATACAATCACACACATATTCACATACCTACCAAAACCACACTCCACTTTTTTACACACGCATCCTCACACAAAAAAAAAACTCGCACACATGCACTTCTATGAATTATATTTAACTGAACTGGATTTTTATAATTGTATTTATGTGGAAAACTGATTTGGCTTTATTTTATGTTTTTTTAATAATTTTGTGTATATTTTTTTGTATTGCTGTTGTTTTTCTTAATAAACAAAATTAAAAAAATTAAAAACTGAAAAATTAAATTAAGGGCTGGCATATTGCTTTAAGGCAATTTTTTCCTACCTACCAAAACCGTTCAGTTTGAGAAAATTACAAGTACATCGACATACGAGTATTCCAGTTAATAATGCAGAATCTTATAATTTTATACAAAAATTTAAAACAAATATTAACTAAAAATTTACACTGAATTTACTATTTGAAGAGAAGAGGGGATGGGAAGAAAAGAAAAGGGAGAAAGTAACAACTTAAAAATTTAGATAGTGACATTTTAATGTTGATTTAAATGTTAAAAAGGTTGAGTTAAGGATAAGACTAATTTATTTATTACTTTAAAGAAAAGAAAAGAATAGAGAAAATACGAAGATAACTAATAAAAGAAACGAAAATTATTTAACATACACAAAACTAAATATTAGACTTTTGATTTCAGAAAGACCGCAATATTTTTTTAATAATCATTTGCTCTATCGTTTTAAATGTCAATATTTACCTTTTCTTCTTAACGTTCTCGCAGGGGGGTTAAAATATGCCATATTGTTTAGTTCTTAGTTGTTAAATGTGATTTACCCATAATAAAATTCCAACTGCAGTTCTAAATTATAGTGAATTAGTGTTTTGTATAACTCGATAATTGAATGTATCTACACATTTATTAATATTTGACGTAAATACATTTCCTCTTTTGCATTTGTATTCTTTGTAAAACTGATTTAGACGACTCCTTGGAAAAATAATTGTAGCCACCTATTACAATTATTCGCAATTTCCAAGTTATTTTTCTTATGAATCGATTTAAAACCTCTTACAAATACCATAAAAAGGAATATTATTATTACAACTTGGTCAAATTAAGGGCAATAAACTGGATTCATTGTAATAATATATTTAAAACCGATCGCAGTTAGCTATTAAGGTGATGTTATAGAGATTTGATGAAATCAATGTACTCCTGCGCTGTGCTATTCCGAACGCTCTCGCGGCCGTAAAAAATACTTTTACAGCGCGTATTTAGTATAAAAAAAACGCGCTATAAAAGCTTTTTCTACGGCCGCGAGAGCGTTTGAAATAGGAGCCTTGATAAGTGACAATACTCGTATAACATAACAATACTGCCCGCAACGTCTCCGAGTGCATCCGCCGACGGAAGGATTGTTTTAAGACAGTCAACAAAAGAAAATCATTTCACATGTTCTTTTTCGTTCTTATTGTTATATTTTATTTTTTTACAAGTGGAATATGCGGCTTTTCACGGGTACGCCTTTTTTATGCACTTTATTTACCCATGTAATATAGAAAACTATAATTGGCCTATAATTTTGGTTTATTTGGAAATATTGTATTTTTTTGCTATAGTAGTAGTAGGCTGTAGTTTTCTTTTCAAACAAACAAACCATCACGCCGTTTCCTCGTTGGTGTAGGCAGATAGGGTATAACGCCATATCACTCTTTGCATACAGACCTCGCTTCCTCTACATTCATACATCTTCTCATGCACGCACGCCGATTATTCCTACTCTTGACATGTCTATCTTCAAGTATTTGATGGACTTGATCGTGCCATGTCTTTCTCGGTCTTCCTCGTTTTCTGCATCCGTCAACATTCGCATCGTAGATCCTTTTAGCTGTTCTTTCGCTGTCCATTTGCTCTACATGTCCAAACCAACGCAGCACCCCTTTATTGATTCTGTCGATACTGCACGTTTCAGCCTTACACAGTTCACGGATCTCGACATTTGTGCACCTATCATACATCGTTTTACCGCACATTCGCCTGAGGGATCGCATTTAACCTACTTTCATCATCGTTTTTCCAATTCCATACTTCGCTCCCATACTAGAACTCCATTGTGAACTGCTAGTTTAGCCTCCTTTGTTTGCCGAAGTAGATTTAGTCCACCGTTTACCCTGTTCCCGGCACTCACCCTCCTTTCAATATTTTTCCCAGTCTCACTATCCCTAGTAAATATACTTCCCAGATACACAAATTCTTCTACCCGATTCAGAAAATCTCCGTTCACACTGATCTCACATTTAGTTATATTTTCATCCCTTTCGAAAACTCTCACTTTCGATTTATCAACATTCATAAGCTGACATTGACACTGACATACAATATCCTTTATCGATGTGACACCGATATACGACACCCCTTATAGATGTGACATCATAATAACACCGACATACAACATCTCTCATCAGCTGCCTACATACATACTCGTAATTTACGCCGACACTTGCCGGTCGTCAAATGTCAAGCATAATCTGGTAGCGACGATTTAAAAACAATATCATTAAAGAAAAGTTTTAAATATTGATAATATGCACGTAATTGATTGCTTCGTAGGCGTATCATAGCATTTATGCATAGAGGTTAGAGCGCGGGAGCGCCACCGTCTGTAGAAGTAAGTACCGGGTACTTATTAGCAAGTCAGTGCTTTCCGCATATTATGTTCCTCGTATTTATCTTAGTTATCTTATCTGTAGAGATAGAGTGGAGCCTGCAGATATCATCAGAGAAGACTGTAATAGTGGGACTTGCACGAACTGAAACCAACTACAGCCCACAGCCTACATACTACAGCCCCATATGTTTTCTTTACCCTTCGCCATCTGTACCTTAGAGGATAAAACACGGGAATCCACTATTTGCCGTTTTGAAATTATAAATGCATAAATTATTGCAATCAATTTCAATATTGCTGCGTTACTGAGCAACGACAAATTTAACACCAGTGCTCAATCACAAATAATTTTCGACGTTCTTAAAGACATGCATTTGAGCGATCACAATGAACAATAATGAACATGCTTAAGTTATCGCAGTCATAAGTCAACGCGTGTGTAATCTCTAAGTCAACGCTCAATAAAAATAATACAATGTATTGCATTTGCAAATTAGTAAGGAGTATCTATAACAAAAAAGTGAAAATTTAATTACAATTACTATGCGACTGCTTTTCTTGACATTTGGCTTGCCAACCGCTGGCTAAATGCAATGAATAGCGTGATAAATAATAAATAAATAAATAAAAATAGCATTTTTGGGTTATTTTCCATATTTACACCGGTGAAATTCAAATATGTGATTGCGCAGCAGGATTATACGTCGCGAAACGTAAATATTTTGACATTTAATATTAGGTGTTCACGAATGTTCCATTGCAATCGTAAATACGATAAACAACCATGGTGAGAAATTGTTATCACGTCGCTATTACCTCGTCGACAGTTATTTGTGATTGAGCTACAGAGCAGCTCAGAGTTCTCTATTAGAGAAAGCAATCGGTATTTTTTCTAAATATGAGAAGATGTACTATCTGAATTTATATATATTAATATTGTATCCCTGGGGTATATTGTTTCTCCCAATATTCATATATTTTGTTTTTGAGATATTTCATTTATTTTTATTCACTTTTAACCATTTTGATATAGGTATTTCCTAAATCGCAATGCATCGTATTTATTACTGTATCATAATTATCTCCTGATATGTAAACTAGAGTATCATTTGCAAAAAGTTTTTACAATATTTTAGAGATTCACCGATGTTATTCATGTATATTATGGTAAACAATATGGGCCCTAGCATTGAGCCTTGGGGTACTCCTGAATTATTTTCTATTGGATCTGAAAAAATATTTTTAACTTTCGTTATTTGATATCTGTTATTTAAGTAGCTTTGAAACCAATTTAAGGCATTTCCTTTTGTTCCTTTTAATTTTTCTAGTATTCTTGTTCTATCAATAGTCTCAAATGCTCTTTTAAAATCCAGAAAAAACTGCTAATTTTTTAAAATTTTATTTATTGGGGATATCAACAGTAATACATGTAACAAAAATACAACAAATAAAATATACAGAGAATAAAACCAATGACAGATATCCACAGAAATACATTAAATACACGTACAATACATACTAGTGTGTTTGTGTGAGTGTAAGTGAGTGAGAGGGTGGGTGTTATATTGGAATGAGGGTGGACATGTGTGTGTCAAGTGTCGAAAATATAAATATATTTAAAATATTAAGAATTAGAGATAAAATATAATAAAATAAAATAAAATAAGATAAAATAAGACTTTATTATTAAAACTAAGTATAAGACAAAAAAGTATGTTTTAAGACGCGCATTTTAAATGTTATTTTTTTTACAATCAAATGGATCAATAAGGGGAAAGTTCAAATTATATTCACTAACAAAACGTATAAGTGGAGAGTTCTGGAAATAGAGAGCTCGACGTGTGACGGGTGCGGTAGCTGGGGACATTTAATGATAACTCCGACAAAAGAGCCGGACTATCAAGGCGTCCACTAAGTATACATAATAAATATCTTTTTGTCGATTTTTTCTTTCCAGTCATCAATTACTGTATTAAGATCTGTTTCACACGAATGATTGTTTCTGAATCCAGATTTCTCTTCAATCAGTTTTACTCGTAAAATTAACCCAATAAGTTTTGACTACTCTCTTGGTGACAAACCATTAAGTGGGGTTAACGTTATTAAGGATCTCGGGGTTTATTTTGACACAAAATTAAATTTTAAACACCATATAGATAACATTAACTCGTAAGTCACTTAACCTACTGGGGTTCCTAAAGAGAGTAACCAAACCTTTTAAAAAACCGGAAACTGTCATATATGTCTTTATATGAGTTTGATTCGCAGTAATCTTGAGTATGGCCTCATGCGTATGGAGTCCGCAATATAAAAATTCAATAGAATCTGTTCAAAAAAAGTTCTTAAAGTACCTTTTGTATAAGTTCCGAATTTCTAACCCACGTTCAAATTCAAATTACGAGCAACTTCTAACTCTTTTTCATTTTAATTCTCTGATAAAACGCCGCGTTGTTTTCGATATAAAATTTCTGTATAAAATATTAAACTACAAAGTAGATACTAACCTCCCTAATAAAATACACATAAATGCGGGATTGAGAACACTCAGACATCGGGAAATATTTAAACTGCCTTTGTTTTCAAATAATGCTACATACCACACACCTATGGCCCGCATGTGTCGGGAATATAATATATACTGCCGAAACAATAAAATTGACATTTTTCATGATTCCCTCTCAGCTTTTGCGAATAATCTCTTAGGAATAAATCTTATTTAATAAGTACACACGTACAACTTATTTTTTATTGTATTGTATCTTGTATAAAAACAATATTAAAAAATATTAAAATCTATTACATCTTAATATATAAATCTATAATTGAATAAATATATGCATGTAAAATTGTATCGACGAATTCTTTCAAATTGTATGTTTTCTAGTGTGTATCTTTGTTGAATTACCTAATAAAATAAAATAAATAATTATATTCATTTTGTCTAGAAATTTAACTAGTTTATTTTATACAATAAATTCCATCAGTTGTTGTTCATGATATGATCATCGTTGCTTCGCTTATTTTAAAATAAAGTTTTCTTTGTTTTAAAATATTACGAGCGGGATTTTGGAAATGAAAAAGATATGCCAGATTTCGTTAAAAACATGCACATTAGCATATTTTCCAATAATTTTATGATATGCCGGTGATAGTATTTATTCATGTTTTCAATACACCTTTATTCTACCGAACTCTTCATCTGCGGGCATAAAAATGTGTTGAAATGTTTGCAGTTGTACCGAAATTTGCGCCAACATTACGAAGTTTTTATTCTGACTTGAGCGTATATCAGAAAATAAACAAATGTGTCATGGTTAGTCCGTTCTCGCTGGGATCTTTCTTTCGACGTTAAAAAGCGCGCTAGATATTTCCATCGTATCCCCTGGAGGATTTAATTTCTAGCCAGGTATGTCATCTTTTTCTTGTTTTTCTTTATGCACCAGTATACAAAAAATATTAAGCTATGCCTGTCTGCTGTAAAACGCTTCACGAACATCAAAACACGTTTTTATTGCATTAGGGACATTTTACAACAATCAATGAATTGCTCGTGCAGCCTGTGCGTAATGCGAAGACCGTTCTTCTCTCGGATATCTAGAGTAGTTTTAATTTTTACCAAACGAATCTTGCAAAGCCAGAATAAAACGTTTGTAAAAAGTGGATTAGTATTTAAATAAATGAACAAGAAGATTTTACATTTTTCTCTCGCTCAGCACAGAATCGTATGCGAAGTTGGTTTTAAGGAAATTTCTGGTGGCAAATACGATCTAGTAGTTTTACCTGTAGTATAATAACTGTCAACTGTGACGAGAACAGATATACAATACCCTTTATCCCTAAGAGATCGATAAAATAGAAAACCGCGAATATCGGGTTTTGAAAGAACTTGCATTGAAGCAAATATCGCGTTTTGAAAAAACGATAAGACTTCGAAATTTTCTCAATAATGGCGTTATGTCTGGCGAATAGCAATTTTTGAAAAAACTGTTTTCATTTATTTTTTAATTGATTAGGTTATTTATCCATTGATTACTGATTATTCCGGGAAGAGGTTCCTGGAAACCACAATTAGTCTTGTGCTAGTTGAGAAACAGAATTTCATTATTTACGAGTCTGCGTGAGGGGGATATTTGTTGAAGAATAGTCGGAGTATCAAATAAATTGTAATATTTTAAAGGGGCTGATTCCATCTGCATTAAATCGACGCGGTGTTTTGAAAGGGTCAATAATTTGATATAAAATATTAGCTTCCTGTAATATTATTCTCAGCAAAATAGAATTATCATAATTTATGATCAAACACAAATTGTTAAAACAAGACCCAAATAAAGGTGTAACTCCAGGCGGTATCCTCCCTTTATTTATTATCAACTCTGCTCATTAACTCGCTAAACCCTTGCACGTGATATTTAACAAATCTCGTAATGGAGGCAGCTTTCCAGATTTATGGAAACTCGCACACTAACTCCTATTCACAAATCGGCAACGAAAATGACCTTAAAAACTTTAAATCTTTATGTTCTCAAGTTTTGGACTTGGAGTTTTGGAATTTTCGAATTCTCGTTTATAATCGTTTTTATAACCACGTTCGCCAACATTGATCTGCGTACAGCAACATGGATTTGTTTTTAAAATGTCAACAATTTCTAACTTCAGATTATCTTTGCCATTCCATGGATTAAGAACACGGATAGATGTTATAAAGAGTTTTTCAATAAGGGCCGGTAGATGTTGAAATGAAATAAAACAAGTTGTGCGTGAGGTATTAACAAAACTTTTTTTTTTATTTAAAAGACCCATATGTGCCATTAAGTGTGAAATATGACATCGTTTAAATGCCCGCCTCGGCTTCTTACGGTGGCACAGATACGAGTGTTCAATTTTTAATGACTCTTCCGCGTAGATCCGGCTGAATTTGAGCGATGGCCTGTGTTATGTTCACCTTTAGGGCATCGGTTGATTGTGGTTTATTTGCATAGACCTCTGACTTCAAAAAAGAGTCTAGCGGGGTCAAATCGCATGACCTTGGTGGCCAATTCAGATCACTCCTGCGAGAAATAACCTTACTCTTAAATCGTTCATGCAGAATGTCAATTGTGGCGTCCGCTGTGTGGCATGTAGCGCCGTTCTGCTGGAGCCACATGTCGTATGGGTCCATATGATTCAATTTGGGCCATAAGAAATTGGTTATCATCGTTCTGTAGCGCTCGCCGTTGACGGTGACCGACTCACCAACGTCGTTTTAGATAAAGTACAGACCAATGACGCCGCCGGCCCAAAATACACACCAAACGGTAACTTTTTGAAGATGCATTATCACCTGGTGAACCTTGCGCGGGTTGGTGTCGTCCCATATACGGCTATTTTGTTTGTTAACACAGCCATTCATCCAAAAATGCGCCTCGTCGCTAAAAATTATTTTTCGGCAAATATTAGGGTCGTCTTCCAAACGATTCGAAGCCCAGTTAGCGAACAAATGGCGTTGTCTATGAGCTCCTGGGTCAGTTGGATCTTGTACGGGTGTAGGCCTAAGTCCTGACGCAATATTCGCCAAGTTGAAGTCTGCGAAAGGCCAAGTTCTTGGTACGGCGAGGAATCGACTGCCTCGAGTTCTGCTGTACACTCACGAACAGCGGCGATGTTCTCAGCCGATCTTGCGTTACTTGAACGTACGGGTGTTGGCTGATTGATTGAACCGGTCGTTTCAAATTTGACCCCCAAACGATGAAGAGTTGATTGTGAAGGGCCACCACGTCTACAGTAAAATGGGCGCAATGCGCGCAACGTTTGCACCAACGAATACTCATTTTGATAATAAAGTTTTATCATTTGAACGTGCTCTTTAGTTGTGTAACTTGCCATGGTGATTTGGCATAAGTAACTGAATAATAAAAAAAATATTTGACAGGTGTCATCAAAACAAAATGGTCGCCACGGGCCGTCAAAATCTACCCGCGCCAATTGAAAAACCCTTTATATACCGATTTTGGGAAGGTATTTAATAGAGTTAATCATTCAATACTTATTGAAAAATTTATAACTGTTCATAGAGACCTACTAAGTTGTCTCACATCTAATATCACTAACAGAAACCAAATTGTAGCTGTGCATGTCTTCGGCTCAAACCCGGAGTTCGTATCCTCGGGGATATCTAAGGGCTCTCACCGAGTAGCCCAGGAATATTAGACCAAAAATAGCCATAAACATAAAATGTTTCATAATCAGCTGATTTTTTGCACATGTGTTCTAAATGTGGTATTTAATTATTACTCAAAACTTCCCACCTCGCGTCTTGAGATATCTCATTATACAGGTGTCCGGTGGTATATTATATACTTAAAACTCTTGTAACTTTTAAACGCAAGCAGCTAGAACCATTTGAAGTTAGGCGTTTTAATCACAAAATTACGCTTTCATTTATTACACAAAATAATTGGTTGAAAGAGCGGCGTTGTTTCGCTATCGAGGCGTGATTAAAATAAGACTTTTGCTCACTGCGACGGCGGCGCTACGCAAATTCTGTAAAAGTTACAATAGTTGCGGGATAAGTTACGTGCCTTGAATAAAATAAATGCTTAATTGAGTTGACAGATAAAAAGCTTCAGAAAGAGCATCGCCAATACCAAGCTTCATCTGTATCGTCTGCGTCCGATGAAAAAGTCTAGCGCGGAAGTGATTCGGTGTTGAAAAATCTATAAATGTCAACCGCTGATGGCAAAAGCATGCCGCTTTTTTACCCAAAGTATAATAATAATTTGGAAATCTGCAACTTCTGTTACTTTAACGTCATACTCTAAGTTTTTCTAGCTGCTTGCGTTCAAAAGTTATAAGGGTTTTAAGTATAAAATATACCACCGTATAATGAAATATCTCAAGACTCAAGCGGGGAAGGAGTAGGGAGTTTTGAGTAATAATTTAGTATGACATCTAGAACACTTCTGCAAAAAATCAGCTGGTTATGAAACATTTGATGTTGAAAACCTCAAATTCCTGAGCTATAGGACCTCTTCTCTTCTTATAAACAATCTCCCATGTAAGCTAAAAATCTAACTGTCTTATTTATGTTGATAACTTGAAAATATTCTAAAACGTCAAGTCAACAGACGATTGTGATAAGTTACAGACTGACCTAGATACTATTCGTTTGGTGTATAGAGAATAATATGACTTTGAATACTGTCAAATGTGCACAAATTCGTTTTACCGAAAACATTTAAATATTATTCCTACAAACTTTGCGTTAAGTAAATAACAGCATTTATCGATACTATTCCGGGCCGATTACCTTTCTTTCCCATCCTTCTCTTGACCCATCCTTATGGTACCTACCTAACACCAAGATAGAAGATATTCAAAATTATAAGATTTGGATTTAGAACCAAAACAAAACAACATTTTTTACTTCACTGAAAATTGGATAAAAAGTGCTTGGATTCGTCACGCGTCGTTGAAAACATTGTTACATTTTATAGTACATTTTGTCATCCAGTGCCCGAAATTTAAGAACATTCACATCATATTAAAGGTTATCATATATCATATCCATTCCATGTTCCTATCCTTTCTTCAAATATTTCCCTATCACAAAACTGAATGAAATTCGTTTTTCATTTACAGTCGGCCTTTTCGTTAACACTTTGCGTGCAAATTCAAAAAGGATGTTCCTAAAATGGACCTTCACGACTCACTTTCCGCGATCATATTGAGAATACAGTCAACAAAGCTAACATAATGCTCGGCTTTATATCAAGAATGTCTCTGTCTTTAATAAAAACTGAAAGTTTTAAAATATTATACATGTCCCTTGTTAGAAGTATCTTATAGGATGGATCCCCGATATGGAGTTCCCATTATTCAATTTATATCGACAAAGTTGAATCAACACATGTTTTTTTTTTAAGGAAGCTGCCCTATATGTCCAAGTCCGGGAAGAGTCGTAACCTACACAGCTATAGAGATCGCTTAACTTTTTTCAAAATGGACAGCAATCACCTGGCTTTACAAAATTCTTAAATATCGCCTCGGTACATCACTAATTATTGGCAAAATTAACTGAACTTATGTATTCGAATGTAATGTACCATGTAATCCTGACATCTTCAGAGTTGAATGGTTTTCCTCGATCATAGGATATTATAATCCACTCTTTCGCATATGCAGAGAGTACAACTTTACCTCGCAATAACCACAAGATTCATCATCACAAAGCGAATGACGTAGATATTTTTGGAAATTCCTTTCGGGAATTAAAAAATAATTTATTACTATCCATTTATAAGTATTTTTTTCAAGAAAACAATTTTTGAAGTATTTTTTCTACGCTTTTTTAAAAGTATTTATTCATTTTCTTAGTTTTTATAAATACTTTTAATATGATTTAAATGACCTTTTTATTTATTTTATTAATTTAAAACCAGTTTGTCTAGCTCCGATACTTTATTTTTATTTTTATTAATTCAAAATTTGTTAAACGTTGCATGCTGCGAACAATTATAAAGAGAGGCGGGTCTAGTCATAGTATAAATATATTGTATGTTATTTATGTATGCATGTTATTAACTTGCATTTATGGATTGGTAAATAAATAGTTGATTAATTAAGCTAATAAATTCAACTACAATAAAAAATGTTTCGAAAAATACTAAATTACAGGCGGCCTCCGGGGTGCAGTGGTCGAGAACTTTGACTCACGCACGGAAGGTTCCGGGTTCGATTCTCGTTGAGAACGCAAAAAAATAATGTTAGTATTCTCAAGCCTGGATATTCTGTGTTGTAATACACCACTGTGTTGTGCCTCCTGGCCTATTGTGGTGCAAAGCAAAAAAATATCTAAAATATAAAACTAAAAAATAAAAAAAACAACTTAAATGTTAATAAGATATTTGCAACACCTTCAGATATAATTATATTTTAGTTTCATTTAAAGCGGGTCGACAGGTTAATTATGGTTATTAACTTTATGGATTGATATATACATAGTTAATTAATTAAGCTAATAAATTAAACTAAAATAAGAAATGTTGCCAGAAAGGCTAAACATTGCCTTGCCAATATAACTGCATTTCCTCTAGGGATACATCAACCGAGCTGCTCTTTGGCACGTCATTGTAATGACGACAGCATTCTTGCTATGGTGTTGGTTCTATATTTTCCCACACCGAATAAAGTGCGAGCCGTGCGATGCTAAACATTAATGTTGATTTGAGGGAGATGTATTTATTATCTAGAGTCTGGAGGACTGTATAGCATAGGACATCTGTAACTGCTGTAGTGTATTGGCGATTGGAAAAATTGTAACATTATTGAATTTTAAGCTAAAAGTAAAAAGCAAATGTCAAAAGACATACATAAATAATATAAACCTGTTCCGAAGTAGCCATAATATTGTTCTTAATATATTATATTTGATAGGGTAGACCTACCGCTTATGATACTCACGATTCAAATATGATCGCTAAAGCTGCAGATGGATCCGTCGATCTACGGTTTACAAACCAATATTGTTGATGTCGGTTCGTTGACCCTCCGGCATGTCTCGGAATTTTTGCTAATTTTTACCTGTCCATTCTCGCCAGGTATTCACCTCGAGCAGTGGAGCACATCCAATTCTAGGTATCTACGAATATTTCTGGGTGAATATCTGGGATGGAACTTCGCACATCGCACAATATGTATCCCAGGATACGCGAAACGCCAGCGCCTCCGTTGTCATAGTCCGGTATCCGGCGACCGGTGACCGGCGACCGGCGACCGGCGACCGGCGACCGGCGACCGGCGACCGGCGACCGGCGACCGACGACCGACGACCGACGTCCTCTCGAGCCGCGCGCTCGCGCGTATTGAAGTACATATCATGGGCGCAGGTGGCCCGTATAATGTTATATTAGTTTATTACATGGAATCTATACAGAAAATTGTGACGGACTATGCCCTATTTCAGAATACAGTAAACATTCGCTCGGCGCGATAAAATAGCTTAGGGTGGATTTATATTTTTATCAAATTATAACGAATGTGCCGTGAGGATTTTCGCCATGGTGTGAAATGGGCCTATGACTGCGCCGGCAGCTAACTGCCTAGTGGGGCTAGCTTACGAAGCGATTTATCCCAACAGCCTTAGAATGTTAATCAGTGTATTAGCCTAAATTCTAGTCGATACGAATAGCTGCATAGTATGTAGATACTAGTACCTACACATTTTATTTGTGTTAAAATCGTTTTTGTGAACGGAATGTTGATCGTTGTTGGACGCCTTCGCTTACATTGTACTAGTACTGTTCTTTATAGTTGGTATTTTACTACCTACACACGTTTGTAAATACCTACCTACTACCTACGTATAATGTACCATTTTATTCACACATTAAAAGGATAAGCGCATGTTTCCTATTATGATCAATATTTTGCGATAGGTATTTAAGTAGGTACTTTAAATTATGTTTCCGAAATATATAATACATATTAATATCTATTATCATGGACAACGTGCCTTTAAAAAAAACTTTTTCTAACCTTGACGGCACTTTGTGCCTTTTACATGTAAGGAAAAAATACATTTAAAAATATACATAGGTATAAGTGAATTGAAATTTAAACATAAATTAACACTAACAGTTACTGTTGACGGATTTCTACTTATTGTTGAACTATTAAATATTCAAACAATTGTTAATTGCCAATTACCGAGACAGATTAGACAGATTAAATACGAGATATTTTACACAATTTTCCAAACCACGACAAGTGGAAGAGCCATAAACTCGCAGAAATTCGGAAACTACCGCCGAATATTATGTACATACGTACGAATGCCCGTTTCTGTGCATCGTGACGATTTACTACAATAGCCAGCTACATCGGGACAGTTTTCAGTTTTAAAGTTACGGAATTTTAGGATGATATTCCTACCTGCACCCGTTCGCCCCACAGTGCGGCGGTGTCCATACGCTTATATAGGCAACTCAATCTTGGTTGAGGCCATCCAATACACTCGAATGGCCCAAGTGTTATTGTGTCTCTACAGGCTTCCGAGGGATACAATAGTGCGTGTTTATTGAACGCGTAAGCCCAATTAACACGGATCGTCCAAAGCCACACGGCACGGTAAAATTGGGGTGGATTGATATTTATTATGTTGTATTTAGTTAAATTTTATTCAGGGGCTACTCTTAGGTGAACATCCTGCAAAAATAAATCAAGTGAACATAAGTCACCTTATTGCGTTTGCCTGGCATTAAATAAATAAATGTAATCTAAGAAAATAACAAGAATACTATGAATATCAACCCACATTAGGATACATTATTGTGCTCTGTGGATTTTTACCCCTGTGTGAAACGAGCCGTATTTCCAGGTATGATTAGAGTAACCCTTAACTCAGGTACAGGATGATATTTGAATCTAGTTTAATTTCGGTGCTGATTCGTGGTAAATAATTAATTAGTTATTTTGGTGTATGCGTAAAAAATATAAAATCATAAATATAAAACATGGATTAAAAAGTAAAAATAATAATTCAAACTAAATAATAAATAAAAAATCACTCCGAATAAATATTTCACGTCAACCTCATCCACGGCAACCGAACACGCTAACCGCTATACCTTATTGTACATATTATTTTCGTGCTTTTTGTTTTATCTGCAGGAAGACTTGCCACCGTTTAAAAATATTGCGCTAAATAAATTAGTTTGAATAAATATTTCATGAATAACAATGATTTTTATCTTATACTTTTGTTTTTAGTAGGTATACAGACGCTTTACTAATGATTATTTTAATTTGTCATTTATTTAGCTTCAAATTAATATTCATCTAGTTTTCTCAGAAAACGCAATGAATATGTACTGTATGTCAAAATTATGCATTTGCTAATGTCTTTATCATTTACTATTAGTTTTTCCCACCGCACCGTTTCAGTTTATGTGCACGCTTGCGAATGATCCGTTCCTTATAGCATACCTGCTAATTCTAATTTTTAATTATTTAATTTTAATTCATTCTGAAACGTTTCATTGTATTGCATATTATAAATTTAATTAGATAAATAAATAAACATCAATACTTCTGAATTAAATAAATAAACACATTAATATTTTTATATGCTTACTTCATTTTATGTTTTTATTTTTGCAAATGGCCTTTGTTCCGTTTATTTAAAATAAAAGAAAGTATTAGTAAATAATATTTAAGAAATAAAATATAATATGGAGAGAAAAGAAGCGCTCTGTATTCAATGTATACTTGTGTGAGTACTGTGATCGCCTCAACTTAGGCTGCGTTACCCATACAACCTTATTTATGTTTTAATTTCCTGACGATGGATTTTTTTTAAACAGCGTTATTTAAAATGAGTAATTTTAAAGGGTAAAAATGACTTTTAAAAAAAAATAAATTTAAAAAAATAAATTTTTCATTGATAAACCCTTACGGGTTACATACATTTAACAAAATATTTTCACTTTTAAAATGTACATTCTACTGTTAATAATATTTTTAACATCTTTTGTAAAGGTTGTCTGTGTATTTGTCTGTGTTTTTTGTTTAGTTTTGTCTGGTAGATTATTGTATAATTTCAATCCATGGTTTATTAGTCTCGATTGTCCTTTTCTCGTTTTAAAAGGTTGTATCTGATATTTTTCTGATATTCTCGTATTGTGTTCATGTTTACTACAGTTTTTTTCAAGTTTTAATTCTTCGTCTACAATTACATCAGTGGCTAATTTATGAATTCTAGTTTAAAGAGTTCAGTTACATTTAATTGTTTAGTTTGTTTAAAAAGTTATTTAGTTGCTGTTAGATAGCGTAGGTCATATACTAACTTTAATATTTTATTTTGCTGTCTTTGTAGTCTGTTTGTCATTTTGATTTCCTGTTTCCCATAGTATTTGCATATAACATATTTTAGTTTTTACATAGGCTTCATACATCATTTTTTTTTCCTTTAATGGAACAAAGTTTTTGTTTTCCAAAAAAGACTCGATAAAGTCGCCACTTTGCTAATTAAATTGTTGATATGAATTGTCCATGTCAATTGTCTGTCTATTGTATAAATTGTCTACATCGTATGTTGACTGATACATGTTTACCATACGCGGTCCGTTCATAGAACGTATGGAACCATTGCTTCCCCTAAATTTAGCCAAATAATGTTTATAAAATATCATCAAATAATAAAAATAAATATTAACTAGCAAAAAAAAAATGTATCAGTCAGAAAACCTAACATTTGGATTATTATAAACAAATAATGTAATACTAATTTTATTAATCATCGCGATAAATTGCGGAGGAGCTTTACTATCGTCTAAAAAAAAAATGACAAAAAGAAACATAACCCCCACGCACATCTAATCGTCGGCGCTATCATGTGCGTACTTGCCGCGGCGCGCCACACAGCACATATGCGATTTTGGTATTTTGGCACTGAACATAATATTATAATAATTATTTTGTGATGGAGTAGGAATATAAAATAAAATATAGAATTTAATTCAAACATTACACAAAAAATAATCTTTATTTGCCATTAGAAAAAAGTTGATAATCTACTATATTGATTTTTCGCATTCAAATTGTGACTAATTCTTTTTCGTTGAAAAGTCATGTTTTTTAACAAAATAATATCTATTTTGGTTTCACTGCATTTTAGTAAAATAAAATATGTATAACGCCACAAAATGTGTACCAATTACCTATATATCGATCGCTTGCCTAATCAAAAACCCCACCGCACGCCCCTGGTGTATATATATATATGTAACTTAGGTACATAACCGCACCGCGTGCGTTCGTACCTACCTTTACCAGTGGAGTCATAGAATTAAAAGTGAAACGATTTGATTATTTATCGCAACTAGTTGAAAAGTGAAAAGACGTTGTGCTAGAAGCTGCAGATGGCGTCCGCCCGATTTATGGAAAGTAAAAACTTGCTCCTCGTATCATATTATAGTTACTACGTAGATGTAGGCACGCATTATAACATATGTGTGTGTGTGCGCTTCGCATCAGCCGCAGTCTATCGGCGCCACCAGCTCGGACTCCGGAGTCCGGAAAGCGAGAGCGGGTCACCACTGTCATAGTCACTAGTCACTAGTCACCGGGCGATCTAGGCATTACGGAAAGTCGTTTTCGTGAAAAGAAAATACACTTTTTTTATTACGCGGTCTGACTTTTCTTCGATGTATTGTCTTTTTTTTTTAGGACCATCCGAAAACCCTTAAAAGAGCCTAATTATTTTATCTGCCGTCTTAGGACGTACGGTATACAATATGCAGTTGTCTTTTTCGCCCAGTGTTCGGGAAGGCATCTGCGAGAGAGTGACAGAAAAACTATACCAAATACCTATTCATCTAATCGCTCTTCCCCGCATATCATTTTATTAAATAGTGAAATCCAAATTTGACACTCATAAAAAAGGACAAAAACATCCTTATTTTGGGAGATTACATTATATTAGATAATGCTTATTCCTCGAACTTAACACGTAACACAATTGTAAGAAGAAACGCGAAAACGTAATCGCAAAATAGCTGAAACTAAATCAAATTAGGATTTATAGTCCTTAAAATATAGCTTGATTAAAATGACAGCTGTCAAACTAATTTCATTAGTGATGGGAAATTACTAATCACTGATCAAATCGATTTTATCAGTTATTTCATGCAATCATGAAACTCTGTTTCCGAAAATTGATATAAAAAACGCAAAAACAAGCCTATTTATAGTGTGTTTAACACAATTATTCACCAAAAAATAAGACATTTATACTTTTCTCATGAACAACATCAAATGAACTATTTTTTTATTCGATCAATTTACATTGATCAATTTGTCCCACCCTTCTCTAACGTTTTTGCAAAATGATGTAACCTTGTAAAAACGTCGTTAATAATAAGGTTTATTTTAGTTTTAAAGCTGATTTTATATATTAATGTTAATTTATGTGTCAAGCATTGTATTAAAAAATAAATTAACACGCCAGATACGAATGATTTTTCGTGTGTCAATATAAATAACTCCTTTGACGTTACTACAAAGTTGTGTCGTCACTTTTTCTGACAAATGTCATTCTAATCGAGCTATAGTTTATTTACCTCTAACGAACTTTATCTTAGCGGGATTCATTTCTTTACTATACGCTTGTCTAAAATCCCCCTTATTTTATGTTAGTGATACTTTGATAATGTTTCTTTTTATAAAATGTTAAAAATTTCAATCCAAACGGATCACGAAGTTTTTGTATTATTTGTCAACATATTTTTTAAGGAATAATCCGTCAAGCTGTCAGCAAGCGGGAACGAAAGGATATCGAATGAAGTTATGAAAAATTCTCAACACCTAGATAAATGAAGAACTTTAGCCCTACGGAAAATTGGATTCAATAAATGTTTTCTTGCGCGCGATAAAAATTGGAACATTAATTTGTACCGCAGTTTCCTGGAAATTTACGAAAAACATAATAAAAAACATTTTGATAAAAACGAACTACTTTGAACGACGCACTGTGGGCTCAAATTCACAAAACGCGATAAAAAATTTTTTTTGGTAATTTGTTGGTAAAAAAATGTTCGAAATATTATTTTTATCGTTTTCAAGGTTCTGCCATAACAATAGAATATATGTATTTTTTTAAAACATTTTTTATATGGTTTTGAATGTTTACAAATATTTAATTTATTAAATTTGCCAAAACTTTATTGTCAAAGGTATGGCAAGTAGATTCCAGATCGATTCCATCTACTCTTATGAAGTCAGTGTAGGCTTTTGACAGAGTTTCTCATCAAATTCTTCTTGAGAAGCTAAAGGCTATGGGTATTTCTGGTGGTTTTTTAAACTGGGTAGACAGCTATTTGTCTGATCGAGTTCTTTGTGTTAAAATTAAAGGTGTATCTTCTTCATTTGTTGCCAAGAGCGGTGTTTCACAGGGATCTCATTTGGGCCCTATTTTATTTCTTTTATTAATTTACGATATTGTTAATATATTCCACGATGTCAAAATACTCCTATTCACTGATAATCTCAAGATCTTTAGACTTATCAAAACTCCTTTCGACTGTTCGATTGTTCAACTAAATTGGAATAATCTTGAGGCCTGGTACACCAGAAATGCTCTCTTTCTTAACGTGGATAAGTGTTATGTAACGCGGTTTTCTCGAATCAAAAATTCATTGGTTTTTCAATATTATTTTATATTTTTTCAAAGGCGCAAGCCGTCGAAATAAATAAATATATATATATTTATTCACTATACGTGAATCAGATTCAACGGTAGTCTCCATTTAATAATTTACATGTTTTTAATCATATATTGTAATAAATGTTATTAAATATTTGTATATAACCACTTGCCGACTTTTCTATGTCTACCGGTGCCGAGACGTATCCGTCTCTTCGTCAAGACACCCATTAAACCAACATGCAAACCAACATGCAAAACCCACTATACACCTTCACCATAGTTGTTGCACAAAAATATAAAACCAACACGACATGCATTTTAATAAGCACATGTATTGATTAGGACAAACATGCACTAATTAAATTATGAAAATATTCTGTTGTTTGAGAATTCATGAAAAAAGTTGAGGGGATGGAGGGAGGGGGTAAGCTTAATACGTTTAATAGGGTGACCATTACAGTGAAACATCGTATAAAGGACTATATTGGAAGTTCGTTTGATTATTGATCAAAGGATCATTATTTTTTAAAGCTTTCCTAATATGAAATATTTCCATATTATTTACTTTTAACCCTTTATTATTTGTATGTAAGATTTTAACTCCTGTATTTTTATTGAAGTCATGATTCAAATTGATGAGGTGATTTGCGAATTCAGATAAATTATTATTGTGAAGACAGGAAATATTTCACATTAGGAAAGCTTTAAAAAATAATGGAAAATAAAATACAGAAAATATTTCACATTAGGAAAACTTTAAAAAGAATGTTCCTTTGATCAATAATCAATCTTCCAATATAGTACTTTAACTCTGATCTGATGAAAAATATGTGAGAAAATCAGAAAGACTCATTTTCGTTTACAAAATATCTCAAAATGCTGGATGAACTTGGATAGTTCTAGTTAGTTCTATGGTTATCGGTATGAAAGAGTCAGTTTTGTCTGAGGTTTCTAGTTGGGTATTTAATTTTATCGAGCTCAGCTCAGTTCCAGTTCAGGCGCATCAAAGAGTGAGTTAAGACTTTTAAATAGGACTAGAACGTCGTTAAACATATTTAAGCTAGTTTCTAGCTCATTATACGTATATTGGTATATAAGCCCAACCTCTAGCCTATCTTTCTTGATAATCGACGTCGAACTGATTTAATATTTTTTGATGTGAAAATCATAAATCTCATAACCTTGCACTTACTTAAGTTGATATTTATATTATTGGATGAGCACCAGGTGCTAAAAGACAGTAAATCAGATTGTAATAGTGAACAATCGGAAGCGCTATCAATCTGTTTGAAAATCTTAGAGTATACAGGTGTTCATTAAACCCTGTCACATCCGAAACCACGGTGATCAGTATGAGCAAGAAGACATATTAGCACATTAACCCTTATACTGCTAAACAACGATATATCGTTGTTGTTAATCCCTATCATAAAGTTCCAACTAGACTGATGCTGACGTCATAATCCCCAAAAGGGTAAATGAATTCGGGAACTGCTTGTTGCACTTAACCGTCAGTGGTATAAAACATTTTCAAAACATACAAATTACTTATTCGACGGGTTATCATTTAGTTTCGTACCTATTTCAGCCCCACGGAAAATTTAGCACAAAAAATGTTTTCTTACGCGCGGTTAAAATTTGAGCATTAAATTGTACGGCAAAGTTTCTTGAAATTAATAAAAAATATTTAAATAAAAACGATCTACTTTGAATGACGTCACTTGTTCATATGAATCAACCAATGATAAGAGGATTGGGGAAGATTTCCGGTTTTTCTAATCGTCAATGGACCAATTAACAGAACTAACCGAGAAGAAGCGGAAGAGAACTTGCGACGTCACACGCGGGTTAATGTCAGAAATACAAAAATTTAAAAGATCGTAGCGCTGATAATACGATACATAAAAATTAAAAAAGCTTTGTCTAATAACAATTTTTTTTTAAACCACTAAACATCCTCATTATAAATTTACTTATGATGTTTAAATTCACAGTGCTTTTAAGAAAAGAGAAACGACTAAACACAGGAAACTTCTAGCTAGTCGGGACCTGAAACAGTGAACTTTTTTACATTGCAAAAACAGTCAAATGAAAAATAAATTAATGTTAATAGTTAGTTATTTAATCACTTATATAATATTTGAAGAAAATAATTGCATTCGGTGTTTTTCCCGCGATTAAACCCGATACAATAATTAAGAAAATATTGATGTACTTCCGTAATGAATAACTAATTAAATACTTTACTTTTAATATAATAAATCTTATCTAGTGAGGTCCCTATATCACCGGAAAACCCCATAATTAAGAATATAAACAAATAACTAAAGAGCCATAAAACATAAAAATAATTCACCATGGAACCTAATGATTGTCAATTAGGACGTTTGAATATAAAAAAAAACATTAGTTCATTTATTATAATGGGTGCCCATAGCAATGGGAAATTCAAATGTTTTAGCTGTTCATTAGGTAGTAATTATTACTCTACTAACAAAACGTAATTATTACTATACAAACTCTATTCTACAAACAAAACGTAAATGAGGTATATCAGCTCGATATTGATCCAAAAATACTTTAGAAAAAGCTTCTTCGATTTCGTGCTCTTCGTAAGAGTCATATTATAAATTATTATCACTATCACTTAAAAAATGATCGTTATTGTCTAATTCACTTTCGGAATAGGTTTAGCTGCTAAGCCTCTGAGTTTCTCGGTGAGGTACTATTATTTCTTTATCACTTTCACTATCCGTTATCATTTTGAATGATATATTTTGTAAATTCATTCACAATAAAAAGGACGCTTTGCAGAGTAAAATTATTAGTTAGAGTAACAAAGTAAGATTAAAAATATATTCAAATGTAAAAAATATGTAATTTACCTAAGCTGTTTGTAATTTCGTCAACTGTTGTCTATCTCGCTCAATCCATTATGCGTGAACTAGCTATTAGTAAAACGGAATATTTTTCTTAGAAGAGATATCAATTTGTGAGACAGTTGTACAAAAACATTATTTTTTAAAATTATATTATAACATCTACCAAGAAATAATATCACTTCTTAGTACATTTACCGGTTACTTTTAAGTTTCAATCTAAATAACTCCCTACAAACATTTGGACATACTCAAAATATTGTTGATTAAAATAACTTGCATAAAAAAATTAAAGTATTTTTAGGCATTACCTAGGTGAAATAATTTATCCAGGTAAAACTCACCGACATCAATAAAGGTTTCAGCTCTTTTAGTTTGCAAAAGTCAACAGAGAGAAGAGTTGAGGTAATGTAAAAATAGTCATGAATGTGGATGTGTAAACATACCCCTAAAATAGTGAATATTTTGTAGTGTGTAAAGTGGTCATTTAAACCAGCCAATGACAGATCATAAGTCCTGTAAATGCCTAGACTTCCATATTCCCTTGGCAAAAATGTTTTCCCTCTCTGTTGCAACTAATTTCAAGATATATTTTACACAATTTTTGTTTAGCATGCATTGATGGAAGTGGTAGGTTTGATAATATATAACAGAGCACTTTGCCCCACAATAAGCAAAAAACTATCATTATTATTTCGTTTCAATAATAACTATTCAAACAATACGCCTTGAGATTGCTGTACGAGATCAGTTTTGTTTGTTTTTATTTTCAATTAAGAAAGGGTTTACAACCGCTGTATGAAAATTGTCTATTTGCGGCACGAATTGTCTATCTCGCTCACTCCACTGGGCTTGAATTAGATATTTATGAAATGGAAGATTTTTCTTGGAATTGCTATTAATTTTTAAAACAGTAGTGTGTTTGGAAAACAACGTATTCGATAAAATATTTTTAAAATGTATTAATAATAAGATTTCTGATTAGATTCTTGAAAAACTGCGTAGCAGCGTAAGGGTTAAATATATTTTTTAGAACGAATAAAATTTAAAAAAATAAAATATCAAAAAAAGCAAATAGTTGCTTACTTCTGCAGGAGAGAAACGAGGAGGGGGGAGGGGGGAGTCTGTTACTGCGCCGCGCTCCCTCACTTCTCCCCTGCAGAAGTAAGCAACCATTTGTTTTTTTTAATATTTTATTTTGAAATTTTTTTTTGGTTTTAAATATTTTTTTAAATATGCTAATATGTCTTCTTGCCCATACTGATCATTGTGGTTTCGGATGTGACAGGGTTTAAATAACACTCTGTATATCCCAAAGTGCGGCACTGTGCATGGCATAAAACGCACATTTAAATTTTAGTTTGGCGGATGTGTTGCCACGTGCATTTCTATACGATCTCACAGAAGTGGTAATGAAGCAAGTACCTCAAGTTTAGATACAACACTTTCACCTAACATAACATTAATCAACACGGTTTTGTTCGCGGAAGATCTGTCTTAACACTTTACAGACTATGTTCATACAAACGTGGATAATAGAATGCGGGTTAATATTCTTTACACACCGCTCTGTTAGCGCTGATTAAGTGCGTTCTCTACACTCGTCATGGCGTTCAGGATATCACCGCCAGGGTGGTATTCCGAACGCCATCATTATAGAGCGGTATAGTGCGTTTTTACGTACTAAGTACGCATTATAGCGCGCTGTAACTCGTATTTATGTATTTTATTAATTAAAAGAAAACAAAAGCAAAAAAAAAACAATATTTACAAATAAACAGAAATTATAGGCCAATTTTAGTTTTCTATATTCTTTATATATATAATTCTTTTGTACGTGCGATGTCACCGTACTCATCCTAAACGGCTTAACCGATTTACGTGCGGTTTTCAGAGAATTATGGATCTTTGCGCTGTGCGTGTTCGTAGATATTAAAAAAATCGATCGAACATGTAAAAAATAAGTTAGGAATGAAATGTTTTATTCATCGATCTACTAGGGTTGCATTCGAGGAGAATGCATTTGCAAAAAAATTGGAAAGATGTGTTTTTTTTGCGTATAAAAAAAGTTTGTTTTTGAATGTTTACAAACAACATTGTTTTTTTGTGGATCTCAATCAGATTCTTTCCTTAAATTCCTTATAATTTCTACCCATTTATTTCTTTTTATTGGATTTTTGGTAGAACTAAAATAATATTAAATTCAATACATTAAAAAAAATCATATTCCTACATATGTACACCCCTTTGTTGGTGACACGACCGGAGTTTGACGTTTGCAAAAATAATGACATACTTGAAAAAATATTTATTTTATGTTTTGGAATTCATTCAATAAACAAGTATCTAGTATCCAGGTACCAAAGTACCAACATATCAATAAATGAATGTCTTCTTTAAGCTAATAGCGGGCAAACCAACGTTCGGGCAGGACAACGTCCGTCGGCTGTCGGGTCCGCTATAATTCGGTCTATTTTTCCCGATATCGCACTGCTGTTTTTTACCCTAAACAAAATAATTAAAAATAACAGTAAATAAAATAAATTAGATACAATATTTATTAAATTACGCGAAACAAAACAATGCTGGGCCATTCTAACAAATTTCCTGACAAATGGACATCAAAATGGAAATCGAGACGGTATAAAATTGATATTTATGTGTGAGCCGTTAAGGAGGAGTACGGTGACATCACACGCACAGAGGAATTATATATTTAAAGATATATTGTCCTCATGTAGTGTCCTAGTTATTGTATGTATGTACATAAATATTATTAGGGGAGCATGGGTTACAGTGGATAACTTTAAAAAAAAACTTTCATTGCTCCGAAGTCGTAAGAGGCATTAATATCCTTCTAAGTAATCGGTTCACCATTTTATAGCTTATTTAATTAGATACTTTATTTTTTATTAGTAAAAAGTAAACGATCCACTGTGACCCAGAAGTGAGCCACAGTGGATCAGACTGGAATAAACTGACATATGCTTTTTTTTTAAACTGTGTTAATTCACATAACAAACTGTTTGTTATTTGTACTCTATGTAAATTTTCAATTCCATCAGGCTTTAAAGATAAAAAAATCTTGGAAGAGTTTATTTGGGGTATCGGTTGCAAGAATGTACTTCCCTTTCCGTCTTGATGCTCTTACATCTTTTCTCGGACCTGGCTTTGGTAATCCACAAAACTAGAAACGACCTAAAACTTTTTATTTAAAAACGATCCACTGTGACCCAAGATGAAATGATTCATTGTAACTCAATAATAGTTTTAGTAAATATAAAAAAAAGAAATCTTCTCTCCCAACAATCTAAAATAGTGTACTTAAATAATTAAACAGTGACCGATGAAGGGAAAAATGGAACCTTTCAAATTTTCATCTCATATTGACCGAAGCGTCGCAGGATGTCCAGCTCTAAGTCGTAAAGGCGACTAGTGTGGCAGGAGGGCGTATGAAAAAGTGCGTGTGTGTGCGCGCAAGACACACGAAGCTAGTGCAAACGATTCACCGTAACTCGCGACCCACTGTTACCCATGCTCCCCTGCGTATCAGAATGTACTCGATGTTAGCCGGTTATAAGCCAGTAGAGTTGTTTTCCCGCAGAATAGAACCCTCGCGAGAGACCAATCGCTCAGTAGGTAAAAAACTGAAGGCCGTCTTGTCGGCGTCTGAAAATAATAATACTTCGCTCTCCGCGGTCCGCGGTGGCCGGTGGCCGGTGGCCGGTGGCGAGACCGGCTAGTGGCTCGAGGCTCGGGGCTCGGGGCTCGGCGTCCGGCGCATTGACACCGTAACCTTCGCGCGAATTAGATAGTTATAATAATGGCGGTGTGTTGCAGGTGGATCGAGCCATGAAGAGCAACGGGAAAGCGGAGGCGGCGGAGGCCGAGGAGGAGGGCGCGCTCATGGCGCGCGGGGGCCCTCGGTCCGAGGAGCACTGCGGCCTGGGCTCCTGCCAGCCGCGCTGGGCGCGGGTGTTCGAGTCCACGCACGTCTTCATGGTGGTCTTCCTGTCCGGCTGGGTGCTCCAGGGAATGTTCTACACCTACTTCGTGAGCGTCATCACGACGATCGAGAAGTTGTTCCGGATCAAGTCCAAGACCACCGGAACGCTGCTCGCCGCCACGGAGGTGGGCCAGATCTGCACGGCGCTGCTGCTGACGTACTTCGTGGGCCGGGGCCACCGGCCGCGCTGGATCGCGTGCGGGATGGTGCTGTTCGCGCTGGGCTGCCTCGGCTGCGCGCTGCCGCACTTCATGCTGGGCGGCCGCCTGCTGGAGAGCAGCCTCGTGCTGCGCGGCGGCAACGCCAGCGCTCCGGGGCCCGCCGCCGCGCCCGCGCTGTGCGCCGCGCCCGGCGCGGCGGCGGCGGCGTCCGGGGCGGGGGCCACGTGCGACCGCCACGTGCTGGACGAGCAGAACGCGCACTCGCACATGACGGCGGTGGTGCTGCCCATCTTCTTCGTGTGCCTGTTCGCCGTGGGCGTGGGCCAGACGGCCATCTCCACCCTGGGCATCCCCTACATAGACGACAACGTGGCCAGCCGCGAGTCCCCGCTCTATATGGGTGAGTGTGATATGTGCCCGCACGCGGTCGTGTGCGCGTCCCCGGGACGAACTAATCATTATGTTGACCGAGCGGACAGATCTGCCCGAACGCGGAACACTTAGCTCGAGTGATGTGACATTTCTCGATGATCTGACCGCCGCGCCGCGCCGCGCCGAAGCCGCAGCCGCCCGCGCCCTGCACCGCCACTCGTGTCCATGTCGCCTAGGTACATATGCACGTATTATTATGTAGATTGATTGATTGGCGGTGTCGCGTTGTCTCCCGTTCTAATCAATATTAGAAGAACTGCGAATGTGAAGCTGGAAAAGTTGACGATAAACGAATTGAACATCACTGTTTCTTTTCAATTTGGCTTCTTGATAGTATCGCATAATCCTGGGTTTATGGAATGACGGTTATTTAATACTTATTGATGTCTTTGAAAGGAAATATTTTATTACGTTTGTAGATTTGGTATTGTTGAGAAGAAAGCAATTGAACTTTTTTTACAATATTATTCTTAATTATTTATTGCTATGGTACACAAAACGTTGTATACTAGTTCATCCAACTCGGATAACCTATTCTGAGGACTGTACATAGTGGATTTTTTTAAAATCCTTTTTTTTAATTATTCTATTTTAAAAAAATAAACAAAAATAATTTATATCCTAAACCGGTAAAGCTTCCGCGTGTCTGGTGTCTGTGTGAGAATGTGGGTGTCGGTTAGTAGTTAGTATGCATATTTTATGGGAGAATAATGGAGAATTCTATCATCATCATCATCATTTCCCAGTGATGCTCCTCCATTGCAACGCATCTTATTATATTTTACATCTGTACGCGAGAGGTAAACTGCAGTATCTCCTAACACCAACTTTTCAGGAGAGATGATTTTTCATTATTTAAACATCTTGTATTTTTCAACGAGAAGCTTTGAAGTAAATTTGTATTCTAAAGTATACGTTAAAAAAAAACGTATTTAAAAAATATTTGGGATTAATGTATGTTTTCTTACCTGAAATTTGGTGTCGAGTTACAATAAAATAAATAGTTTATCTTAATTATTAAAGAAATTAAGAGCTAATGCCGTTCACCATGTAATAGAGGACGAAACACTTCATTTCGGCATAGTAATAACTCAATTTCATCACATTTGGAGTTACCGTAGTTTACCTCTTGCATATACATTTGGGAAATACTGGGAAACGAACCTAGTTCTATAGCGGTGGAATATTAAATATTATATTTTATTAAATCATCATCATCTTCAAACTCTTATCCCCACCCAGTGGTGTTGATTCAAATGCAGCGTATTTATTAAATAGGTATTCATTTCATGCAACACATATTTAATGTAAAACGAAGGTTTAGGCATTACTATTTAATTCGTTATAAAGTCCTTGGAATGACACCTGAAGCGTAAGACTGATCATCTTACCTTCATGTAACAAAAATAATCAAGATAAACTGACATTGGTGTACCAATGCAGTGCCCTATGCATCGTTAAGTGCGGAAAGGGAATGACAAGTACCCTAAAATTGTATTAGTTGTAGTAATTGTATTATTTTTATTTTATTTTATTAGGTAATTCAACAATGATACATACTAGAAAACATACAATTTGAAAGTATTCGTCGATACAATTTTACATGTATAATATATAATATCTTCAATTTTAGAATTAGACAAAATTTAGAATTACACACTAAGAAATAATATATATTTTTTATATTTTGTTTTTATACAGGATACAGTCCATTAAAAAATAAGTTGTACGTGTGTGCTTATTAAATAAGATTTATTCCCAAGAGATTATTCGCAAAAGCTGAGAGAGTATCATGAAAAATGTCTATTTTATTGTTTCGGCAGTAAATATTATAATATTCCCGATACACGGGGGCCATAGGTGTGTGGTATGTAGCATTACTTGAAAACAAAGGCAGTTTGAATATTTCTCGATGTCTGAGTGTTCTCAATCCCGAATTTATTTATATTTTATTGAGGAGGTTAGTATCTACTTTATAGTTTAATATTTTATGCAGAAATTTTAAATCGAAAACAACGCGGAGTTTTATCGGAGAATCAAAATGAAAAAGAGTTAGAAAAAGAGTTGCTCGTTATTTGAATTTGAACGTGCGTTAGAAATTTGGGACTTATACTAAAGGTACTTTAAGAACTTTTTTGAACAGATTCTATCGAGTTTATATGATTTTGATATTGCGGACTCTATACGCATGAGGCGAATCAAACTCATATATAGACATATATATAATATAAAAGTAATATACTTTGCAAATCGAACTAACCAACGATGAATATAAAGAAAATGTGAAATAAAGTTGCTTTTTGAAGTCAAGATTTGAGGCAGTTTTGTTCCCAATGCACGATACTGCAAGTAGTGCGCAGTGCAGTGTCTGCACACTGCACACTGCACGCTGCACACATTCGGGGGTCACCTTAACTCGGCTCGTGTAATCGGCCGTTCCTCGTATCTCCCGACCTCGACAGCTCCACCAATCTGTTGATTATTTCGTGTATTTTTATATAACACGTATTTATTTGTTACTTATTACGGTACAAAATACACACTGTATAAATACATGGGTACCTATAGTTCCTCCGTTTTATTTGTTCACTGTAATATTTTCGAATTCATCTTCCGTAGGTATACGCGTAAGGGGTGAGCATACTCCAGTGATAATGTAGGATTCAACCATTTGTAGGATTCACCCATTTGTAGGATTCACCCATTTGTAGGATTCACCCATTTGTAGGATTCACCCATTAGTAGGATTCACCCATTTGTAGGATTCACGGAGGAAGATACGACAATGTGTTTTTAGTGTGGTAATGAAATATTTGTGATTTTGTTTATTCAGAAAAACAACAGCAATACAACAAAATAAACACAACATTATAATAAAACATAAAATAAAGCCAAATCAGTTTTCGACATAAATACAATGATAAAAATCCTGTTGAGTTAGATATTAATACATGTATGAGTGCATGTGTGTGAGGATGCGTGGGTAAGTGGGTGGAGTGTGGTTTCGGTAGGTATGTGAATATGTGTATATGGGTGTGAGGGTGGGTTTATGGACAGGGTGAGTGTGTGTTTGATACGAGTGAATAGAAACATCAAAAATATTTTTGTTTTTTTAAAGAAACAGATTGTTTTTCAAATAGTAGTTTTTTAATCCTTATTTTGAAAGTGGGTTTACTGCAGTCAAATATATCTATGCTATTGAAACATACATTAAATTTAGCGCCAAGCGAATCAGAGGAGAGTTCTGCGCATAGTTGGTGCGAACTCTCGGTACATGGAAAAGAGATAGATTCGTGTGCCGGGTGCGGTAGCCAGGAAGCCAGGTGCATTAAGGGCCAACTCAGAAACCAGAACAGGACTATCAAGACGTCCATTAAGAATGCCATGTGAAATCCCCATACCTAATAGCAAATTACGATCCTAAAGACTGAGTATAATATATTACGTTTATGACAAGATGTTTTATAGTTAAGGTCCGTAAATCTGGAGTAAACTCCGGTTTCTCAATTTAAATAAATTATCGAACGCCATTCTGTACGCATGGACATCTCGCTTCCTCCACATTCATTCAGCTTCTCATGCTCACGCCGATTATTTCGACAGTCGTTGGATAGAATTAGTTTTTATTTCTTATGAATATTACAAAAACGTACAAAGCGCTTAATTGCGTTCACCGCATACCCGTACATGATGTAAATGTCGAAATGCATATCGATAGGTGCTTGATAAGATTGCGATGCAATATTGCGCCGGTGCTAGGCGGGCCCGGGTCGGGCCGGAGCCGGAGACAGGAGGGGAGGGGAATATGCACTTTGTAGCGGAGTAGCGGCCAGCGGCAGTCGAGTGTCGAGAGTGTCGAGAGTGTCGAGAGTGTCGAGAGTGCCGAGTGTCGAGACTGCTCGGAGGTGACCTCCCCACCGCTCATTTATCGATTCGATTTGAAATTGATGTAAACAAAACGACGAAATCACGTAGCGCGATGCATGATTCGACTAGTTGGGTGTGCTATTACATAACTTGATTTAATATGATATTAAAATATCTTCCCACCTGTAGCTCAATCACAAATAACTATCGATGTGATAACAATTTCTCACCATGGTTGTTTATCGTATTCGCGATCACGTGCAACATCCGTGAACACATAATATTAAATGTCAAAATATATACGTTTCGCGACGTATAATCCTGCTGCGCAATCACATATTTGAATTTCACACGTGTAAGTGTGGAAAATATTCCAAAACTGCTATTTTTATTTATGTATTTATTATTTATCATGCTATTTATTGTATTTAGCCGGCGATTGGCAAGCCAAATGTCAAGAAAAGCAGTCGCCATTGTAATTGTAATTTAAATTTCACTTTTTTGTATCAGATACTGCTTACTTTATATATATTGTATTCTTTTTTATAGTAAACGCTGATTTTCGCCAATAAATTGTATTTATTTACGATGAAAACAAAAACAAACCGACACGAGCGTTGACTTAGAGATTACACACGCGTTTACTTATGACTGCGATAACTTAAGCATGTTCATTATTCAACAATGTTTGATTATGTCCAAATGCTTGCAGACTGGCTGGATTTCCTCCCTAGGGAGTTTAAACCAGCCAATGACAGGTCATAAGCCCTGTAAATGCCTAGACTTCCATATTCCCTTCTCGAAAATTTTTTCCCTCTCTGTTGAAATAAATTTAAATATGAACAACTCCCTAGGGAGGAAATCCAGCCAGTCTGCAAGCATTTGGACATAATCAAACATTGTTGAATTACTACCTGGTAAAAGAAGAAGTATAAAAATTGGAAAACTGTTTTCAAGCGTTGCCTAGTAGGTGATTTGGTTCAGCCGGATGAATCTCACCCACGTGATAAAGGTTTCAGCTCTTTTACTTCACAAAAGTCAACAGATGGAAGAGTTTAGGAAATGTGGATGTTCAAACATGGGCAGAATGGTGAATGTTACACAGTGTGTAAAGTGGCCACTTAAACCAGCCAATGACAGGTCATAAGCCCTGTAAATGCCTAGACTTCCATATTCCCTTCTCGAAAAATTTTTCCCTCTGTGTTGAAATAAACTTAAATGTTCATTATTGTTCATTGTGATCGCTCAAATGCTTAGCATGTTTTTAAGCACGTCGATAGTTATTTGTGATTGAGCTCCTGGTCCTACAACCTAAATGTTATTGTGCATTTTTGCTATTTGGTATACTTCCAACGGCGCGTATACTAGACTTTGTCCGATACAGTGTTGGTGTAGGTCCATATTTTTAATCCACTTTTTTAGTTGCATATTCGATTATATATATTAAAATTAAATCACGATTGCAATACAAGCCGTGTCAATTATCGGCTTGGTGAGTCTAATAAATAAATTACAATAAACTTTTATGGAGCTATCAATTTGAACATGTAAAATCAAATATAGCACTTGTAACTGGCGTATTTATTTATTTATTTAAACGCCTTGTAGGCTTTTACATGTTTTACATACATATATACAAATAAAGACAGACATGTGTTTTGTACAGAAGTAGCAAAAAATATAAATGATTTTTAGAAGAAATAGAAACTTATTAAAATGTCATCTTTACATATTAGTATAAAATATATGGGTATACTAAACATATAGTGCATACATATATTGCAGTGGAAAGAACAGAAGTGCATTTTTAAATATGAAGACAGAAATGCATTTGCACAAAAAAAAATAGCAAAAAATACAAATGAATTAAGAGCAAGAAAAAAAAATCATTACATATTAGTAGAAAATATATGGGTATGCATAACAATACATACATACATATATTGCAGTGGAGAGATCAGGAGTATATTTTTTGTATGGGTTATATTAAAATAATCTTAAAATTAGAAGAAAGTAGAAAAATACTGATTTAGAATTCAGATATAAGTCAATAAAAGGTAAACAATTGAAATCAACATAGTATTATTTAGGTATTACAATTTGAAGATAGTAAATTGATACACTGCCTTTTAAAATTCAAAAGTAATATATTAAATATATCTACGTAATTTGCGTATTCATTTGCAAATGTATGAATTCTCCTTATTGGCGATTGTATTGCATAGACTTCGTGACTTGCTTCCTCATTCCGTTTTGTTTACCGTCTGGAAAATTATTAGCCATTCCGAATTCAATAAACTGCCCGATGAGCTAAAACACGAAAATTCGAATAGAAAATCCAAAAGTGTCGCAATTAAAAAATATTGCTTAAATATTTTTGATAGTGATAGTTATTAATGTAATTTATATAGATAACAATAATATTTGGCTGATTTATATAGCGCAGTTTTTGTAAAAAAATCACCTCAAAGGCGCTTTACAATTCTATACCTAAACTTACATTCTAACTAAACTTAAGTGATATATTATATTTCCAGATTTAAAATTGAGGGTATGATAGTCTAAAGAAGTGGGATTTTAGTTGGGATCTGAACTGACTGGGACTGTCGATGATTCGTAAGTTTGAAGGCAATTGGTTCCAGGCAGAGGGGCCGGCGGCGGCAAAAGCACGATCTCCAAATCTAGTATTTGGGGAGCGCCGGATTTCGACAAGTTTTCCTTTTCCCGAACGACCTAAGAATAGATTTTCTTTGTCATGTATTTTCCCTAATACAAAGGTCCGATAGGTATTTTGGAGCCATTTCATGAAGGGATTTAAATACGGTCCAGCAAAGCCTGTATTTTATTCTCTCTGAGCTTTTTAACCAGTCCAAATCTCGAAGATTTTGTGAGATGTGAGAATATTTTTTTACTCCCGTAATAAGCCTTGCTGCTGCATTGAAAACAGATTGAAGTTTATTAGTTTGACATTTTGGGAGATTTGCATATATTCCATTACAGTAATCTAGACGCCAAACGGCATAAGCATTTACAAGAGCTTTAGTTGCATTTATAGGAATATTTCTCCCCACGGATTTGATCTGTCGGAGATGGAAGAAACCAGCACTTACCGTTTTATTGACCCGAGAATAAAGAGAAAGGTCTGAATCTAAATGAACACCCAGTAGTTTAACATTCATTAGTATGAACCCCTAGTGGGGTAAGATCACAACCTGTGATTGAAATTGGTCTAAAAGGTGTTGTCACTTTGTTATAAAGTGTTATAAAGTTTTGTGATAAAGTACTATGTTTTCTTACTATACGGATGAATTATTTATGTATGATATTATGTATTATCACAACCCTTACATACACTGATTAGTTTATGAAAATGTTCGATGTTGTGGGAGAAATAGTTTTCAAAAAAGGGAGGGGATGAACGGAGGGCCCTGAGTTTGTTAACCGGCAACCATCGGCCTTTTAACAAAAACGTATGTTACTACAAATTAATTTATGTTAACAATCCGGATGACTGGAGTCTAGATAAACGGAGCTCCGCTGTTATGTGTGTATAGCGTGTATACTAATAGTAAATATGATTCGTTTGTCTACAATTCCTTAACATTCCTATTTCTTTCCAGCTGTCACCATCGGAGTGCGAATCGTGGGTCCCGCCGGTGGGTTCATCCTGGGCTCGTTCTGCACGCGCGTGTACGCGGACCTCAGCAGCCCCCCGGGCCTGCAGCCCGCGGACCCCGGCTGGGTGGGCGCGTGGTGGCTCGGTGAGTTCTCCCTCCGCACTCCGCACTCCGCATCGGTCGGTCTTCCCATCACCCCGCGATACGTCACAGCGCGGCGCGGCGCGGCGCGTCCCTTCTCCGCGCGTCGCGCCGTGACGTCAGCTGTGCAAAAAATATCCAGACTGGGCGATTATTTATATTTCAATGTCGCGGTCACGGTCACACAGGGACTGGAGTCGGAGACACGCGACTTTCGTCTTGCGCTATCAATATTTATTTATGTTTCTGTTTTTATATTATTTTGTACATTAATATACTACAACAGAGATGAAGAACGATTTAGAGAAGGTATTATAGAAGTCTAGGCATCTTAAAATTAAAAAAAAACAATCAGGCGTCGCCTGAAGGTTGGTTGCCTGTAGGTGAAATAATTAAATTAGATGAATCTCACCCGCATTAATAAAGGTTTCAGCTTTTTAACTTCACAAACATCAACAGCCGAAAGAATTGAAGAAATGTAAATGTTCAAATATGGGCAGAATGGTGAATATTACACAGGGTGTAATGTGGCCACTTAAACCAGCCAAAGACAGGTCATAAGCTCTGTAGATGCCTAGACTTCTATATTACCTTCTCTGAAATGTTTTTTATTCCCCAGGGAGTTGTATCCAATCCTTGTCTACAAAACTTTGGACAAACGCAAAATATTATTTTATTATTATTTTGTACACTTGTTGAACACAGCCGAACACAAGAACCTGACTCTTTTGTATCAAGTTACACCCTGAATTGTTCTATTTTTTATTTCTATGTTTAATAAAGATTACTAAATTAAATTTAAAAAATATAATTTTACTATATTGGTGTACCCGGCGAACGCATCTTTTTATAAACAATAAACTATTATAATCCTCGATGTGCCTAGGTACACTAGGCACCGACTGTATTATATTATTGGATTTCAAAATTACATATTATTATTGTTCTTTTTATCTTTTCTTTTTCTATAAGATATTATAATTTTAGCAATTTATTTAACATACGTTAATAAAACTTTGTTATTAATGTCACACGATTTTATTATTTTAAAAGAATACTACTATAGTTTCGGGAGAGCACTCCTCCCATCGACGAGTGATATAAAACTATTATCAGGATTCAGAATACTGTCCAATCAGAATCACCTGAAGATGGCAGGAGTACCCTCCCGAAACTATAGTAGTGTTATTTTAAAAGAGTCAAATCGTGTATAACTAATAACAAAATTTTATTTTGATAGTAAAATAGTTTTAACGAATACATAACATAAACATATTACAAAAGAGATGGGAGAGAGAGAGAACCTTTTAGATAAAGGAATATAGCGGTCTGGGCATTTACAGGGCTTATGTCCTATCATTGGCTGGTTACATTCACCTATTTATTTATTTTACAGAAACAGTCGACAATGATATAATAACATAAAAAAGATACGGTTTAAAAACAGACCAGCGAAGTTTCTAAATAAAAATCATACATATTAAATTGTGGTACAACAAAAGGGTGTGTTTATGTGTATTTGTATGAGAGTAAGTGTAGAGGTGTGTTTGTGTGTTCAGGTGTGTGTAAGTGTGAGCATCATTAAATAGCAAGTGGGATCATATCGTTGCCAGAAAGAATGAGTTTTAATTTATTTTAAAATAAAGTAAGGGGCATGTTAAATATATCAATAGATAAAAAAAAAGCATTATAGTTAGAGCAAGAACGATAACGATCTTTGAACATCCATATTTCTTCAATTCTTCCATCCGGCGACTCCTGCAAACATTTTTCAATTATTATACTTCTTTTTGGACCAGCCGGTTTAGTCGACAATATCTTGAGTTTGTCCAAATGTTTGCAGACAAAGACTGGATTTCACCCTCTGCGGAGTCTTTAATATTTAAACATTACAACAGAGATGAAGAAGAGTTTAGAGAGGAAATAAGGATGTCTATGTGTTTACTGGACTAGATAAAATGGTTACGGTTCGGTTTATTGTTCCGGTTTCATGTTCTATGTACTGTGTGTCTATAGATAAGTTTAGTACTGGGCACTGATAGGCAAATTAAATAATAATCATAGACACCCACTGCTTCAGTTTCCAGTGAGGGATGGAGCGATGACTTAAATCAATGGCTGGATTCCACTCTCACGTTCCCTTCTCAAAAACGTTTTTCTTTCTGTTGCGAATGTGATAAGTTCTTAAGTAATGATGAAGTAGCTACCTAATGAAATATTTTGTAATAATCACGTGCAGGTACACATAATAATCCGCGATGTTTACAGGTTTGGTGTTGGTCTCTTCCCTTCTCCTACTGACGGGGCTGTGCATGTTCTGCTTCCCGCGCCAGCTGCCCGCCCGGCGCGGCGCGGCGCCCCCGCCCGCGCGCCTCGCGCCGCCCCCCGAGGGCCCTCAGCTCAAGGGTGAGTACCGCCTCCTAACCACTTTGCCCCCCGCTCCCCCACCTTAACTCCGCACAGCCCCTAACGTCGCCCTTCTGCCCGCAGACTTCCCCAAGACCCTGCGGCGCCAGCTCAGCAACGACATCCTGATGTTCCGCACGGCCAGCTGCGTGCTCCACCTGCTTCCCGTGGCGGGGCTGTACACCTTCCTGCCCAAGTACCTGGAGTCGCAGTTCCGCCTGCCGACTCACGACGCCAATCTCATCTCCGGTATGTACTCGCGAGTGCTGTCGGAATGCGATGCAACATTCTGAATGCACCTCTATTGTCTGTTTTCGTTCCTTCGCATTATATAGTTATCGTATGAAGGATACACGGTGAAAAGTACTCGTTTACAAACAATAAAATTTGCAGGAAAGCATAAAAAAATAAAATCCTTGTTTGCGGTATACGTACCAGGTTCATACATTTAATAAAATATGCTTTCAATTTATGCAAAATATATTTTTACATATAATCACAGAAAAAACTATCAAAAATACCTACTTTTAAAAAAAAAGTCCTTTCTTGAATATACAAAAACGATCTCGATACAGAAATCATCATATTTTGGCTGTTTTTTGCCAGCCGTGACCCCCTATTTATTTTCTACAATTTGTAAGACGAGCCGCCAGATTTTGTTAGTTTTCAATATTCCATCTTATAAAACTCATTCAGGAGAAAATAAATGACATTAATATCACAAAAATAGAAAAACTGCAATGAGCCCGTTTAGCCGTTTACTCTTCATATTTGTAAATGGGGCAAAATGCTATGGTCAGGCACCTGATGTACGACTGTAATTTCTGAGAAGCGGAATCATTACCGTCGTTGGCCCTTTCTACAAAATATAGAAAAAGGTATAAAAAAAAGTGAGGTATCCCAGAGACTAGGTCGATTAAAAGATCATCAAATTGCACAAAAAGGGTGATCTATTAAACTGTAAACTACTATGTGTACTCCTGGGTGCCTTAAATACGCATAAAGCATACGGTCCTCATCCTCGATGTTAACTGCTGACAGTCAGTTTATGAAAATTAAGAATCATTCATAGTAATAATATAAACAATGTATCATTATCATATCAGCCCATGTTTCTTCGCTTCGGGACCCGGGCCATCCCCGCCATCCCCGCCTCCGCCCATTGTCTTCCAGCAAGCTCGACCCGTCTCATTAGTGGACCCCATGGTCCTCTTCAGATCTAAATATGTATGTTGTATTTAATAAATAAAGGCAACTATTGTTTTACAGGAATTGGGGGTATTTTGGTGATGGGAGTGGGCATCCTCCTTAGTGGAGCCGTAATACTGAAGCTGGTTCCCACAGCGCGCTTCGTGGCCGGTTGGATTGCCTTCACAGCTCTCGTGTACTCTGCTGGTAAAAAAAATACTACAATTTCATTTCAGTTGTGAGAAAATTATTTTGTATTTCAGTTAGTATTAGAAAAGAAAAAACTATGCTAATAGTTTAAATTGGTCAAACTTACTATATGTTTATTTGTAATTATTAATTTAGTTTGTAAATTTTCCATATAACATAAATTTACTTACTATATTAATTATCAAAATAAATATATTTAAGTAAACAAAGCATTTTGATCGAAAAGTGGAGACTCTTCCAGCTTCCCTGAGACTTTTTGACAACTCAGTAAACATTTTCAAACCTTTATGAGTCCTGATTCTGAGTTTCAGTCAGTCTCACCTTAGGAAGCCTGAAGTCACCTCTAATAATAATAATATTTGGCTGATGAAAAATCGCCTCAAGGGCGCTTTACAATTGTATACCTAAACTTACATTCTAACTAAACTAAAGTGATATATTATATTTCCAGATTTAAAATTGAGGGTATGATAGTCTAAAGAAGTGGGATTTTAGTTGGGATCTGAACTGACTGGGACTGTCGATGATTCGTAAGTTTGAAGGCAAAAGCACAATCTCCAAATCTAGTTTTTTTATTATATAAATAAAACACGAGTGATACTTTAATCCACAAATTTGGAATATCCAGTGACCGGTTTCATCGCTTTCGCGACATCTTCGAGACTGGTATATTTATTAAAAAGTTAAATGTATTTATACATAACAGAGGTAAGGATACATAATTCAAAGTTATATGTAAGTAAATTAAATAAAGTTATTTTTATCTTAAGGATCATTATCGACAAATTTTCTATGGGTTAACAAATGAATGGATATAATGTTATTTTAATGAGTTTAAGTATTTTATTTTATTGTTGGTGTCCCATCCTTCGTGAGTGTGGTTTTGTAATGATTTCTGAAAAACAAGGGGTAAAAAGTCATTAGTAAAATTATATTACAATGGGTAAAGTAATGGAGAATGCACATGTGTTATCTGTTCATTAAGTAATTCTACGTCGGGTTTATTTTTTAATCTATTAATTTCGAGAATTTCTAATTTGTCAAGTTTATGGCCTTTGGGTGCAATATGAATTATTTTTACATTATTTTTTAATTCGAAGGAATGTTTGTTTTCTATTAAATGATTGGCAAAATTTAATAGAAAACAAACATTCCTTCGAATTAAAAAATAATGTAAAAATAATTCATATTGCACCCAAAGGCCATAAACTTGACAAATTAGAAATTCTCGAAATTAATAGATTAAAAAATAAACCCGACGTAGAATTACTTAATGAACAGATAACACATGTGCATTCTCCATTACTTTACCCATTGTAATATAATTTTACTAATGACTTTTTACCCCTTGTTTTTCAGAAATCATTACAAAACCACACTCACGAAGGATGGGACACCAACAATAAAATAAAATACTTAAACTCATTAAAATAACATTATATCCATTCATTTGTTAACCCATAGAAAATTTGTCGATAATGATCCTTAAGATAAAAATAACTTTATTTAATTTACTTACATATAACTTTGAATTATGTATCCTTACCTCTGTTATGTATAAATACATTTAACTTTTTAATAAATATACCAGTCTCGAAGATGTCGCGAAAGCGATGAAACCGGTCACTGGATATTCCAAATTTGTGGATTAAAGTATCACTCGTGTTTTATTTATATAATAAATTACAATGAACTTCCATCAAGAATTTTCACTTACAAACTTAAATGTTCCAAATCTAGTGTTTGGGGAGCGCCGGATTTCGACAAGTTTTCCTCTTCCTGAATAAAATACTACTCGTTTCATACTTATGGAAGTCCTCATTATATTTAAATACCTTCCAACATGTATCCAGGAAGCAGTACATTTTTCAACTTGTAAATGAAAGTCACTCAAAATATTAAAAATATATTTTTTTAATGTCCAGGATATTTAATTTATCTAGCGTAAATTTAATTTTGGTGTATTGACCACACTTTCATACTACTCTCATTGCCGTGTAGCTCCAAAATAATAAGCGCTACTGTCGGTAATAATTGACGCGGTAAAAATATCTCACCGCGATTGTTTATCGTTTTACCGATTCCAATGGAACATCGACTTAAATTTATAGGTCGGGAACTATTATATATTTTAATATTGCCACACTTCAAAGAAAGGAAACCTTGCAAAGTGTAAAATAAACTAATAAACTGAAACTAGACTCTTGGTGGCTTTGGCACTTTGAGGTTTAGCGTTTGGCCAGGTAACCACGATGAACCAATCTCTCCGATGCGCATGCTCGAGTTTATTATCACCGTCCACTTCCATCGTGATCAGTCAAGTTGCTTAAGAATTTTTAATCGACGTCCATAAACGTCTTTGAATGAGATACTGTTTCCTGTAACTTGAATTTTTTTAACTCCGTATTGTTTTCAAAGAACAGCACAGCACTATGGAGATATAGTTCAAATTTATTTATTGTGTAAGCAGACAACTGGTAGAATTCCATATTTAATTTGGTAATGTATCCAAAATAAAACAAGTTTATTGGATTATAATTCTACTTTATTTTTTTATAAAATATACAAAGGGTATGTTGTGACGCGTTTTGTCTTGTTAGGACATTTTCAAACAAATTAACTTAAATATTTACAAAGTTTCCTTAAAAATAAAGTAGAATTATAATCCAATAAACTTGTTTTATTTTGGATACATTACCAAAATAAATAGTTCAAATTGTTAAATAATATAACTTGGATTCCAGTTAATAAATTAAGGAATGTTTTGCAGGTATGTTGTTACTCATGTTTGTGGGTTGTACGACGGATGGGCTGGTTGGTCTGTCGGCTTTGACACCCGCCCCCGGTCTCACCCCCCTGTCCGCCACCCCCTGGGGCGCCAACCCCCCTCCGCCGCCGGGCTGCGGAGACTTCTGCAACTGCGACCAAAACAAATTTGGGATAGTTTGTGGACAGGTAATACACCAAGTTCGTTTGGCGTGCTTTTGTTATCGGCGGTTGACATTTGTGGATTTTTCAACACCGAATCACTTCCGCGCTAGACCTTTTCATCAGACACAGACTGTACAGATGATGCTTGGCTTTGGCGTTGGATGTTTATAGCTGTTTCTGAAACCATTTATCTGTCAACTCAATTTCACTTTTATTTTATTCAAGGTACGTAACTTATCCCGCAAATACTGTATATTTTACAGAACTTGCGTAGCGCCGCCGTCGCAGTGAGCAAAAATCGTATTTTAATCATCGTCGCCTCGATAGAGAAACAACGCCGCTTTTTCAACCAATCTTTTTTGTAATAAATAAAACCGTAGTTTTGTTATTAAAATGCCATACTCCAAATTCTTCTAGCTGCTTGCGTTTAAAAGTTATAACGGTTTTAAGTATTTAATATACCACCGCACCCCTGTATAATGAAATACCTCAAGACGCAAGCGGAGGGAGGGTGGGGAGTTTTGAATAATAATTAAGTACCACATCTAAAACACATGTGCAAAAAATCAGCTGGTTATGAAACATTTTCTGTTTAAAACCTAAAATTCCTGGGCTAGTGTCTCTTCATTCATTCTATTCTTGTACTATAAAAATTCTTTGGACATAAACACGTAAACAATGTAGCTACAAATAAATCAAACTCGGTTGTGGCCCTGTGGTAGTGTCGCAGACTCAGAGATCAGAGGTCCTATCTATTTCCTTTTTATCGAGCACAGTTATTTCTGACAAATAAATATTTTTCATCATCACCATAATTCCCGTATCAGAGCCCAACGGTGCATAGATGCAACCATAGCATTTTTGCAATCATTTATACTGTATGTGTAGGAAAGCTGATCAGTCTCACTCCTGAAATACCATAGGCATAGGAAGAATAAAATACTATTGTGAAAAGCCGCCTACCGAACAGATATTTCTGCCGCTGAACAGAAACCTGGGCCGCGATTTCTTGAAAATCGATGCTTTGTTTTTTAGAATGAGTAAATAACATGTCATTGAAAGTATCGTCCATCACTAGTGACTACTTTCTTCCATCTTTCTGGCTGCGTACAAATACTATCTCGAAAGAGCTACCCATCGTTTGAGGTTACCCATGAATATAGCTATTTTTTGGCATCTTCGTAAGAATGGAAATGCAGCTCAGCCAGGCCATTAGTCATCGATCGGAACAAGTGGTATTCGGAAGGAGCAATATCTGGTGAATGTGTTGGGTGGGGTAGGACTTCCCATTTGAGTGTTTCCAAATATGCTTTGACTGGCCTTGCAACATGTGGCCGAGCGTTGTCATGCTGAAAAATTACTTTGTCATGTCTCTTCTCGTATTGGGGCTGTTTTTCCTCATCAATTATAGTCGAAGCGATCTCCAGATATGATTTCGTTGGGTTTGAGGAGCTCACCACCATGATACCACCAAATAGTTTGCAATAGAGTATGAATTTGGAACCATGGATATTCCGCTTTGCTGTCGATGTTTTCGACTTTTCATCACCAGTCACGACGTATCATCGTAATGCAAAAATCTTTCCTGTTTTGCCGTTGGAGCAGCTGTTTATGCATGAAAAAACGGCTTTTAATGTCTCTCGGCTTCAATTCGTACGGCACCCAATTTTCTTCCTTTGAATCATTCCTGATGCTTTCAAACATTTGACAACTGTTGTGTAATCAACTCCTAATGATTCCGCAAGTTCGTTTTGTGTCTGACATGGGTCTTCATCGAGTAATGCTTCCAATTCTTCGTCTTCATACTTTTTCGGTGCGCCAGAGTGTTCTTTATCTTCAACATCAAAATCATTATTTTTAAAGCATCGAAACCGATCTTTGCACGTTGTTTCCGACAGAGCGTGGTTGCCATAAGTCTCCTCGAGAATTCTGTGTGCTTCAGTTGCAGATTTAAAAAAAAAAAAGTAACGCAGTAAAATCCCCTACAAATACATACTCTTTTTTTGGCATAAAATTTGACATGTTTAATGCTATAAAAAAATATGTTGTTTACATTTCGGCGGAATAGCATATTGTATTTTCATTTCAAGCCTAACGCTGAGCTTCACGACAAACTTGGCTTTAGTATTGCCCGATGTAAAAAGGCCAGCGAGAACTTATTCCCCATTATTATATTCTGTACTATGTGATTTATAAATATATAGACCGTCGAGTGATGCTTTGGTTGCAGGACGGCAAATCTTACTTCTCAGCGTGTCACGCCGGATGCCACAACGTTAGTCTGGTAAATGAGAAGTTCGAGTACTCCAACTGCCAGTGTATCACCAGCTCCACCGACCACTCTACAGACTGGTGAGTGCTTCCACTGTCTAAGTCACCAGGTCCACCGACCCCTGTATAAACTGACGAGTGCTCCCGCTATATTTCTAGTCTGTACAATTATATGATATGAATGCTGGAACTTTGGACCGATATTAAAATGACAAAGACTCTACAGTATTTCATCATCAGGACAATGAAGAACTTCAGCCCTATGGGAAATTGGATACAAAAAGTTTTCTTGCGCGCGGTATAAATTAGAGCATTGTATGGCAAACTTTCTTGAAAATGTACAAAGATTTAAAAAATATATATTTTAATTAAATTACTTTGAACGACATTACTGGTTTATATGAATCAACCAATGATAAGAGATTTGTGGAGGATTTCCGATTTACGGTAATTCAACGGATTATTCGGAAGAACCGACTGAGAAAAAGCGGAAGAGAACTTGAGACGTCACACGAGTAATTTCATTAAAACAAAACTTTAAAAAATCATGGCGCTAATAATACGATATATAAAAATTTAAAAAAAAAAATTGGCTTTGTTTAATAGTCTTTTAACAAATAAAAATGAACAAAAAAAACATTGAACTTCCTCATTATAGCTGATTTTCAAACAGAGATAATTTAAAAAGGTAAATAAAATGGTAGTGGAACTCTTTAACTGTTATATTCTTAGCATTATAAATTTTTACCAGCTTAAATTTAAGATTTCATATAAGGGAAAAAATAAAGATTAGCCACACGATCACTTGCACTGTTATATTTCTATGAATGTCATCCTATTGTGTGCATAGTTTTTATTTAAGTTCAGTATTTTAAAGTCGGTAATAAAGTTTCATCAACAAGCTTCTAGAGTGGCTCGGTGGTATGAAATTTTTAATGATTTATTAGTTCCGCTATATTTTTATTTATGTTTAGTAAAAATTAAAAATCACGGTCAAAGTGGTAAATGATACACTCGAACCAGCCTCCTTGCTCCTTTAGAGATGTCTCTCTCGATAAAACCACCAGATATCTGTTTCAATGTATGTATCGGTGATGCAGGGGGCCCGTGGGAGAGGCGGGAGGCAGCGCTCGCGGCGGCTACTGTCCCGAGGATTGCGACAACTTTGTGATCTTCATCTGCATCTTCTCCTTCGTGATGTTCACGCACGCCACGGGCGAGGTGGGCTCCGTGCTGCTCATCATGCGCTGTACCGACCCCAAGGACAAAGCCATGGCCATGGGCATCATCCAGTTTGCTATCGGCCTGTTCGGGAATGTGCCGTGTCCCATAATATTCGGGGTGGTCGTGGACTCAGCCTGCTTGTTGTGGGACTCGGTGTGTGACACTCGCGGTGCGTGCGTACTCTACGACTCTAGCGTCTTTCGTTACTTCTTCTTGGGTGAGTTATTTTACTGAGGTCCTACATATCTGTTTATTGTCATTTTCTTCAGCCTATTTTAATCAGCACGACTCGATATAGCAACTATTTTGCACGATGCACCTTGTTTATTTATTTATAAACGCCCAGAAGGCTCTTACAATATTAAGTTAAAAAGTACATAAAGTACCATTGCAATTGACATAAAATAGAATCATAATTATTTCACTAATATGTTAATAATTATTTTTAAAAAAAGAAAATGAAAATAAAGTAAAGATGAATAGAAATTAAAAAAGAGGAGAATTGAGGGGATGGCCATTCAATGAAAAGAATAGCTAATTTAATTGCAGCAGGAGTGATTTGGAGCAAGTCCAACCGTTTTTTTATGTAATTTTTTTATCTTCACCCCTGAAACAAAACAAATTGTGTTACTTCGTATTTTAGAATTTTTCTAATATTAACAGTATTTCTTTAAAATGTCTGGATTTTAGAACGTTTTGTTTTTGAGATTATTTCTGTATGTATATTGTTTATTAGTAAGTTATAACTAGGTGTTACAACTATTTAAAATAAATACATTACATTATATAAATATCTTCATACAGTATCCTGTTGATTTAAGCATCCTGTAGCTGAAACACAAATAACTTTAGACGTGCTAATAAGCGATGTGATAACAATTTCTCACCATGGTTGTTTATCGTATTCGCGATCACAATGAAACATCCGTGAACGCCAAAAATGACAAAATATTTACGTTTTGCGACGTTTAATCCTGCTGCGCGCGCAATCACATATTTTAATGTCACCGGTGTAGATATGGAAAATATTCCAAAATGGCTATGTTTGTTTATTTATTTATCATTAAACACGTAAATAATGGGGATTTATATTTATCACGCTATTTATTGCACTTAGCCGGAAGTTGGAAAGTCAAATGTCAAGAAAAGTAGTCGCCATAGTAATTGTAATTTAATTTGAACTTTTTTGTATCAGATACTCCTTACTATTTTGCAAATGCAATATATTGTATTATTTTGTAAAGTAAACGCCGATTTTTCCCCAATGAACTGTATTTATTTACGAGGAAAACAAAAAACAAACCGACACACGTTGACTTATAACTGTGATAACTTAAGCATGTTCATTATTGTTAATTGTGATCGCTCAAATGCTTAGCATGTCTTTAAGCACGTTGAGAGTTATTTTTGATTTAGCTACTGGAATGTTAATGTTAATGTAATTTATTTGTTTAACTGTATTTTTACATAAGAATAATAACAATAAAAATAATATTGGCCATTCCGAATTTAATAAACTGCCCGATGAGCTAAAACACAAAAAGTCAAATTGCAAATACAAAAGTGTTACTTAAATCTTTTTGATACTGATCGTCATTAATGTAATTTATATAGATAGTGTAAAGTACTGCGTTTTATGTTTCTTATATTATGTTTTCTTACCATTTTGGATTGTATTAACTATGCATGATATTATGTATTGTCACAAAAATGTTTTCTTTTTATTTACGGTCCCAAATGAGTTTTTTTTTAACAACTGGAAGTATAATACCTACTTCATGTATTATATGTTTTATTCATAATAAAAATATTAAAAAAAAACATTAACTTTAATATGCGATGTAGGTACAATAGGTTTTTTTAGGAAAAAAGTATTGCGTTCTTATAGTTTACCTAGGTATTTAAATTTTGGGGCTATTTTCAACAAGTTGTCGAAGATGCTGGGAACTATGAGAAATAGGAACCATGTTGTGATAGAGTGGCATTTGAACCCTGCACTTCGAGTCTGCGACACTGGCCATGGGGCCACATCCCGGTTTATTTATTATTATTTTTATATGGGAATTGAATTTCACACCAGAATAGGCGTATAATAAATATATATAAATTAAATATTTCTATTACTATACTCACTATTTTTCCAATTTAACACTACTTTTTCACACTGTGTTTGCAATATATAAATAAATAGTAGAGTACGACCCGAGTTCAGTTCTATCCTTAAATGAAGCAAACAGCATCAAGCGAGGTCCTTAAACACGTAAATAATGGGGATAAGTGGAACCTATTTGTTTCTGATATTGATTTTCATTCATAAAACAATATAATTTTTTTTTGCGAAGAAGTCATCTTACGTGTCAGATTTCCATTTACGTGCATCTAATCATCGGGGCACTTTTATTATTTTTAGTGTCTACCTAAATGCTTTTTCTCATCTCTTTACATTTTTTTTTTTCTACCATCCATTGGTAAATCTAATATTTGCTGTACAGTGGTAAATTACAACACAAAACACCCACGCTTGAGAAATATCATATTAAGATCACACAATTACTTTGATAAATGAACTGTGACATTGCAAACATACGGTGTTTGTACTGTAATGATATCAAATCCACCGTGTGCCTTGCGTTAAGCAACAAAATCGTAGGTAATTTCCGGGAACAATATTATTTCATAATTCTGAAAGAGCATTGGGCGGGGTTGCGTTACACGGCATATATTAAACTGTAAAATATATAATTACTTGAGCAATTGGCGTGATTGCTTAATATTCAAACAAGTGCGTAAAAATGAAATCACAAATCACACAATCACTTTGTTGTCATAATTTATGTATTTTTATTCCAATTTCACATTGGAAATATGACTTTTTTATATTTTTTTTAATTGTCCTTTCTTTTGTAACCTGAATAAATAGAGGACTACATCAGTCAAAAATACCTAATGCAAGGTATTTGATGAATGCGTCTCTTAAATTGTCTCTTGGAGCTTACACCTATTAGGAGTTGTTAGCGCAAAAACTTTATGCCCTTGACTATAAAAAGTATCTTTCAGGAACCACGGGGGGCATAATGGGACTGGCCTTCCTAGTGGACCTTGTGGTGTGCTACAAGGCCAGCAAGATCGACATCAACCCTGAGGGCGGCGGCGAGGGGGCCGAGGGGGGCGAGCTGCCCCCCCTGGCACCGCCCCCTTCCGCTCCCCTCACGCTGTTACCCTCCGACACGCCGCTGTGACACCCCCACTCGACTAATTACATGTAATACATATTTTATAATGATGTGCCTTTGTTTCGCGGATTGATTGTTATTTCTGATAGTGAAAATGTGACTCTTAGGAGTGTTTCCATCGGCTCGTTCCCAAATTCAATGTGATTTATTATCTTGTGTGCTTTTGGAACAAAGAAGACAGTCTTTATTTATATTTGACTTCCAAGGCGTTTGGCCCTCGCTCATGCTAGATCTGAGTTTCCAGAATACGATAGAAATGTGTATCTTCTCTTTATACCACGAGTATAAAATTTACTGAGGTTTGCTACAGAGCATGTTCTAAACTAGTCTTTAAATGAACTATAAGTCTATTTTTATACTGTTGAATTTGTATTTATTTAACTACATATTTGTTATTGAATAAGTCCCCCGGGTGGAAATCTTCGTATGTATAAACGAAGCTAGTGACATTATACGAGATGTTTACATCCATTATTGTATAGGTGACTTGTGTTTGCAGAAGTTTATTGATGTATTATTATACGTACAAGTTTTTAGTATACTAATTTTATTGGCATTTACACCAAGTTATTTTAAGCCGAGGAAATGGAGAGAATCTCGCGTACTGAGCTCCAACTTGCTTACGTAATATTATGTCCTCTCACGCACACTACTGGGAATGGACGAGTCCTTTACGTGCAATAGCTATATTTTGTTGCTGTAGATATTTCACCGTTGTTAAGTAGTTTAAATGAATTTTATCGTTAATAATGAATTTATTAACATACAGTAGCGAGCATTGAAATATTGTATTTGGCTGTTTATTATATGAAGAGGTTGAAAACAATATCGCCACTGTCCATTATCACTGTTTTTGGGAAGACTAACAAAACCAGGAGCGAAAAGACTATTAAAGCTAGTTCAATGCTCAACTTGTGCGTGGTAAAACATGTAGCGAAAAGGGACTTAAAGACCTAAAAACTTCAAAGAATCGTCTTAAAATCGTCTTTTCGCTACTGGTTTTGTTGATCTTCCCAAAATCAGTGATCATGGACAGTGGGGGTTTTGCTTTTAACCCCCTCGTATGTTAATGCCTTTTTTACTTATGTTATTATTTTAATCGGGTTGTGGTTCCGTGTCTAGCGTTGCGGACTCACGGATCAGAGGGCCGAGGTTCAAACCCCAGTCTACTCCATCTTGGTTTCCATTTTTTGATAGTGAGCTATTTACAACTCATTGAAAATGGCCACCAAAATGAAAATATTTGGGTAAATTAAAAAAAAAGAAGTTAATTTCATAGTATAAAAATTATAGCTTTCATTAGATACCTATTTAGTTCTTAAACCTTTTCAATTCACCCTATTAGGTGAACTAAAAAAAATCTAATTATTCACCTAAAAATATTTTTTTCTTGGATTTATATAGAAATGGGTTTTTTCAGTGAAAAATTCAATCATTATTTATGGGTTTTTTCAGTGAAAAATTCAATAATTATTTTTTTCTTCTTCTCAGATTTCACTAGAAATATCAATCATTGGGACTTTTTGGCCCGATTTTATCTTTTTAGAACCTCTTTAATGCTTCGTGGCACGGAATTCACTAAATTTTAGAGGCAGTACAATAATCACTTCATACTTTTCTGTTTTTAAAAAAAAAAAAAAAATGACAATGGCTTGGATGCGTTTATTTCTATCGCTATTACATTTGACAGTTTCATATTTAGTTTCCGGGCCAATCCAGTGATGAAATCCCATTAATTTTCAGTAAAACCTTAATGTAAAATGAATATAAAAGGATTTATTATTTTACTTATATTATTTACGATATATGATAACGTAACTCCGTTCTTATATTCGCTGTACCTTTGAATTGATTCTTCCTGCAGAATTGCTTCGGCAATCGATCATCGGCCGGAGTTGTCTTTTTTTTCTTCCCTGAACTTTTTTTTCGCTCCAGACATGGAACAGCTTTATATTTTTAGTACAATTTAACACTGCAAGTTGATTATATCCGATCTGACACCCTATAGCTCTAGATACTCTAGAGCTAATTTTTTTCCACACCAAATTGAGAATTATAATTTTTGTAACACTCAATGTTTTCACTTTTTCCAGACTTGGATTAAAAAAACAAACCAGCGTGTTAACTCGTTGTTATACACGATGAAAATTAATTTTTTGTATTTAAATGTAAGACCTCCACAAGTATACAAAAATAACTGTAAATAATTTTTAGAACTCCCTTATTTCTGCTCTTACCATTTTCAGTGACTAATAACATTTCAATGCTAGCTACTGTATCTATACAGTTATGTGTTTTTGTAGTAAGGTAACTAAAGAGGACTCGAGTAACCATTGTCGAGTCTGTGTTTCTGCGGAGTTGGAACTCCGGTCTTCTAACTGCCTTAGGATGTTGGTGAAATCCTAATTATATTGCCTAGTGTATTGAATGTATTGTTTGAGTCTGAGTCAATTTTGTATGTATGTTTGTTTATTAGGTATGCTTAAATTATGTAACTGTTTTCCTTCTATTGACTAGATTACAAATAATATGCTGACTATGAATTTAATTTAATTCCAATATCCAGTATTTTGTCGGTTTTATATAAAACATTTGTATTGTTTATTCTACGTGATACCATAGTCGCTTATAAATTTGCCCCATTTTCTTAAATTTGTTGCATTTCTCGTGAGAATTTCTAACTCTGCTCACTCACTGAGAGTTAAAAATACTGTTAATATATAATATGTATTAAAATAAATAACCGCAAAGTTAGTGCTTCAAATATAAACTTTATATAATATGTATATTTAATTATCTTTATACATATATATATATATATATATATGTCAATACAGTAAAACCCCTGTTTCACGTTTTTCAAGGGAGCAACAAAAAAGTGTTATACTGAGGTAAACACTAAAGTGAGGAAATAAAAAACTGCAGAAAAATTGTAAAAAACGCTCATATTTACCTATGATTTAATTAAAAATATTTTGTATTTTTTCAATCAGTACCACAGTGTGTTTTTTTTATTGAATTAAAAACAAAACATGTTTAAATAATTTTATATAGGTACTTAACATTAAAAACACGAAAATAAAAATTTGAATTTGCATAAAATGCATACGATGATTTTTTCCCTAAATATTGTAAAATTTTGTTTATATGGTATCACTTTTTTTAGTATGGCACCACAGTCATTTACATCGCGGCAAAACTGTTTCACACTTTTATGTTAACTGTTTAAACATTCTTCTTTCCGAATTATGTTTAAAACTTCAAATAATATTTCTATTGCCAAATTTTTAACCTTTCTGCATCGTAATTTATTGATGTAAAGACTTTATTCTTCCTAAATATGCGTCAACCGCATGTCACAATTTAGCGAAATGACAAAATTAGACACTTAAACAAAATGGAGAATTACACTGAACCTACTTTGAATTTAGTTTGAGACAACAAATTACACATTTTTTTATTTACCTTGATTTTTTTATTTCAAACGCGGTGGCGCGCGGCTCGGTGTCTTGAAATATCAAATGAGTTTCAAAAAATTTTCAACGTAAAACCGGGGTTATGAAAAACATAAAAGACGTTATTTGGGGGAATATTTGAATGATAATGTATGGAAAAAAATTGGACCTAAACATATCAGCGTAAAAAGCGGGAAAATGTAAAATTAAGGAACGTAAAAACGAGGTTTTACTGTACACGATCCTGCCATTTAACAAACAGTTGCCATGTATAAAATGTTATTCGTATGTACAATGTATCTATGTACTCTGTATTTTAATTAAGAACATTGAATTATTTTAAATAATGTAGTTTAGTTACAAATTAGTTTCATCCGTTTTACATTTCACACAAGATATGAACTATTGTTTACATTATGCATTGTAACTTGTTTATATATATTGTAACATACATATAAATATTTTCAGAATTGTATATTAAACCTTTGCGTTATGACATGCAATGTAATTATTACAAGACAGTGCTGTGCAATTATGTTATACACCTTTATTAGGTATTTTAGTAAAATTTGTTCACTTAGTAAAATAAACAATGATTATTGTTTGTTGACCTATACTCTTTCTTTATATGTAGCTTACAAGAGTAAATGTATGCATATTAAAGCAAAGTTATGGGGACCCCACCACCCCATTCCTTATATCGATAGATAAAGACGTCTACCTCTCAGTTATCAATATATTTTATGTTCTCGAGAATTATTTCTCGAGATAGAGTTGGAAACTCAAAAGTGTCAAAAAATAAATGGAAACTCGAGACATTTTATGTACCTAATTATTACTGCATCATCAACCTCAATATGCAACTATGTAGCGTTATGTTCACTATTGTAATTACCTCGAGTTGGCAAATCAAGTTATTTTAATCAAGTCCTGCGCGCTAGCTGGGCTAAGGCTTCGGCTAAAACGAGAGAATTTTAGCCTTAGCCCATCTATACCGGGCCGATACCACTGGTCGACGTTCAGTCGGCGTCATCTATGGAAAGTTACTCAAACTGACTTACACCACAACTATTAATTACAGGTATAAAAGTTTCAGCTCTTTAACTCCACATAAATCAACATGTAGAAGAATTGTAGAAATACGTAGGTTCAAACATAGACAGAATGGTGAATATTATACATGTTGTAAAGTGGCCACTTGAACCAACCGATAGCCTCTAAATGTCTTTCATATTCCCTTCTCCAAATGTCCAAATCTTTATAGACATAAAAACCTCGGTGGATTTTTATCAAAATAGATTGATATCTCAGCAAGGATGCGGATTTAAATTGGAAGTAAATATTGTAATTATTACAGTGTATAAAGTGATCAGTAAGACACAGACAATGACACGGATAAGGTCATGAGCCCTGTACATTACGTACTCCGTGCGCAACATTCGCATCAACCTTGGTTGAAATATTATTATTTTATTTTTAGCAAAATGTAGGAATAAGTATGTGGTGAGGCAATATGCGTACATAGTAAGTGTAATTCATTGGGAGAGGCGCAATAGTAAAATAATTAATGGATCTTGTTGCGCAAGTATGTCTATAGAAAATTTAAAACAATTTTTTTATGCTTCGATTCCATCATGGCTGTCTCTAGAACATTTCGTGTAATGTGGCAATTTTTTGTGCTAATATCTTTTCGTAGAATAATTATTTAAAAGTTATTTATATTATTATGTTCAATTTTGTTCTCTCTAGAAACATTTTTTTAAATATTTCTCTCTAAGAACAATTTGTAAAGCAACGAAAATATGTTAGGACCTCCCCGCAGATGCGATGTTACCAATTATTAGTTTTACGCAAATATTTTATAATGTGCCTTGATTTACATTTTGATACTATGTTTTTGTTGATAAGTTTTATAAGACAATAAATTTAATGATAAACTAAACTTATGTTTTTATTTCAATTTGCAATCTTGTGTAGTTTAGTGCTACTTCCCTCTGACTACGGCCTACGGCCTACAGGTGCGGGTAAACGTCGCTTTACGCCGGGCTTTTGTTCCGAGAAAGACAAATATAATGGAAGATATTATAAGGTTTGATTCCGTGGCAAAATTCTAAGAACAAGCTCACATGTTGATTGGATACATATCCTATATATATTCAAAATAAATTATAAATGTATTTAATAAATACAGTTTAAATTCGTTTACAAAATAAATAATGATCTCTTTATATTAATAATGAATTTTTTATAATAAATACTAACTCACCAGTTCGTCGGTACTTAATTAAATTCTCACACTTTTTTTAAAAAAGCAGCCAATTTCATTTGCTTTGATTGTTGCTTCTTGCAGAATCATAGCGTAAACTACAAATATTTGAATATTTTTTTAATTTTAATAATAATAAAATAAAAAAATAATCATTCATTTTATTTTTCTTAAAAACAAAACGAAAAGTAACTCAGAAATAATTTTACACAAACAATAGGCTGCTCGCATACACGGTAATATAATAAAACAACGTGTAAAAGTGTGTCTGCTATTAGAATCGCGGCGCCTACTGTCGTGTGGTGTCGGCCGAACTGGGGAAACCCACGCCGGCACCAACCGGCGTAATTGTAAATCGTCGTAAATCGAACTGGCGCAAAACGATGTTTACCTGTATTCCGATTACTAGCTATCTGATACTAGGTTCATCGTCATCATTCCACGTCCGCTCCCTAGTTGGAGCCGCCAGGCATTTTTGTCAACTGCCAGTTCCTGTGCATACTCCCAAGTCAGGTTCACGTCCCGTAGCTCTGGCATTAATTGCCGACGAACAGTCGGCAACAAACTTCCAGGACGTCGAGTACCCGATGCCTTGTACAGTAGGCAAGCGTAGGTAAGACTCACGGGAGGCATCCGCAGTATATGGCTCAGCCAACCATATCGCTTCTGCTTGTCATCAACATACTCCTACAACATCATTGTTGTACTGGAGTTTGCTGCATCCGTTCTCTTATTTCTTCATTCTCCTGGTAACTCAGTTATGGTAACTGAGGTATTGAATTTGAAGTTCGCTGGCTGACTCACTAACCTGCTTCTGTTTGTAAAAGTATCCTTCTTTCCCATATAAGGATCACACATGGGCGCGATAGTAGAGTACGACTGCGAAAATTATTTCATGACCCAACATCCTCAAAGTCATAATAATATTTACATTCATCTATAAGATTTAAGCTTATTATCAAAAGTAACCCCTAAACTCATCATCTGAAAATATTGTAACGAGTTTGCACAGAGTTGGGAAAGATGGAAGTAAAATGGTTCGCTACAAAAACTTCTTTAAATCTAATTTATCTAAAGATAAGTGACTTGTTATGAATAAATTATTCAAAATCAACAACTTTTAGTTCTAAGTCAGTTACAGAAAAGTTTTATTTTAAAATGCAGTAAATAGTTCAATGCGTTCAATACTCCAACACATAAATATTGTGTATTTTAAAATGCAGTAAATAGTTCAATGCGTTCAATACTCCAACACATCAATATTGTGTATTTTAAAATGCAGTAAATAGTTCAATGCGTTCAATACTCCAACACATCAATATTGTGTATTTCTATTTTTAATAAAATAAAGAACTACTTTTTTTAAATTTTATTCAAATCGTTTATTGACAATTCTTAATGGAATTCCATTGTAATGATGTAATAACTTATATTTATATTTAAGTTATTAATTTAAAAATACTTGGTACACTTCCACTAATTTATTTTGACCAATTAGCGCTTTCACCCTCTAATGGGCATCTTCAGACTGGTGAATATTATACAGTGTAAGGATTGGCGGCCCCCGTGGTGTAGTGGTCAAGACGCTTGACTCACAAACGGAAGGTTCCGGGTTCGATTCCCGGTGAGAACACAAAAATTAAATGTGATTTTTCTCAAGCCTGGGTATTCTGTGATGCAATTCACCACTGTATTTAGGCGTCCTGGAAAAAAAAAAATTAATAAAATAAAAATAATTTATATAAAACTAAATACATACACTCAAGATAATATTTAAGAACTACCATTTTATGAATGAGGAAACATTTTTTCGCTGAAAATAGGGATGTATGTGTGTAATTAAATATATTCTTCATCAGTACGCTGATTCAACATTGAACTCAAATATAAACATTAGTCCAGAGACAAAGACCAAAGAAAACTCAAAAGTTCAAAAAATTATTTCGGCGCATTTTATAATGACATCGATTTCATGCTTAAAAAGCTTATTTCAATATTTCATCATTTATAACTCTTTTGATGTTATTTTATGGTAAATTTTGAATAAGAAAGGTCGGTTATTATTTGTTTCAGGCAGACAGCCTTTGCTGATGCTCCTATATCTCGTGTACTGCTTTTTGTCCGAGTTCTTCTTCTTTCAAAAAAGCATCCAAACGGTTTTCAAACCGGTTGACCGAAATGAAATGGACAACTAGGCTTGGCATTTAAAAAAAAAAAAAATATTCATGCAAATACATATATCACAAAAAAATAATAATAACATATCACAAAGTCTATGAGGGCAAGAGCTCTGTGTTCAGTTGGGATACAACATAATTAAATAATAGCAAAAATGAAATATTATTACTTAAACATTCATATATTTCAATAAACATCTGGACAACATGCTTAATAGTTTATAAATCTATGCAATATCTCGCAGCCGTCTTCTGCAATGGTCTCTTTGCATTTTTAAATGTAAAAACTTGTAAATTTATTCCGGTCTGAAACTATCCTGCTGGAAAAGAAGTTTTTCTTAGGATTGAGGTGGAATTGGGAACGATAGAGCTTCCAGTTATGACCCATTAAATTTTCATTGGGATTTCATTGATACATCTCATGCATTCTGAACTACTTATTTTACATTTTTAGAGAAATGTTTATTTGCCAGGGCTGCGGTACACACACAAAAAACACTTTTCTGGAGAAATAATCAATATTATATAGATATATGCAAAAAACCGATTCCCTCTCTCATCCCTATCCTCCGTCCGCCTCTAGCACATGGTTCAACGCACACATACAGTCCGTTCAAATCTTTAATAAATTATTTAAACAAAATAATATATTCTGCCTACGAACACAAACTAAATTTGTATGTTTACTTGGTTCACCAACAGGTACTGACAGATTAACATAGGCTTAAACATTCGAACGCACCGCACACACATATGTTTGCGGAAGACTAGACTCAAGTCAGTTGAAATCAGTAGCTGTTATAGTAGTAGCCTGTAGCATCTGTGAGAGAGTGATTGACGATTTTTAAATACCTATTCATTAAACCTACCTATAGTCACTAGAGTGACTAGGAATAAAGTGAATTTTACAGCTTATAAATATTTAAAAAATATATATATGTTTATTTTTAATTTTATTGATAAACCCTTACTTGTGTTAACATTATGATAATATTTTTAACATCTTTTGTAAAGGTTGTCTGAGTCTTTTGTTTAGTTTTGTCTGGTAGTTTATTGTATAATTTCAGTCCCTGGTTTATTAGTCTCGACTGTCCTTGTCTCGTTTTAGAAGGTTGGATATGATATTTTTCTGATATTCTCGTATTGTGTCCCTGTTTACTACAACTTTTTTCAAGTTTTAGTTCTTCGTTTACAATTACATAAGTGGCTAATTTATGAATAAATTTTAAGGATTCTAGTTTAAAGAGTTCAGTTACATTTAATTGCTTAGTTTGTTTAAAGAGTTCTTTAGTTGCTGTTAGATAGAGGAGGTCATAAACTAACTTTAATATTTTATTTTGCGGTCTTTGTAGTCTGCTTATGTCATTTTGTTTTCCTCTTCCCCTAGAATTTTTTTCTGATTCGAAAAAAACTCGAGATATCATGAAGATGTTGGGATTAATGATACATAATTCTAAGCTTCAAACTTTCGTACCCAACTTTAGTGTGTAGTATTCTGAAGACAGGTGCGGTGCTATGGGGGCCTGAACAAGACACAATTTTCTTCATACCTTCACCTACATGAGGGAGTGTGGATACCACCTGTTGCAGCACCCATCATTGTTCCTTCTACGTATGTTCGGTATCACAAGTTTACGGACCGGAAAGAGCACTGCCTCGCTTGTGATGGGCTCTGAACAGGTTAATTTATAATCCCAACATTTTGGAGCGCATAGTATTACCTATATGCACCGAGCAACTACTTGAGCAAGGATAAACAGACCATTTGTTCTTCCTGAATGTGGGACCCATTTACTGTTGATAATGCCTGTGGGTAGGATGATTGTTCTATTGAACAGTCTACAGAGAGAGGCAGATCTTTTCCATGCTGGGATTACCAGTTTTCGACTCTTTCTCTATAACTATCTAACTATGCACCGTAATGTGTATTGGTGATTTATTTGTCTTTGTTTTTTGCATTCGGATCAGGTGGCTTCCAAAAAGAAATCCGAGACTTTTAAAAAGTTTTGTAATCATTTCGGCGAATTGATAATGTTCGATCAATTTTATCTCAGTTAGTGAAGAATTCAGTTCCTTCTTTTCTCAATTCGATAAAGCGCATATTATGTACTTCTGGATTACCTTCTTTCAACACAAAGATGCTAAGGCTACCAGATTACAGAGAGCTCCTTCGGGCAGCTTTTCTTGTTCGGCAACGAGCAATTTTTTCGTGCATGCAGAAACCGCTAAAGAGACTTACGTCCTCAGATGCGGCGTACGGTATGTGGTGGGCAAGCTGTCTTTGTTTTGTGGACTACCTAAATGTTTAAACTTCTGTCCCTTTCGATTTTCTATTATGCACTTTTTTTAATTACTCATAAGTACATTGTAATCGGCAGATGTGCTACTAATTTCAAATAAGTTGATAAATAAATATGTCCAACACGCTAATCAATATACCACGAGCTAGACAGTATTCAACAATGTTTGACTATGTCCAAATGCTTGCAGACTGGCTGGATTTCCTCCCTAGGGAGTTGTTCATATTTCAATTTATTTCAACAGAGAGGGAAAATTTTTGAGAAGGGGATATGGAAGTCTAGGCATTTACAGGGCTTATGACCTGTCATTGGCGGGTTTACGTGGCCACTTTACACACTGTGTAACATTCACCATTCTGCCATGTTTGAACATCCACATTTCCTCAAATCTTCCATCTGTTGACTTTTGTGAAGTAAAAGAGCTGAAACCTTTATCACGTGGGTGAGATTCATCCGGCTGAACCAAATCACCTACTAGGCAACGCCTGAAAACAATCAACAGATGGAAGATTTGATTTGATTTTAACTATCGTAATACATTTTGTGGCGTCATTAAATGTTGACTCCCATGTTTTATTATAAACAATAATAGCAGTGTCATCAGCATAAGACAATATTTCTCCTTCTACTTTAAGATTACATAGTTCATTTGTATATATAAGAAATAATAGTGGACCCAGAATTATTGTCCCTTGTGGAACACCATGCTTTTGTTCTCTTTACGAGCTAATTTCATTTTCTATTTTTTGTATTTTGAGTCCTATTAAATATAATCCGGTATATACTCCGGTGTTTTTTATGCCAATTGATGTTGCTTCGTTCCTACATAGGTATTTTTGAAATGGTTTAGTGACTAAATTCGTGTATATCAGCAGTCGTCTTGAATCTGGAAGATTTATCAAAAGTTAACATCTATAGGCATTAAACATTTACGTATTTAAAATTGTCAAATGAATTGACAGAAACGATACCTACATATTGCCAAAATTATTATTCATTACATACCTCATTACTACCCCAGTACCGAATAGCAGCTAGGCCTTTTAGTTCTACCGGTATTTTCTCATCTCGTTTGTGTCCTTCCAAATCGAGTTTTACTAGAGTAATTATGCGCCTCATATTTTCCTTCGAAAAACAGTATTTCTCCTTGAATTCATTGTCTTAAAAATCTTAAAAAGAGTTGACTCTTTTTTTAATACAATTTTCGTGCACGAGAAGGTCGCATGCCTTTGAAATTGTTTAAAATTTAATAAAACTGTGACAAACTATTCATAAATAATGACAGATCGCATTCTAGGGTATGCCCTTTTTGACAGATAAGCTGTCGTGGTCGCCAGATATGGCAACGTTTTCCTAGGAAACCACTCTCTAGTCACCGTTTCGGCGGCCGTTCCCCGGATCACCGTTCATACGGCCGTTAAGATATCGGCACCGTTTTCCTAGGAAACCCGAGCTTTATTAGGTAGTCAATTTTAAGATAAAATTATATATATAAACTTATTCAAACTTATTTGCGCATGTTGTGTTCACATACAACTGACAAACAATATCTAAACATAACATATTGTGATTATTATACCAATTTCGTATGTATTTGTTATGTTATTTTCCACTCATTCTATTATCTTAGTTACTGCGTATTCTTCTTTATTTATTCTATTCTGTGATTCATGTAACGGTCACTGTTTACACCATAATCTTGTATAACTTCCCTATTATCAACACCCCTGTATCACGTCAGTACATGTACACCATACAATCTTGTATACACTTTCTTTATTAATATTATTACGTATCATGTCGATACATGTACACGGAGCATGGTCGGGCAGCGAACTATGTCCAGACTTTATTATCTTATTTGTATAATATCATAATATAAGGGCATGTAAGCCCCATTCACGGAGAGAACACTACAGTAGTCACTAGAAGCATAACCTCAGTATTTTTGTGTGGGAGTTAAATGTTGTACATTTTTATTATTCTAACATATTGTTTATTGTTTGTGAACCATAATAAATAAAATAAAACAATTTCTGAACAGGACAACAAAATGTGACAAGAATATGTAAAACACGATACTCCATTTGTGTTAGTATCTCCATTGTTGTGAATATGGAGTGTGGAGTATAGTTTATGGAGTGATGTGTGTGTGTGAAAATGTATTGTTTGTTTTATATGTATGGTAGATTTAATATTTTTTGTCTTTGTTTTTTATCTTTATTTATTTTATTCAAAAAGAGGCTATATATAATTATTGTCTATGAGACTCAGCTTCCGTTTATAGGGGAGAGCTAAGTCGTTAAATAAGTCCAAATCGTACATCTTCTCAAATCTTGAAAAATTACCAAATGCTCTTACTAATAGAAAATCCATAATACCTAACAAAGAACTAATAAACATCAATATAATTGGGGAAAACGAATATGAAAATAAAACATCGCTGTAAGTTTTTACAACAGACTGCAGAATTTATTTGGGTGTATAATGTAATGTAAGCAATAGGACTATTCACATTTGAATTCAGTATCTACCATTTAATATGAAGTAGTAGACCGTATCACGATTGGAGAGCTGGACATCATTACTGACTGTTGGAGGACAGAGAACCCTCTAATGGTGGCTGAAACGATAATGTTATGGTCACAACGTGTGAGTTTCAACTAACGAATGAGTGATTTCTATTTCTTTATACTGAGTTATTTACAACTCGTTGAAAATTACCTTGGAATTAAAATATTCGGGTAAATTATAAGAATGCAAACATTTTCTCATGCATATTTAGGTACAATAAGTAGACACTATTAGATATATCCTCTTAGGATGACATATGTTCTAACAGAGATGGTAAACCTCGTTGAGAAGGGAATATAGATGTCTAGATAGAAGAATTTTAAATTGATCACTTAAACCAGCCAATGACAGGTCACAGGCCTTCCAAATTCCCTTCTCAAATATGTTCTCCATCTCTGTTGTAATACATGTCAATTTCAAAATTATGTATCTATTTAATAACATATGAGGCTGTTGTGTTCTTTTAATAAATAATATAAAATAAATAAAAATATTTAACAAAACTAAAACTGGCATTTAATTGTCAATTACCTAGTGGTTCCTAGAACGGACACTCCTGCCTGGTATCGGGCCATAGTCTCATATTATGCGACCTTTTTACCCACTATATTATTACCTATGTAAATTGTACCGAGAGTTTTTACATCAGTTATATAAAATGGCGAACTTATTATGTTAAAACTAGGTTTTCGCATAGTAAAGAGTGCAGTGGAATAATATCATTTTTAAATTTCAATGAAAATGACAAAAACTGTCAAAATCAAAACGATATTTGCGATTTATTTTTTTATGGAAAAATAAGAAAAACTCACCCTCCGTAACCCCCGCCGCCTCCAAATGAAGAAGAAGACGCGGACGCTTGAGCCGAAGATTGGGAACCCCCGAATCCGCCGCCCCCGTGTAGTCCGCCTCCGCCCCCGTGCTGTCCGCCTCCGCCCCCGTGTAGTCCGCCACCGCCACCGTGCTGTCCGCCTCCGCCTCCGCCCCCGTGCAGCCCGCCGCCGCCGCCTCCGTGGAGTCCGCCCCCACCCCCGTTGTATTCTCCTTCGCCCCCGTGCAGTCCGCCGCCATAGCCGCCGCCCCCGTTGTATCCTCCCCCGCCGCCGTGGAGCCCGCCGTTGAAGCCGCCGCCTGCCAGTCCACTATGGCCGCCGCCTCCCACTCCACCGTGGCCTCCGCCCAGTCCTCCGAAGCCCCCGCTGCCTTTGTACCCGCCGCTCAGCCCGTGGCCGCCCCCCAGCCCGCCGCCCCCGTGGCCGCCCCCCAGCCCGCCGCCCCCGTGGCCGCCGCCGCCGTGGTCGCCGCCCCCGAAATCTCCGTATCCTCCACCGCCGCCGCCCCCGCCCCCGCCGCCTCCACCGTACCCTCTGGCTACTCTAGTTAGAGGTTCGTAGTCGGCATCTGAAAATAATATTAATTTGATAAATAAACGGATCATATTTTCTATCAAAAATAACAAACTAACCGTGCTAGATCAATAAATCTGATACTCCATCTTATCATTATCTCTCCTGTCTTGTTTATAGCGGTGAATGGTGAGTATTCACCAATATTAAATTGTTTAGCGATTTATTTTATTTATTATTTTATATTATTTAGTCCCATTTACATATTTATTTTCATCTTATATAAGATTATTTAAAAAAACCGTTTTTCACACAATCACTTTTAAATAACAAAACAGAAAACATTTTTTCTCTGTATTAAAATATAAAATCAACTTATATGTAATTTTAAAATTATTAGTGTCCGGATGATAGTAAACATTGGTACATATAAACTGGAAAATAAAAAGATAAAATTGAACGCATTCACACTTAGTTAAAATCATCGAAAAGTAAAAACTAAAATTTTATAGGTAATTTGGAATAATACATCTATAATATTAGGTTTATTGTGAAAAGTTAAAAATCGAAACAACAAAAACGATCAAAACAATTTTTTTAAATAGTTTAGTCCAAACCCTTTTATTACGCACCTAATGTTTTTATGTCTTTGTTTGAAAATTGAATTTTGTTTATAAATATTCAATTTTTTAGTGTAATTATGTAATATATTTTAAACTAAATTTTAATGTCGTGGAATGTCCTATACGAACATTTTACTTCTTATAAAATAAAAAATACGTCACTTAATATTTGGAAAATAAGTTTGACGAACAAGCGCGAAGAGAGTTTGTCGTTTCGGAGGACTCACCGGACTCGGAGCGATATCCACAGATGGCCAGGGGCACTATGGCCACCAGCACCAGGAGTAGCTTCATGTTGCTGCGGACTTCCTCTAGGTTAGTCTGGTTTCCCGAAACTTCCACTCGTGACTCGCGGCTCCCTCCTCGCCTTCCCTATATATATGAGCGCGAGTTCCCGGCTCCCATACAAACTAGTTTTTATTGACGTATTTTTTATGAATAGGTTCACGACGAACGCTCTCTAGAGCTGTTTCTACCGTAAGTTTTTATACATTTCCGACGAAACCTGTAGTCGGTGCTCGCGGCTGTCCGCGCCACCTAACCCCTCCGAGGAGGCTGCTAAATTCGCGACTTTGCGCATCTCGATGTTTCCAATAGAAAATAATTACCTTTCATTTGAGGAATTAACCACTGACGATATTTAGGTACGAGTATTCGAAATTCCATCTTCTCTTCTCAAAATCGATCGCGATCCCACCTCCTCCCGCTCATGCTCATTTATTTGGCTTATTTGGCATAGATGGCTTCGTAAAAGTATCTGAAGGCTCTTGAAAATTCATTATTGCGGAAAAAACTTTCTTCAATGAGCCTTCGGTGTTCAATTTCTTCGCAAAATAGTATTCGCTGTAATTTATACTTTTAGATGACCTTTTTTCTGCGGTTATCCGCTTTTGCTTATAAAGAGCTAAGAAATTTCTTATTTATAAAAGCAAATATAAATTAGCATCACATTCTACTTCTGCTATGTTAAAAGCGCACACGAGGAAGACCTCGCATGCGCATGCTTAGCTTACCAACGTTTAACGGTTTGTCGAAATCTACAAGTATTGTTAGAAATAAAAAATGTGACAAATTACCTAATATTGAGCAGTTAATAAATAACTTTTTAGAAAATAATAGCGCCATCTCGAGTATATTCTCATTTTATGAAAGTGACTAAAAAGTACACGACCGCCACGAGTAAACAAACAACGGTATGGAAATGGTTAAGGATGATACTAGGAATTGTTTTTTAGGTTGTAGGTAGGTAGTAGGTGCCTACCTATCGATTATAGATCTAGAAAGATCGCAGTAGATAATGTAGGTACCCCGAAATCCGAGGGCAAAAAAATATTGACAATAATAATAAAGGTATCGTGAGGTCAGCTCTGCTGTGAACAGGGGCGCTAGAGTGCCACGGGGCGAGGGCGCCCATGACAACCACGGATTAACCTTGCCAGTAGCCAGTAGGTACATAATCATACATGTAGAGGTGAATTGACTATAATTATTTGTAATTATAATTACTATTTAGAGAAACTGATTTGAATAAAAAATAAATTGATAAATGAACTATTTCATTATTAATGAATTAATACAATGAATTTTTGCGTCAACTTTGTGAAAACTAATGAGGAAGTCTAAAAAACTGGTGGTTTTTTAATTTTTTTTATTTGTTAATAGAAACTAAGCCAATTAAAAAAATATGTACATCGTATTATCAGCGCTATGATTTTCAAAAGTTTTGTATTTCTGAAATCACTCCACGTGTGACGTCTCAAGTTCTCTTTTGCTTCTTCTCGGCCAGTTTTGCCGATTAGTCTATTGACGGTTATCAAACAGGAAATCTTTCATAGCTCTCCAATCATTGGTTGATTCGTATGAACTAGTGATGTCGTTCAAAGTAGTTTTTTTTTTCAAATAAAAAAATTTTTTCGTGCATTTTCTTGCCGTACAATTTAATGATTTCATTTTTCCCGCGCTTAAAAAAACGTTTTTTTAAAGTTGGCTTAGTTTAATAGTCTTTTAACAAAAAATAATAAATAAAAAAACACAAAATTGTTTCTTATTAGGGGCCATTTTAGATTTCAAACGAAACACAATGCGTACAATAATAATTAAACATAGCTTATAGTTCAACAGAATAAACTCCAACTCACTAAACAATATTGATCATGTTGAAACCTAGTTTTCTCGACGGATTGGGGAAATAACGAAAACCTGATTTCGTAGTTTTACAATTAAACAGTCTAATTAATTTTTTTTTGATTTGTTACTCTATTCCTCCATTAAAAACTCCACCTCAACATAGTTTTCTAAAAGGGAGATCTATTGTTTCAAATTTAATCTTACTTAATGATTACCATACTTATTTAATGGACGGCGGCAATCAGGATGACGTTATTTACACCGATTACAGTAAATGCTTCGACCGAATCGATCACAAATTACTATTAAAAAAATTAACTTAAATCGGTATTAGAGGCGACCTCTTCAGATGGTTTTCATCTTATATAGACAACAGGTTACAAGCGGTAGTAATTAATAATTTTATTTCTAGTTGGGTACGGGTTCCCAGCGGGGTGCCTCAAGGGTCTCTTCTGGGACCTTTGCTTTTCATAATTTTTGTTAATGCCATTGATAAATGCTTTTTCTCTTAGCGCTTGCTTTGTTTTGCTGACGATATGAACATTTTTGCAACAATCAAGACCCTAGCTGATGTCTCTGATCTGCAGTCAGATTTCGACCGTCTGGAGGATTACTGCAACTCTAACTGCTTGGACTTTAATCCTTCTACGTGTTCAGTTATTACATTTAGTCGCAAAGTAGAAAAAATACCTACTAACTATGTGTTTAAGGGTCAAAACCTCCAACGCTCATTATGTGTAAAGGATCTGGGTGTCTTCCATGATAGTAAATTACTTTTCGACGCCCATGTTGACAGCATTATAAAAAAGTCATCGCGTGCGCTTGGCTTTGTTATGCATAGCTCTACGTCATTCACCATGACAAAACACTCAAAATCCTTTACTGTACATTGGCGTGCGAAGCAATTTGGAATATGCATCACAAATATGAAATATTATGTACAATGTGCAGATATCACGCATTGAAAATATTCTAAAGAAAATCGTAAAGTTCACGTGTTTCCGGTTGAAACTTGAGTTTAAATCCGATCAATATATTTAAATATGTAAAAAACATCACCTATTACCTCTGCAAAATCGTCGTGAAATAGCTGATATAATTTATCTACTAAAAAATGCCTCTGGTTCAATTGACTGTCCTGAACTACTATGCAAACTCTCTATTAATGTTCATTCCAAAGTTCTAGTTCTAACCTTCTTCTTCATTCACTAACAAAATTCATATTTATGGCGAACTTTTGATAATTTTAATGTAATAACAAAATTATTAAACATAGATTTATTTGCAAATATTTATATTTGCAAATATTTATATTTAACTATTATTACGTGTGGCGTTTCCTTCGAAATACTTCGTAGTACAAAAATAAAAATTTTCTTTTGGATTTACATTTATCTTCGAGAATCTTTTTTAACTTACTGTGGTGATGCTACTTGTGAAAACCTGTATAAAAATTGTTTTGTTTTATATTTAAGATAAATATAGCTGTTGGTTATCCAAATAAAGAATAATAATATACCTAAAATCATTTCGTAAAAATTTAATTTGAGGCTCGTTCGAGTATTTATATAAAAATGAGTTTTATATGTTTTCCAATTCACTCCTGATCATATGTTATATGTATGTAGTATGTGTATCGTAGTTTACAGTACAAAAATAAGGCAGCTACGAGTATCGGTAGATTCGGGATTGTCTTCAGTCGGTAATCGATATGTGCGCAAAATACTAGACTTTGTAGGCGGAGGCAGAGTAAATAATGTGGGTACTAAGCAATACAAATGTATTATGAAATGCCTGAAAGTACGGACAATGAAAATAATTTGAATGAATTAATGAAGTGCCATGTTTACTGTGGAAAATTAGAAGTTTAATGTAGCAAGTTTTTTTCAATATTTGAAGAACTAACAACAGTATTTTGAGTTTGTCCAAATTTTTGTAGACAAGAGCTGGATTCAACTCCCTGGAGAGATGTTAATATTAACATATTACAACAGAGATGAAGAACATTTTAGAAAAGGTAATAAGAATAAACCTGGTCCATGAAGTATAGAAATTGAAAAAAAATAAAAAATTCAGGCGTTGCTTAGTATGTAGGTGAAATAATTCAATTATCTCTACAGGATGTTTCTTAAACCCTGTCACATGCGAAGCCACGAAAATCAGTATGGCCAAGAAAACATATTTGCATATTAGAAAAAATATTTAGAACGAAACAATTTTCTTTTAACTATTAAAAAAAAACAAATGGTGGCTTACTTCTGCGGAAGGAAAGCAAGAAGGACGTGGCCACGCGGTTGGTGATGTATCAGACTCCCCCCTCACCCCTCCCCGTTTCTCCCTTGCAGAAGTAAGCAACCGTTTTTTATTTCAAATGTTAAAAAAAAATGTACTCATAAAAATATTTTTAAAAACTATATCGTGAAGAAAGTACGAAGTTTAATTTTGAAATATACATACTTTTTTATCACATCATTATTTCTTAGAATCAATACTAAGGTACATTTAATAATAAAATGATGCAAATATGTAGATACCGATCTGCACTATAGTTATAAAATTGTACCAAATGAGATATTTAGAGAGAGAAATGATAAAAGTCTCCTGCATAAAACGCTCAAAGCATTGCCAGTTCGAGTACTATGGCTTTGCATCGTTTTGGAAAAAAATAATAGTATAGGTAGTGTATCGGACATCGCCGCTCGTTTGGCAAAAAAGGCGGATTACGGCGGCAAATGCCAATCATTTAAAACATCATCAAACCTATCGGTCCTTGTTGGGGTTCATAGACGGATGCAGTTTCTGCACGAGGAAAAATGTTCGACTGAGCGCCGAGAAATCCTTAGACCCCGATGGCAGCTGAAGCTTCGCGAATCGTCGCTAGGGCTACACGCGGCGCTTCAATCAGAGCGGCCGGCACCGGTGTTTATACAAACCTTTCTGTATGTTAGTTTTCTTGCTTATTTCGGCTAGTAGTCTCGATTTTGTAATTTAATAAGCTGCCCCTTTAATAAAGGCGGTTAATTATGTCACTTGCTCTGGCCATAAATATGTATAGGATTATGAGGTACTAGGCCTCACTGAATCCCACTAAAACGTGTGTCACCCTTTTAATCGGCATGTAGGATCTTTTCCCGTGTTATTTATGTATTAATTGGGACACGGGGATGATGCCTACATACTTCATTTTTATGTAAAATTTATACTGAAGGTGTTATATGAGTAAAAAGGTACTGATGTAACAATAAAATATAAAAATGTCCAGCCAATGAGAGAGCGTCCTACACGTTAATCCGGGGCAGCCCGACCCCCTCTCGCTCTCTCCTGCGGCTTATGTATGCTGTTCCGCACCCTGTCCGACAGCGACACGGTGCAAATAATTTAATAGAACCTGTGTGTTTTTGTGAATAAAGTTGTGTATAAATCAAGACTAAGCGTGTTTTATTGGAATTACGCCCTCTCCGCCTTCGACTCTGCTGCCCGCCCTTCTTGGATTATATCACCGCCGACCCAGCAAGAGATATCTATCTCATCCGAGATAGCCGGACTACAGCAGCTACAGAGCTACCTCAATCTACAGTTCAACTATACACACGGCGAGGTGTCGTGTATAGGTAGGCCTAGTCAATTCGAAATTCCTCTCAAACATAACAATAACTCTCGCTTCGCGTATAGCGATGGTTTGGTAGTCCCAATAATATGTAATAAGTATGGTGTAACACATCACGTGATAAGAGAAAAATAACTCGATCGAAAGTTTATATATAAATAGACGTACAATCCATTCAGGTCCTTGATAGGCTGTTTATGTGTGAGAATCGTAAAGTTTTTAAATTAAATGTTCAGATGTGCGAAAAGCAAATAAAAATTGTATTTTTACTTGGTTCACCGACCGGCATTCAAAAAAACATTTATTAAAATTTAAAGTACAAAAATATGTGCACTTTGGTATTATTTGTGACTTATTGTTAAAAACAAGATATTCCAGCCAACCGGAAAACAGACTGGGCAAAAAATGAACATAATATAGGTAGAATATTTTTTCTGGCAGTTGGTTGTTTTGTAAACTCATTGTTTTTCAATGCAGATCGGATTTTCAGAGGGTAACCTCTTAACAATAAAAAACCTCCACCAATGGGGCACGAAAATCGGCTTGGTGAGATTTTATCTTGATGTAGAATAATAGAAACATAAAAAAATACAAAATAATGTAAAAATAGACATTTTTATAATTACAAATTAGTCATGTTAAAATATTACAAATGTGTTGTCAACATGTTTTAGAGTATTCGCCTCTTAAATAACCTCTGCTTTATGTGTGCGTAGCAATGAGTTGAATTTCTAGTGAGCCTACTAACACAAAGAAATTCACCGACAGGCACTAACGCAATAACATGGGGTTTTTAAATATTTGAACGCATTGTACTTAATTGTTACATAAAATATGCGTCACTGTACAATTTCAAATATGAAAACACTACCTATTGAGTTTAATGTACATAGGTTTAAAAAATATGCGCCCATTGCAGATGAAGTAAATAACTGATATTTTGAAGGTGAAGTAAATTCATTGCTTATTAATGAAATCAGTAATATCTATGAACCTTTTTTTCTTTGGTTCCTTATGTACAATACATCTATGTTAATCAAAATTATAAAAAAATAGACAGTAAACGCACGAGTTAAAACATTAAATTCATAAGTTCGACCATTCTGTCAGTTGATTAATTTTACCCTCAACTGGCTTATTTATAGATAGTATTAGTTTGTATACTGAAGTGTAATATAAACTAACTCAAGAAATAGATAAAAACGCTATTAGACGCGAGCCCCACCCTTCATCCCCTCCCTTTTTTTCAACTATTTCTCCGACAGCATAAAATATTTTCATAACCTAATCAGGGCAGGTAAGGGTCGCTTATTAAAATGCATGTCGTGTTGGTTTTATATTTTTGTAAAAAAACTATGGTGAAGATGTATAATGGGTTTTGTATGTTGGTTTAATCAGTGTCCTGACAAAGAGACGGGCACGTCTCGAAGCCGGTAGACGTAAAAAGTCAGTAAGTGGTTTTATAAAAATATTTAATAACATTTAGTAAAATGTTCGACCACAAAGTTAATGCTACTACTTGCTAAGTAAAACAAATAATAATAAACAAGATGCATTCCGCTAGCGAAATTCAACTTTCATTTACATTAAACACGCCATTGCACCAGAAGTCATCTAGTCGGGTGTTCTATAATAATATGAACAAAGTAGGTAATATTGTAGGCGAGTACATATGCATGTACGCGCACCTGCCCAGCATTTATGTGCATTATAATATGACCGGTAAGCCGAAAAAAAAAACTTTTACTTTTTTAAATTCTACAACTCGCGCAACGCTGGAAAGCTTAAACATGAATTATTCATATAAATATGTCTCTGCCAATGTAATTAACTAGTTTTCGTAAATGTTGAAAAAAAAAAATATTTAAAATAAATATACTTATTTGAAGAAAAATATTTCAATTTAGGTGACCATTTCAGTGACAACTTAGATTGCCCTCAACTGTTTGAGAAAATAAAAATTGGTCTCCTTTAACGTACAACTCGGCTACAACAATTGTTTCATGTTGGTATTTCAAGAACGAATAATAATAAGAATGCATGTTTTCCCAGAATTCTAAATAATTATAACACGTTTTTTATTGAAATCGATTTATATTTCCTCAGTCTAAACAAATTTAAAGAAAATGCTAGAACGTTAATTAAAAATAATCATTATAATTTAATCTAACTGTACCTACGTAATATTTTATTTTTTCTTACACCTTACTATTGTAAATATTTTATCTTGTTTGAAAGAAGAAAGAAAGGAAGGCTGATTTGGGGTTACTCCGTGTGGATCCGCCAGCGAAAGGATTTTAAAGTCCGAGTAAACAAAAAAAATCTATATTTGAAGCACTAACTTTGTGGTTATTCATTATAGTAAAATAAATCAAATAACTTTGTTTTTAACCTTTTTTTTTCCTCCGCCCGGTTTCACCGACCGGTTTATTGGGTCCACGTGTAGTATTTATTTGACATGATAAAAATAAAATATGAATCAATTAATTAGTTACGTAAACCTTGACGAAGAAGCTTGTTTGCTACTTAATCGCATCGCCTCGGATGTCGACATATTTCACCACAGTGGGCCTTCCCTTAGGAAAGCACTTTCTAACTTTAAATTTTTCTTTGTACATTTTGTTATATTATTTTAATAACATAACTATCTACTGTAATTTGTGATCTATTATTGTATTTAGAATGAATTGGGTCTTTTTTCTGTAATGTTCTAAATATCTGAATAAATAAATGAAATGAAATTAAATGAAACCGGTCGGTGGGAAAAAAAAAAAAATTAGTGGTTAAAGACAAAATTGTTTTACTTATTTAATTTTTTTTTAAATCTTTTATTTTTTTACTATTTAATTATTATTGTAATATAATATTATAAAATAATAATTTTATTTTATTTTATGACGCGGAGTGGCTTTTTAAAGGTACGCTTTTTTTCTTCTTTTTTGACATTGTATTTAGTAATGTATAGAAAACTACAGTTGGCCTATAATTTTGGTTTATTTGTGAGTATTTTTTTGTTATAATGGCTGTTGTTTTCTTTTCATAAATAAATTTCCAAGGAGTTGTAAATTACTCACCATCAGAAAATGGAAATCAAGTCGGGGTAGAGTTGAGTTCGAACCTTGGACCTTTGATCCGCGAGTCCGCAACACTAGCCACGGGACCACAACTCGATTTAAATATATATTTCTTTACGTTTGTATTTTGTAGGTACTTTTTTTCAGAGTCTAGAAACTAGACACTTTCGTCTAGACGAAACGAAACTTAAAATATAGTTTTTGACTCCAATATTTCAGAGTCTCTGGACTTGCGCCTGAGGTGTACAATATTATAAATAATTGTTGATAATTTAATTTGAGGATTTAAAAAAAAAATCTTTTTTAAATTAGAAAAAAAAATATACATGCCTAGTAAGAGGAGACCCGTGCTAAGGCAGACTAACAATTATGTTTATTTATATATCTCCATATACACACGTGCGCACTTATACGCACGCATTCATACACATACACACATACATGCACATACATACACACATATACATGCATATATACATACATATACACATACCCACATAAATATTCATACACATATACACCCACATATACATACACACCCTTTCATACACTGTATAGTGTTTAAATTGTCGTGGATAATATTAATATAACTTACCTTGCAATGTAGTTTAATAAGCTTTCAGTTTCTTTTCTTCCTAACTTAATAAGCTAGTGGGTTATTTTATTTTTTTGCATAGTAGTTACATCGTGTTGGGTGAATAAAATATCTTTTACCTTATTATAAATTCTAGGAGCCATAAAGCTAAAGGAATGACGATGATGTAGGTATTTACTTTCTCGAAGATTACAAAATGTTGTGTTGAGAAGTCATTTGCCTACCCAAGAGTAGAATGTATTCTGGGAATTTATTGTATTTTTCCAAAGTTCACGGTGCAAGTACCTTTAACACAGTGGCGAGCGGTGAGTTTTTAAATTGGTAAGCTACAAAAATTCTAATATAATGTCCATAGCGGTAGTATGGCATATAAAAAACAAGTCTATTTTATATTTGATAAACAATCCAAAACAAATGACTCCAGCGGATAATAGTTTCATTAAATTTATTGATTGATTTGGTGTTTATTTTGTAGAACTCCATATTTAAACTTATAATATTATAAATCAAACACTGAATTGAGTCTACTGAATACAGTGTTCACCGAATCACATTATTATTCACAAAACGACATAAGTTACATTTTATAATTCTTCATGTATATTTATTCTTAACACTTTACTCTAGTAACGTTTTTATCATAACTCTAACTTAATTTTTTAAGTTTAAATGGATACTGAAGAATAACCTACAATATTCAACTGTCATCGTTTGCACAAAAACGAATTATAATTAAAAAACAATTAGCGAATCTTTGTTTTTTAAAACCTACCAAAGGATTTATATTATATTATGGATTAAAACATCAATTCGTTTCAATTAAAATATCAAAATATTAATTTATTTTAAAGCAAATTTACTTTCAAACCACCGAAACATAAGTATGATCAATTACTTACTTATTATTCTAACTTCCGTGTTAAGACATACAAAATATATTTGTTATCTCTTTCTCACACATAACGAGTGCGTATATTGTCACCTCCCTTAGACTGTCGTTAGTCAAATTGATGTATTTTAAAGAATACTAGCCCTTATGAAGAAGTATTGAAAGACTAAATTGCATTAATGAAAGCAGCAAGATTTTGCTGTAATTGCAAGTGTATTTTTTCGAACAAGATTCTAAAATTTTAGGTTTAAAGACATATTTGAATTCTTGTTTTTAAGTCAGCAGAGTAATCTCGTGTAATCCAGTAGTAATAATTTTGGCCAATAGAGGCGCAACTAGTCGCTGTAATAAAGGAATATTATATAAATTTACTCACCTAAGAAAAGTAATATATTTTTTTGGTGATGCGTTTTTTCCTAATAATACTGTAACATAAAACATTACTTTCGATGTCAAAAAAATATGGTAAGCTGCATGTAATCGATTATAAGGAGCATAACATAACATTAACATTTATTTAATCTACCTAATATTGTATTTTGCACATCAATTAGATTTAGAAAAAAGAGCAATTACTTACGTCATTTTTAAAATAAACTTAAATTTACAAAATATTATAATGTATTTGATTGATAAGTATCAATGTACATATACATATACATGCATGTTTACAAGATTGCAGTCTACCATCGTTGTGGCATCTTCAGACTACGCTAGCTCGGAAACGAGTATGGAGAAATTTATGTTTCGTCTTTCAATGTCGGTTTTTAGATTTTAAAAATCTTACGGCGATAAAATCAAAATAACGTTCATTGTATCATACGGTAGGCGAAACACATTTCTGATCGCTCCATTCTGAATAACCCACACCTCCGAAATTTTGTGCTTAGTCGAAAACCCCAAACACAGCATAATATGTAGGTATTATGTAAATACATCTAGATTCCTCTTTGTCGCATTTGATGTATGTAGGTACTGCATTATTGAACTCCACCAAATGCAACACCAGAGCAGATCTAAATTATCCATCAGGATGGGCAATCGATACTTTTAAGATATAAGAAGATGTTCTAATTGAACTTGTTCCATGACTCGGCCCTTCTGCTAAGTCTCGTTGAAGTCGATAATATCCGTGCCTCATGTCCGAGAATGCTGATTACGCCTGACTCCAAGCATAGCTCCTCTGTAAACAGTCTCCCTCCATCTCTAACGCTCTTGTGCTCTTCTATGGGCATTCGTCAGTGATGATTCTGATAATTCAGTGACTTTGCCGTTCCATCTTGTCGGTTGACGTTTACGCGACCTTGTCCCTTCGACACTTCCTAGGAGAATAGTTTTCTCCAAACTATCAGAGTTACCCCTGGAAATGTGCCCAAATAAATGCAGGATTTTTTTCTCGCACATGGATGTTAGTCTCCCTTTTAAGTCCAGTTTCTGGAGTATAGATGTATTCGTATATCTGGCCGTCCAAGGAATCCGCAGCATTCGCCGCCAACACCACATTTCGAAAGCTTCGATTTTTTTCTTTTCAGATTCCCTCAGTGTCTAACACTTCACACAGTACATGAACACTGAGAAAACCGAGGCCTTTACCAGTCTCTTTTTGGTGTTAATGGTTGTACTGCGATTCTTCCAAATCTTCACCAGCCGACACATAGCACTTTTGGCAATACTTATACGTCACCGTATTTCACCTCCACACCCACCGCTATCGCTGATGAGAGAACCTAGATAAATGAAATTGTTGACTCTTTCTATGTTGCGCAGTAAGGATAATGACGCTACTTTATTAGCTCGATCAATGACCATAAGCTTAGTTTTGCTCATATTCATTGAGAGTCCCAGGTCTGAAATAACATTTATTATCTAAACTAAATCTACTCCTAAAACACACATAACGTACACACGTACCCATGTAATAATATCATCTTCATTTCTCTATTGTTTTTATCTTTAAATAAACATATCGAATTGATACAGCGCTGCTGAGAATCGACATTTTATAACTTGTTCAGTGGCGTGGTTGCACTTAATATATTGTGTGATATATAAATATGTTGCTTGATTCAGAATAACAGAGAATAGACGTTTTATCTTTTTTTTCTCTCTATTTCTCGTCATAAAATCAAATGTAAATTTCCCCTCTAACTTTCCTTCATTCATCCTCCGCTGCTCTGCATCAATTTTCTTTTTTTTTCCCCACTATCTCCCTGTTCTGTCCATATTATTTTTATTTATAGTATATTTCTTTTCCATGTAGTTTGAACTTAATTCTAGTATAATTAAGTAAATTATACATGTTGTTGGATGGCAGGCCCAGCTATCCATTTTTTAGTTTCAATTTATAATAATTTAACCTGTGCATCTGTTTGTATTATAAATAAATAAATATCATTACAAAAAGAAATTTGCGTGTACTTTTTTATATTGTGTAATATCAATGAAACAATAAAAAGATCAATAAATCTGAAAAGATATCTGAACCTATTCTCGTTACACTGTGTTGTTCTTGTTAGAAATTTGTATTGTCCGTAATATACTCGTGTTGTAAACTTGCCAAACACAAGAACCAGACTCTTTTTTAGCAAGTTCAACCTGTGTTCCATTTTTTTATTGTATGTATTGTTTTTTATGCTAATTAAGGTTTTTATGAAAAAAAAATATATGTGCATTTATATCGTGTCGTGTTCGTAATTGGTGGTACCGTGTAAGGTTTATGTTTTTTAAAATAATTTTCATATATTATATTAACATAGCACTGTGTACATTATAATAACTTTAAATAAATAAATAAAATACATTAAATAAACAAATAACAAGAGGGATGTAGAACACCTTAGAAAAGGGAATATGGAAGTTTAGGCATTTACAGGGCTTATGACCTGTCATTGGCTGGTTTATGTGGCCACTTTACACACCGTGTAACATTCACCATTTTGCATATTTCTTCAATTCTTCCATTTGTTGATTTTAGTGAAGTTAAAGAGCTGAAACCTTTGTTGTGAAGAGATTAATCTGACTAAATTATTTCACATACTAGGCAACACCTGAAAATAATTTGTAATCTGTTAATCATAATGATTCCTGAGGAGGTAAAATCCAGTCTTTTGTCTACAAACATTTGGATTAAATATTGTAGCATGAAATAAAAATAATGTAAAATTAGATATTAATAAAATTATGAGTAAAAATGAAAAAACTAAAAAAATAATACTGGTAAATAATGATTTGCAATTTTTTCTGCATTTTATGAGGTGATGTTTATAATATATAGCGAAACGGTTTTGTACTAAATAATTACTACTGTATTTTAAAAAAATTAGAATCTTATTTTTTTAAATAAAATATTTTAATAGAGAATATTCTCATTTTTTATTCATCGAAAAATTCATTTCATATACATATAATATATTTATAATTTACTTTATTTAATACATCTATATTTATTCCTAAAGTGTCGTTCAGGTCATAACAGCGAAGTCGGCAGTGTGTGTAACTCCCCGACGGGGGCGTCGCGTCGGTGGAGGGCGGCGGCTCTCACTCCTCCTCGGCGTCTTCTTCGGGGACCACGCGCTTGCGGCTGCGCCCCGCAGGTGGCGCTCCGTACGCTGTGGCGTGGCTCGTGGCGACTCCACCCTTGCCCGTGCTGTAGGAATTGGCGATGGCGGTTACCCCGCCCGCGCCCCCTCCCGGAGCCCCCGAGCGCGTGGCGCCCCCGTAGCCGCTGAACACCACGGGGAAGAACGTGTTGTAGGGTTTCCTGCCCTTGGTAGGAACTGCGGCCTCCTCGTCAATGGCGTCGTTGTCTTCCTCATCATCTTCCTGCACTTTCTTAACGGGCTTCTTCTTGGGAGTGCGCGCCGGCGGGGACGGCCGCAGCGGCGCGAGCTCCGCCTCCCCCGCGTAGTCCTGCGCGGGCTCCTGGGGGGCCGGGGCGCCCTCCAGCGGGGCGTCCTCCAGCGGGGCCTGCTCCCCCAGGTCTGACTGCGGCTCTCCCTCGGCCAGAGGCTCGTCGTCGCACGCCGCGCACGCCGGGGCGCCCAGGTAGGAGCCGGCGGCCACGCTGTCCCCCGTGGCGAAGGCGGCCATGGCGGTCTCGGGCTCGAAGCCCGTGCGGCGCTGGGCGTACAGCGGCCGATAGTAGCCGCTGATGAGCATGGTCCTCTGGCGCGCCGCGGCCGCCGCCGGCGCCCTCCGGAGGCGCGCCGCCGCCAGCTGTTGGGCTGCTAGAAATAAACCAACATTAGATACTTGAGATTTGATAATAAATATTTCACACATGAACTGTGATCTGGGCCCGTTTTATTTCGAGACCCCTTGAAATTGAAGGTCAAGAATCGTTAGTAAATGAAATAAAAAATGATATCGGGATGACGTATGTGACTCACCTCTGCGATGGTGGTGCGGCGGTCTAGGAAGGGCGAGGGCGCACCCTAAGATGAACAAAAGAAACAAGAACTTCATTCTGAATAGGTTACTCAACTGACACTTTGCGAATTAACAAATGTAACGTCGCGACGTCTACGATGGGAGCTAAGACACCACAGAGTGACTTCCACCCGACTGAAGATAACTCGTCCCGTGCTCGAGGGTATATATAGCGGCTAGGGTGTCTCCCCCCCACCTTTCTACTCTCCCGAGGGTTCATCACATATGCTCGGCGTGTTGCTTCTCGCGCATGCAAAGTGGCCCGAGAGGAGAGGATTTTTGCGGAGTGCGCAAGTGTGATTTGATTTAATAAGTTATGTAGTCTACTGTCGCGGACTCATTAGCATGTGACCAGTGTCCGCCCCTCTCCCGCGCGGTGACGGTGGCTCCGCAGAAAGGGCGGAGAGAAGAACCGGCGGAGATGCTGCACATCTCCCGCTGGCTCCTCCGGTCGGACGCAGACGGCGCGGCGCGAGGAGAGAGTTGTCCTCGTTCATCGTTCTCCGCTGGACTATCGCAACAGGCGACTACCTGTCATACCCGCGCTAGTAGGATTCATCGCACGTTGATCTACTAACGGATTTCGTCACAATTTCTTGTACTCGGTGAATTTGAATGTGAATTTGCATTTACCAAGTTCATCGGCAAATCTACGACCTTTCCTAAGATCTACTATTAATATTAGGTATCGAAAATGTTTGGTTATTTACCGAACTCAGAGTACGGAGGTTGATTGTTTATTGTTCTTGATCTATTGGTTTTAATTTCATCGTTACCATAGTATATCCCGAAGGGTTTACATATTCTTTTTTTAAATGTATTCATCGGTTTAGATAATCACGAAATCAGAGTCGAATCAGGCAGCTGAGCTCTTCGGAGGGATGGAGAATAATTATTTATACGGGGTTCGCGATCCTGTGCTGTCTATTCCTTCTCTCCTTTCCCTCAAATCCATTTGTCATCGTTTAGGATTGTGCTCACATTTATTTCAGGCATGACTCGCCCGTCGACAGTCTTCCTTCACCCGATACAAGAATATTACTCTGTAAGCACGTGAACCTTCCTCTCCATGAACATAAAATTAGACTTATGAATTTAAAAATTCTCGAATCGTACAAACCACAGAAACAACGTAATAATTTGTAATTTTGAAAATTAGGAATGTTGATTCGGATTACTTTCTACTTACCTTACCTTTTTGTGATTTTAGTGTTAGAATTTTTGTAATGATCACAATTCAAAAATGTATCCCTGTTGGAAATTTCCGTCTTTGTTGTCGTTTTGTCGTCGTTTCCGTCGTCAGTTGAAATAACTGATTAATCACGAATCCTCTGTAAAGCACGTAGGAGTATCACCGTAGCGGGTAATGGAGCCTGAATTATGCCTATTAGATCTGATTGTTTTATTTTAATGGTATGCGCATAAAAAATAGGCGCAAATGTCCAAGTGGTCGATTTCGTAGAAATGATTTTCGAACATCCGCAAAACCGCGTGTCTCGGCTAATTTATTTGGAAAAAGAGTCCACCGCGCATGCTAATGTGACCCTAATCTACTCTCGGAATAGTACATCAGGGTTGCATCTAGATGCTACTACTAGTACAGTGCACCGAATTTCATCTCATTGTGTTACAGCTGTAAAATTAGATATTTTCCGATCGGAGATTCCGAGGGATTTGTAAAAAAAACTCTAATGGCTTTCTCATTTAGCATATTAAAACTAAATATACAACATAAAAAAAAAATATATAAAAAATAAAAAGAAAAAAGAAAAATCTGTGATCTTGATATTTAAATAGAGCAAACTAAAATTCATAAGGCATTCTAAGAAGACGAATAAAAAGTATCAGTGAAACCGATAGGAAAAAATTCTTCCGAAAATCTTATGTACAAACATTTGGACATACTTTTTGCGAGCGGCGAGGCCGCGGCTGGTGGCGTGGTCGCGTGGTCGCGTGGCTGCGCGGTCGCGTGGTCGCGTGGGCGCGTGGTCGCGTGGTCGCGCAGTAGCGGTGGGCGCAGCGGGCACTCCCTGCAGCGTGACGCGGAACCGAGAACGGTAATGAGATCCTGGTTCGCAGTTCGACTGCCCCTTGAGCGACCATCGCCTCGTCACATCCACCGTTAGTGTTGTACCGCTTCTCCCGAGGCTAGGAAACCTGACCCGGGGTGCCTTCCCGTGTGCTTAAAGGGCCATCAGAATTAATTTCATCCATTTTTTAGTTTTATTTTATAAGGTAAGGCATCAACAAAGGTATCAACAAAGACACATACTAAAAAGCACACGATTTGAATGTTTTTATCGATATAATTTCAAATGCATACACGAGTATATCTTCAATTTTAGAATTACACAAAATGCATATATAACTAGGTAAATTTGTTGTTTTGTTTTGAATATTTTTTAAAATTTCTTTTACGGTATACAATACAATGAAAAATAAGTCAAACGTGATACTTATTAACTAAGATTTATACCTTAGAGATTATTCGAAAAAGTTGGGAGAGGATCATGAAAAATTATAATTATGTTATTTCGGCAGTATATTTATTTATTTATGTAAGGCATTTCTGCCATTTACATATATGTGGTATAAAGAGTGCTTAAAAATAAAAATATAAAAAAATCGAGTATGACATATTAAAGTACTCGTACTATAAACATTATAAATTACTTGAAATACATATATATTTTAAAGAAATTATACTAAAAAAAAATACATTAATCAATAAAATTATAACTATTCCAACCCAATCTCTTGAAGTTGATTTGATCTTTTTGATAAAAATAGGTTGGTCACTTTATTTTTTAAGTTAGGCAGAGATAAACTAAATATATCAAAATATGATGCATTTTCATTCCCGGTATTCTGTAATCTAAAAATAGGTGAGTTATATTGAGCTACCGTTCGACAATTTTGACAATAAAATATTGTAGATGTTCTGCTTAACCTAGGTGGTACATAGAATGAAATCAATTTCAGAAGATCAGGGGTATCAAACATTGGTTTTATTAGTCTTAAGATCGGTTGATGTTCTTCGTTCTTGCAATTTAGTTAATTTAAGAGAGTCTAAAATTTTGTTATAATTTAATTGATTACTAGAAAAACCCACCTTAAAATTAATACATCTAAGATACTTATTCTGAATTCTCCCAATAGAATCTGAGAAAGTAATTTGATAAGGTTTAATATTTAAAAAAAGCAAATTATTGGAGAATTATAATTTAGTTGGTTTCGAACTATTATATTCTAAATATTGTATTCCCGAAGCATGCGGGCCACAGGTGTGTGCTTTCTTGCATTACTTGAAAACAAAGGCAGTTTAAATATGTCGCGATATGTGAATGTTCTCAATCCCACAATAATGTGTTTTTTATTGAGGAGGTTAGTATTTACTTAATGATATAATATTTTATAGAGAAATTTTATATCTTTCGTAATTTTATTTTGTTCAAGATAAATAATTTTTTAACATGCCGTTTTATTAATTTTACAAAAAAACGTTAAATTATTATTCATCTCGTCCTTCCTCATTGAGTCCTCGTAGATAATAAAATTCTGCATTCTAAAAATGAATCGATTGAGAAAATAATTTCGTAGGGTAATTAAAATTTGGATTAAATAAAAGGTGGATTAAAATTTTTGAGTGACTACTAAAAACACTTATTTATGTCCTCCGTGAATGCTACAAATAGAAAAGTGGTACATTCAAATCGTCATATTATGATCGTCCATGTAAAGTTAGCTTGTGTTGCGACTGGCCTTAATAACAATTAAAGTTAGGATTGATCTGTTATCTATCGGTTGGTTCATTTGCGTGCCGCGCACCGACGAAATCTCGGGTTTGATTTCTGACAAGGTTGTCACGGAGTATTCACTTTAAAATGTGTTTTAGCACTGCATCCCCGGATTTGCACACGAAGCGTTAGACTGCCTACCCTTCCTTCATTTAACAAATGGTCGATAGATGTTACGACGGTTTACCGACGCAGCGTCTTTTACACAGTGAGGATGGTTTATTTATTTTTATGTTCGCTTTTATTTCTCAAGTTAAGCGTGTAATTTATTGCATGACATTCTCCACTAGGATATCCTATATTATAATAGTATTTCCATTATTTTTCATGTTTATATGCAGAAAACTTTAAATACACTTATAATTCATAATTAATGATTTCGTATCTTGTAGGCTGCTATTTTAAAAAATAAATAAAAAAGGGGAACGACGCGTGACGATGGCGTCTACGAGTCCTGAAATATTGTTCGTTGCGTTGCCTAGCCCGAGTTTCAGAAGGCGCACGAGAATTTTCTAGAATGTAAACTAAATGTATAAAGGTTCCAAATCTTTCATTAGTAGTTCATCTCTTTATCCTTCCTCGTCGATTTCTTTCTTTTTCTTCCCACTATCTCCCTGTTTTGTCCATTTTTATTTTATTTTAATATATTTAATATATTTATTCTGTTAAACCGTCGACGCTTTATTTTAGTATAATTGAGTAAATTAAGGTTATTGGATGGCAGTTCCTTCTATTTTTAAACATATATTCAAATCTTTATCGTTTCTACTCATAATTATTTAACCTGTACATCTGTTTGCGTTCTAAATAAATAAAATAAATCTCTTTGTATAAAGATTGTATAATTTACTCGTAAACAAAACAGTTTATCTTCTTACACATAGACACTATGAAAAAAGATGGAAGACACTTAAAGATCCACGGAAATTCGAGAAAAAAAAAATAAAATAAAAAAATGGTCAAATTTTAATAATATTTTTTTTTTGCAAATGCGTAATTAATACTAATGTTTTTACCTCTCTAATAGATTAAAAATTCGAGTTTAAAGAGAGATTTTGTTTTATATTCATTTTATTATCTTAAATAGTTTTCTTAAAATTAGATGCTATATTTTGAAACATACATAATTTTCTACTTTATAAAATTCAAGATAGGGTGAACCTTGTTTTTTAAAAAAAAATAGATTACAATATTTTAATTTGGAATTAAACTAAATTTTATTTTAAGATTTCTAGAAGATTATTAAAGTTTTTCATATCACGATTTCAAACTGCAATTTTATTGCTTCTGCAAAATTAAATTATTTGGAAATCTAGGGTATCGAAAATTGTGTAAATTAGTGGGTTTTTTTTTTCTTAAAAAGTTTGTACCATGTATGCTTTTTCGAAGATGTCATCAATTAAGGGTACATCACTAGATCTATCTTTGGAAACTAAATTCGAAAGTTCTAGGCTTTTAAAAAATAATTTTAGCGATTGTTTTTTGAGCAATCAAAAGTGGATATTAATTTGTCTTATAAGTTCCTTCCCAGCCTATGATTCCTTACTGCAAAATAAACTGTATGATTCTTTACTGCAGAATAAACTGCATGATTGCGTACTAAACAGTTTTCATATTTTTTGGAGACAGTATTAGTATTAGTTATATCACATTTTTTAAAAGATTTATTCAAGAATTTACATCGCTAATTTATCACTATTGGATATAGTCAATAGAATTAACAGTTTGATTATCAATAATATTGCTTTTTTTAGGGATGTATTTTAAATATATGACCCTTAACATTGTATCGCTGAATGATGGAACACTTTTTAATGTATTATCTCATTTTATTTTATTATAAATATTTACTTTGTAGGTCCCTAATTGGCGTTCAAGTAATTTATTAAACAAATGCCTCGACTTTCATATTCTCTCCTCAAAATAGTTCGGCATCTTTGTTGAAATATCTGTAAAAAAAATATCACTATGAAAGATAAAAAGATATGATAAAGAGAAACCGAGCGTTCCTGCTCTAAAAGGATGTAACGCCATATATGTGCAAGTATATTAGTCGCCTCAGCATCCGGAGGCACCAACTCTATTGTGGCGACTATTGTATATTTATTAATTATATAAAGTGACGTTAGTTGTTTCCATAAAAACTCTGCCAGTCTTTTGTTTTCCCGAAATATGCCACGCGCCAGTTTAACGAATTAGCATTCAATTGAACAACTTTATTTATATCAACTCATTGTTTGCTAATGCTTCATAGAATCTAAATATGAAGAAATGTTTTGGATAAGGTATGATTAATACATATAATATTACTATTTTAATATTGTATTTACTAGCCTATAAAATATAGGTAAACGCTTTGAAATATTAAAAGTTATATCTGTGCATCAGGAATCGCAATAAAAATTGCCAAATTAATGTTCCTCGAAAATTCAATTCAGTATTTGACTTCTTCAAAATATTTTTGCGCAATAAGTTATGACAAAAATATTTATATAGGCGGCCAATGTGGTGTAATGGATAAAACGCTCGACTCACACGGAAGTTTTTGGGTTCGATTCTCGATTCGAACACAAAAATAAGTTTTTTCTTAAGCTTGGGTGTTCTTTATTGTAATCACCACAGTAATTGGGCTTTCTAGTTAGTAATAAAAAACCACCATTCTTTGAATATTGTTATCATCGTATAATTTATTCATGTGTATTTTACTGCATTTACTACTATTGTAATTTATCAAAACTTAATTTCGATTTCATCAGTTTTTTTTATTTTTATATTTTTCTTATCGACTTGATCTCATCCTCAACGTTCTTGCAGTGTGTAGTCTTTATTTCTTTTCTTGTTCCTATTACCTTTTGTTTATCCTCGTAAAAATGTGTGCTTTTTTTACTATTTGTGAAAAACATAAACTGGATGTTCGTACCACATTTAATACTACTTTATTAGTATAATATCTGTCGTTTTTCACAACAGAAAATAATTAAACAATCATTTCTCAAACTGCTGGTACACACTCCGATGGCAAGGTACCTGAATCATTTTTGTTACGTTGAAGGTATGAACGATTAGTTTTGCGCTTCACAACACAGCTATATTATATTGGAGTGTAGAACTACCTTTAGCACAAATGTTTCGCGACGACTCTGCGAGGGATTGAAAATTGGCAAACTCGCCAATCATTTATTTTTATCTACGAGGAGGATTTATCTCCACTCGATTTTCTTTTAAGGACTTTTACCCTTTTAACCGTCGATTTAACTAGTCCAGGGCTCTGGGTTCTGATCGTTTTTGACGTACAGTTTTAAACTAAATATCCACCTGCAAATGGAATTTAAGATATAATATTTTCCATTTTAATGTTATATTTATAAGGCGGATTCTGGGTACTACAATTTATATGAATACATGCCTAGCTAACGTTTCTCTGTAGACATTTTGAGATTTGAAAGAAATTTTGTTTGGAGTATCATGGGCATCTGAGACAAGATAATCTCACCCTAAAACTTGAGTGAACTCGCGGGTCAACTGACATAAAACAACAAGCTTTAGAACGTATGATTCTAAATGTATTCACATTAGTTTTCCACTGTGCAAATAATCTGACAAGTGCATGTTAAGAAGATCGATTTCATGTCACGCGGTGGTGTCAAATTTGTAATACAGACATCAAAGTCGGTTTCTTTTATATTTGGTTTAGTAAGTTGTATATTTAGGTGTTGTGGGTTCTCGGAATTTCAGCTTCGGTAATACTAATCGACTACTTGACATTGTCTCGAGCACAAAATACGTACAGTTCGGGACATGGAAGGTACATATACATTCGGTAAATATATCGAGTAAAAGTACCGACTTAATGAATCGAGGATCGCATTAATCATTCTGAGTTGTGGGAGTTTTTTCTAAAAACGGCAGCGAGAAGTCCACTGCCCAAATATCGCTCGAGTAGTGTTCACTGTCGGTTGACTGGCGGCTCCTGTCCACGTCGTCATCGTCCGCTGTCCGCCGCCGTGCGCGGCGACAGGTAACAGGATCTCAGGAACAGAAGGCGTTCGTGCCGTGCATACTGATAGCGTTTGCTCAGTAATGTGACCATTTGTATTCGGCAATTACCAAATTATCAAACATTACACCATCGTGGATTTTGTATTCAATCGGCATATATCTTTATGACAGTTTTTCGCTACAAGTTTTTGACATTTTTGTGTCGTTATTACGCGGAATGAGATTAGTGGTGTCAATGATTAATTTATTTATATTATAATCTTATTAGATGGTTCATTAAAAATAATGAACCATTTTAATTATTTAATAACTTATATGTGAATATAAGTTATAAATTAATAATACTCGGTACACTTCCACTGATTTACTTGACCAATCACCACTTTCACCCTCTAATGGGCATCTTCAGACCGATGCTTCAGGCTGACTGATTTACAGTGGAATCAAATAGAGAATAGTCAATGAATAAAATAAATCTAATCAAGGAACCATTAATTTTAACTTCGAGCAACTGGATTACTTTGAATTTGGTTTGCATAAGTATTTACATATGATATTTAATATAGTATTTATTAAAATAGTATCGATCACCTAGGTAATCAATGGTTATATAATGAATAAATCTAACATTTAATTTTTTGTCCTAGCTTTAATTTCTTTTTTTGTATTTTATTTCAATTGTGCCTGTATGTATTATAAGGATATGTGTTTATCATTTTTGAATAGACTAAATCAATCAAATGAATAATTTACAAGTTCCTAAAAATAAATTTAAATTAGTAAAAAAAACATTTGCATTTATTCTACAATAATAGTTATAAAATATTTTTTTCAATTAAATACACCAACATACTTTTTAAATGTATTTTTAAATTACAAGGCGTCCATAAAATCTATAAAAATTAGACAAGTTAAAATGACTTTTTAATTAATTGATTTAGTTAAAACTATAAACTGAAATAAGTCACTCGGGTGTTCGTTATGTTACCCCTTTTGACGAAACTGGCTTCTAGCTGAGTGACTATTTAGCCAGAAGCTCGAAGCCAGCAACAATAAGTTGAAGCGGGAATTAGAAGAACCAGTAGCCGAGTGCTCGATGCTCAATTCTGCACAAAAAGCACGAGTCTTCCTAATTGTGTCATTACAATTCTATTCACACATATTTCTAATGTAATAATAACGTGAGTTATATATTTATTGGGAGGTGTGTTAGGGGAGCTGTCTGGTCTACTACACCAGAAAGAGTAAGACGCGCGGTTGGTATTCTAGGCATACCTGTCATAACATTAATTTATTATTAAAACAACTATTCTACGTTTTTGTAGATATTTATGTATGTTTAAAATCTACATATTATTTTTTTTAAATTATTTTATTTTTAATTATTTATTATAATTTCTTTTTTGTGTTTACAGTAGGTATACATTAGTTACAAATACACAAACAACTATTACATTAACACATAAAAAAAGCCAACGTAGGCATGGCCTGTGGGTAGGTATACATTTTATTTTTAATTGAAATAAAGGCTACCGGAAGTAGATATCAATAGGTTAAAAAATGAGTGCTGAAATTAAAACACAATTTTTTTGTCATTAAAAATGAGAAAATTATAGTAAAAGTATATTCTATTCATTCTAAAAAGGGTATTTAAATCCGTTTTTTTTACCATTATTTCAAAAAAAAATTAAATAAAAATTCGAATAATAAATATCTATCACACTGTCCATAAGAAATGCATTGAACAGTTTTGGAGCTATGAAAAATGAATGTCTTTGCCCGAGTCTGGATTTACAACACGGGATTTCGAGTAAACTATTCAATCTTTGACTAGATCTATTAACATTTTTAGGAAATAAATGTTGGCGCATACAAACATATTTTAGACAGCTCTGCGACTCAATCAAATGAATCAAAGAAGTTCGCCATTGTTGCCACTATAAATCATTTATAATATCACGTGCATAGTCTTATATTTTAATGAGGAAGTTTAGTGGCTTTTAAAAAATATTTGCTAAAAGACTATAAAACTAAGCCAACACTTTTTTTCTGTTCAGCTGATTGGTCATTTGACTTACCGTAAACCGGAAATCTATCACAACTATATTATCATTGGTTAATTCAAAATAACTAGTGACGTCGTTTTTATTAAAATCTTTTTTTTTACAGTTTCAAGAAACTTCGCCGTACAATTTAATGCTCTATTTTTTACTGCGCGTAAGAATACATTTTTTATAACCAATTTCCCGTCGGACTGGATATAAAGTGTTTTTACTCCGCAATATTTTACTATCCCTGGATTGGCTCTTGAAGCGTAAGACTTCTCACCCTACCTTCCTGTAACACACGATCGAGATGATGTTTGAAACTAACTTTCATTTTGGCTAGTAGAAAATATTACATACCCACAACTCATCAAAATATAACAACTACTTGTTTACGTAATAATAAATTTCTACTTGCTGATGTATATAATAATATATCAATTAAAAAACTTATATATATTATTGCAAAGATACATATTTGTTTAGATAATCTTATTATGAACGAATTGACAGAACGTAGGCAGATGAAATTCTTCAGACCTTAATGAAGAATAAAACACTTTAACAATTTTAAGAATATTTTAAAAGCCTTAATTAATAGCACACTTATCCGTAACATATTGTTTAGTATTTAAAAATGTGGCGTATTCATTTTGCAGCTACTAAACGTGAAAAGAAATACTAAAGATATTTATTATTTAATATTTATTATTTACTAGCGGGAAAACCAGACAGCCCACATATACATCTTGGGCATGGCCGCGATTACAAACGCCGTCTTCATCGATAGGTACATCTCGAGACGGTATAAAGTAAAATCGGTTTTTATGTATGAAAATGTATTCGTATTTGTGTGAACATTTAAACTGTCTTCGTCAATCCTGTAATTGAACATATCTAGTAAACAATATGTTTACATATTTTATTTTTCATATTGAACACTTCGTTTAACTTAGTAGATAAAATTGAGCATAAATGTAAACTTCCCATTGTAATACGGGCCCGCGTCTTGCAAGTGTACGGTGTTATACAATATTATGATACATACACCATTGCAATAACTTGATAGAATCGACACATTCATTGTTATGATAACACTTCTTTGGGAATATAAAAAGTGATGTAGGTATTAGAACAAAAAGTGTTTCCACAGAATTATGATATCATTAATAAAAATACGTATTTTTCAATGATGATTCCTATTTTTTATCCATGCAATTCTCGGAATGCCAACATAAACCATAACAAAGATTTGAAACGCATATTTAATTTTTACTTCAGTAGTGATTCGTTCGTTTAATGGGCAGTACACATAAAGAGGTTCTGAATTTGATTGTTTTGGCATAAATTATTCTTGATTTTGATACTATTTAATGAATTTGATGAGATAACTGCAAATCCGCTAAAATATATACTAAATGACCGATTTCAAGCTTGGGTCTGTATTTTTATGTTTATTATTTTTTTATTCTATAAAAACATATAATACATCAACAAGATATAATATTTCCACGAGTTATAAAAAAAAAACTCATTTGGGATGGTACATAAAAAGAAAACATTTTTGTGAAAATACATAATATCAATTAACACAATCCAAAATAGTAAGAAAACATAAAATTAGAAACATAAAACATAGTATTATACACTATCTATATAAATTATATCAATCACTATCACCATCAAAAATATTTAAGTAATATTTTTTAAATGCGTCAATTTTAGATTTGCTATTTGACTTTTTTTTTTTTTAGTTCATCGGGCAGTTTATTAAATTAGGAATGGACAATATTTTCCAGAGACTTATACCCGTATGCAGAGACAAAACTTAAGGTGAGGAAAGTACATTCTAATCTCAAATGCAGAGAATAACCCGAAGGTGAAGACAATAGAATGTACTTTCCTCACCTTAAGGTTTGTCTCTGCATACGGATATTAATTATTCAGAAATTAAATTATTCGAATGGGAAGTTAAAATTTATCTTTAATTATAAAATAAGATAAACAATATTTTGAGTTTGTCCAAATTTTTGTAGACAAGGATTGGATTCAACTCCCTGGGGAGCTGTTAATATTAACATATTAGAACAGAGATGAAGAACATTTTAGAGAAGGTAATATACAAGTCAAGGCATCTACAGGGCTTATGACCTGTCATTGACGGGTTTAAGTGGCCACTTTACACACTTTGTAACATTCACCATTTTGCCCATATTTTAACATCTATATTTCTTTAATTCGATTCTGTCATCTGTTTTTGTTTGTGAAGTTATAGAGCTAAAACCTTTATTTATGCGAGAGAAATTTATCTAATTGAATTATTTCACCCGCATACTAGGCAACGTCTGAAAATTATTATTTTTTTGAATTTTTATACTTCTTCATGGACCAGGTGGATTTATTTACAATATTTTGAGTTTGTACAAATTTTTGTAGATAAGGACTGGATTCAACTCCCCGGGGAACGTTAATATTAACATGCGTGTTTTTGATTTTTTATACAAATATACACAGTTTCGTACATAAAAGTTAGTTTATACCGTCTTGACATGTACCGATAAAGATAGCTTTCATAATTTCGGTCCAGGTTTATTTAGCAAATAATTATATTACATTACTTATTTATTTTATTTGGGAAATCAACAGTTCTGCATACATATTTATAGTAAACAAACAGATATAGTGTATAAACTCAGAACTAATAACAGATTTCCACCTAGTATACAAAGTTAGTAAAGAAAATATATTACATATCAAATAAATACAAATAATGTATACATATAAAAATATTATTTTCATGTACTCGTAAATATTTTTCAATAATCAAAGAATTTTTTAATACTTATTTTAAGAACATTAAGTTACTGTAAATTGGGCGGGATTAGGACAAGAATGCTTGAAGAGAGGATAAGGAGGGGAAAGGAGATGTACATATTTATTATTATAATGTCCACTAAGTTAGATAATGCATTTTTAGTGTAAATTTTAAATCTGACAAAGTGCTGTTTGTGTAATCTATATTTTTAAATTTTGTATTGTACACTAAAAAAGTCCTACGAAAAAAAGCATTTTTAGCATACGATGTTTTACTTATTGGTACGTGAAACGGGTTGTACCGTCTGCAAATCCGGTCTGGCACATGTTTTGTTATTAAACTAAGTAGTTCTGTACAGTCTACAGTCAATATAATACATCGGACCATACTACATAGTCTAATTATTTTTCTGCGAAGGAATTTGTAAAGATTTTAAATATCAACGCGATGTGTGAAGTGTGAAGTGAACGAACCAGACCTGGATATTGATATTGATATATGCGAGTACACAGGTAGTGATCGAATATAATATGTACTGGTACTTATGTATTTCATCGGCATTTTTATTCCTTTTATTGCGAGTACAAGTCGCTCACCAGATCACCATGAAGAGAATAGATAATGGCGGTGGTGACTTGCGACCGCGACGTGATGTGATGAATGCTCCTGCGACACATTAGTGGACTACAAATTATAATGTACAAATTGTCAGTAAGGTTATTGTCGAGGAACCATCCGCAAATAAACGATTGTCCATGAATCATTCTGTTACCCGAACAAGGATGTTTACGAAAATGGCGACATGAGAAATCAATTATGTTTTTTTCGTGTTGTAACACCGTTTTATCTCCCACATCTGCGTCTGTCTCGCATTACAAGTGGGGCCATATTCGCGCTTCTCTCGGCGTCCTGCTGGCCGCGGACATTGGTATTCCTCACCGCCGCACGAGCGCCGGTGCGGTGTGGACTGTGGACCGCGCCTGCATCTTCTTCCTCTTGCGCTTCACCCGCCACCCGCCACCCGCCGCCCGCCGCCGTGACTAACCCGGCTCTACTCTGGACAGTGCCTATTTGCTTCGTGTCATAACTTTTTACAATCCTCCGGAATGAGTTTATGCAAATTACAGACGTGATGCAATTTTCATATAGAACCTTAGCAGGATACGTTTGTTGTCTGGCAGCCACGTTAATATTATTGTTCCGATAAGGTTGTATTAATGAGTAAGGCGCGGGCGGTAACATTAACAATGTAAAATACTATTTGAATTTCCCGCTATCCCTTGAACTTCAATTTTAATCGAGAATATATTATTAATATGCCCAAGCAAATACAAATCATATAATAGTACCCGCATTCCATTATTATATAGATACAACGTTTATATCTAATCAACTGTAAAAGCAAATATGGCATTTCACCTCAAATCTAATATAAGGTTGTATCAAAATTTCAGTAAACTAGCCTTTACCCTCGGCGCGCGGCTTCATTCGCAATCATCTGATCGATAAGTTTTGTCGTTTGACAATAAGAATTTTCCTGATGAAATTCTGTATTTTTTCGGGATAAAAAATAGCCTGTGTCGATTAATGGTTCTCCAACTATCGTTATGCAAAAACGATGACCCGTTAGTCTATGGCGACCTAACATCGTCATTGTGTTTTAAAATTATTTCAAATTTTTACTAAGAATTTTCTCGAGAGAGTGACATTCGGGGTGAAAAGTAACCTAGGATACTTCTAAGCTCTTCTCTTCTCAGGGCCCCGATTACAATGGGAAGTTAACAGAGTTATCCTCGATTGTTTATAAAGAAAAACCGATATTTATGTTCGAAAATGAGTATATTTGCATAAACATTTTATATATCATTGTTTTATTATCAATTCAGCATGTTTAGAAGAAAAAAATGTTTGAATATTCTGCTTTTTATACAGGAAAGTTAATTTTACTTAGATAAAGTTGAAGATAAATATTAACTTCCCATTGTAATCGGGGCCCAGATAGACATAGAAATGTCGGTTAGTAAACAAATATTCGCTTACATTAACAACAAAGTTAATGGTTTAAATATCAAAATAAGCTTATTTTTATTTGATTTAATGATACACGTGCAAACACATTAATTTATATACCAAAAATTAGTTTGATATTAAACAATATAATTAAGCCCTATTGATTTTCTTATGAATAAATTAATTAATTGGTCGAGTGTACTGTCCAGAAGCTCATTACCTGGCGATATCTCTCGTCTCCACGTCTCTAGTTCAGTATGCGGCCATTACCTGCGGTCTCCAGCTTAGTATACGAGCAGAGACGTACCACGCGCGGCCGAGAATAATGTATGTAAATTTGGGTTGTTTGATCAGAATGGCTGTCTATGGAAATGCAAACTGGTAAACACTAGAGTCATTGCACATTCTGAGGGAGTACGTGTGTTGCTTCTAGGAAGTTCCTTGGGTTTTCCTGCTCACGGGGTGGTATGGAGAAGGAAAGCTAGAAATAAATACTTCGAGTTTAAAAATAGTCTGCTCAGTGTACGTACATAAATATTTATATGAGGACCTTAGTATTAAAGTCGGACTGTCGTCATTTTTAAAATCGAGCATTTTGTTTGGTTATTTTATTTTATTTATTTATTTAAACGCCTTGTAGGCTTTTACATGTTTCACATATATAAATAAAAAGACAGATATGTATAGGCACAACAGTTGTAAAAACTATAATTGAATTAGGAAGAATAAGAAAAATAAAAAATATAAAAAACCGTCTCACATATTAGTAAAAAATGTACGGGTATACATATAGTACACAAATATAAATATATATATATATATATATATATTGCAGTGGAGAAAACAGAAGTGCATTTTTACCATCAGTTATATTAAAAGAATCTTATAATTATAAGAAGTTCGTCTGTACGCTGACATAATTCGGGACGATGCGTGATGTTCCGCTTCTTACACGCTCGGTTGAACCGCAGGTGCTGGGATGCCATTCTCAGCTTACAGACGAAAACCAACACCTCGACAGCCAACAGAGCCATGATAGCACTAGCAATGACTTATTTTCAGTTTTGTATAAAAACATTGAACTCCTTAATGCTTTGGAATAGTCGGTGTATATGACATCTGTCTGATTGTTTCTACGCAAGTTTGCATAGCAAAATCTGTGAAAATTGTAAGATTTGATAAAACTGACCGTTGTTTTAGGAAACCGTGCTGTTGATTTGGAATATATTTTAAAATAAGGGGATATATGCGATCGTATATTATTTTTTCAAAAAGTTTACTAAATACCGACAAAATTGAGATTGGGCGATAGTTTTTGGCTAAATTTTTTGCTCCCGACTTGTGTATTGGAATGACAAGTGCTTTCTTAAACTTTTGAGGGAAAATTCCTTCTTTAAGTGATCTGTTAAAAAGCAAAGTCAGCGGAGTCACTAGAGATTTAAATTATTGATTTTTAAAATATTCCTTAATCTAATAAATATGTATGTACATTTTCTAATTCGTTTAACTAGTTCACTGATATGGTCTTTCCATTTTAAGTTTTGGTCTATGCATACACCAAGATATTTAATTGTATCTGTTGTATCAAGTACTGAACATGTGAGATCGCAGTTAGCCTTGTTACAATTGCTTTGGTGAATAATTATTTTTACGATTGAATCTAAATTTGTTTTGTTAATAAAAAATGGGATGATTTTTGTCTTTTCCGTATTTAAAGACAATATATTTTTGTCAAACCATAATTTCAATTTATTTATAACGTCATTAGCTACTAAATTTACTGAGTTCCAGTCAACTCCCTCAACTAAAAGAACCGTATAATCGGCAAATAATATTATTTTTTAATTTAAATCTTGACAAAATATGTCATTGACATAGAGAATAAATAAAACCGGACCTATCACCGTACCCTGAGGTATTCCAAAATTGCAAGTCTCAATTTGACTATATGCATATTTTATTTTTACCATTTGTGATCGTTGGAATAGATAACTTATTAGCCATTCAATGGTTTTCCCACCCATTCCCACATCTTAGACTGACCATCTTTCCTTCATGTAATAAAAATTATCAAGACATGCTGCGATCGGTGTACCAATGTAATGCCCTATGCACCATTAGGTGCGGAAAGAGAATGATGATGATGATGAACTTAAATAGAACATTGAAAAAGTGTATATATTCTCGCATATGCATACAACATTTTTTCGGCCGTTTTCCTGTAGATGGCGTTAGCGGTTAGGTTAGGTCAACGGCCACATTTCAAAAACCTCTAATCGGTTCATGGAGTTCACCTTGAGAGTCCATTTTTCAACCCCGTAGAGCAGTATTGACCACACATAGCACTTGACCATCCTCTGTCTCAGTTTTAAATTAAGACTATCACTGCAGAAGAATGATTTCATGCCATTGAATGCTGATCGTGCTATTTCTATTCTGCATCTAATTTCCTTATCCGGATCCAGATCAGAAGTGATTTGACTGCCGAGGTATTTAAAGTTAGTCACTCTCTCTATTATTTGACCATTTATTCGCAATACAGCATTATTGTGAGGGTTTCGGCTAAACACTATCATCTTTGTTTTGGCCACATTGATGTTCAAGCCCATTACTCTATTTTTTACATATACACATACTGTTAACGAAAAGGCGGACTGTAAATGAAAAACGAATCTCATTCAGTTTTGTGATTGGGAAATATTCGAAGAAAGGATAGGAACATGGACATGGAATGGATACCTACCTTTAATATGATCTGAATGTTCTTCAATTTCTGGCGCTGGATGACAAAATGAACTATCAAATGTAACAATGTTTTCAACGACGCGCGACGATTCCAACCACTTTTTATCCGATTTTATGTGATGTCGAAAATGTTGTTTGGTTTTTGTTCTAAATCCGAAACTTCTAATTTTGAATATCTTCTATCTTGATGTAAGGTAGGTACCATAAGGATGGAAGAGAAAGGTAATCGGCCAGGAATAGTATCGATAAATACTGCTATTTACTTAACATATACATACATATATAAACACATTTATACACATATAAATCTTACATATATACATTTTATCCTTCTTGCCTTTGAATGCCTATAGTGTTTAAGTTGTCACGGATAATATGAAAAAAAATCAGTTTGTAATTTTTTTACCACATACGAATTTATTATATGATAACACTACCAAGCATTCTCATCACCGGGTGTTAATTTAAACTGTTCGGACCAATTCTCAACCTAATATATACCTACCTACCCATCCTTCCCATTTCCTAGCGCACTCCATGTAACAATAATTCTACGTGCGAGTGCCGGAATAAACAGTATACAATCTAGCATCAACCGAGTGAAGTGCTCAACTAATCTTTCCTCAAGCGAGCCGTGTCTGCGTCTTTTTAGACAGCCAGCTCCATACAAGCTGTGCCAGCGTCTCACGACCACCAGCTTCACAAGGGTTCTAGATTGAGCATTTTTGTTATGCTTTATAAATCTCTGGTGGCTTGACACATTTTTGTATAACAACTTCCAATTATGAATGCATTTTATTCTTCTTCTTTTAAAGTGCATAATGTATATGTAGGGGAAATTACCCATATATATTAATATGTTACAATGAGAAAGTTCAGTGCTATGGGAAATTGAATATCAAAAATGATTTCTTACACGGGGCAAAAGTTAGATAATTTAGATGTACGCCGGGGTGTCTCGAAAATGTGTGGAAAAAATAATCAAAATGAACTACTTTGAATAAGGTCATATGTTCTTCCGAATCAACCAATGATAGAGTTTTGTGATAGATTTCCGGTTTCCGGAAAGTCAGCTCGCAGAACTCACCGACTAGAACTTGTGACATAACTGGCGGAAAAATTACAAAACTTTAAATAATTATAGCGCTGAAAAAACGGCCAAAAAAAAAATTTTTATAAAAATTTGGGCTTAGTTTGATAGTCTATTATCAATTTTTTTTTTAAAACCACTGACCATTCTCAATCTATATCCACTCCCTAGTTGGAGCTGATGGCGTCCATGGTTTCCGGTATTATTATTTGATTATAGAAATCTATAATATAATCTAGCTCTTTCAGGAATACTGACCAAGTCATTATAACTAGTACCGTTAAGTTGGAATATGAATACATTAAAAAAATCTGGATTGGTTTATGTTTTGTTTCAATATAAAAATAATAATTATTAGTTAGAGTAAGAATATTATTTTGACTTAAAAAAATGCGTTTAATTATTTAATATAATATTTTCTACAATGACCATAATTGTATGATAATAAATATGACCGACTCCAGAAATCTTAAATTACGCAATTTGATTCAATGAACAAATACATATTTTTGGTTTATTACAAGTAATTTGATTTATTTCAATTTGCAATAAAGTCGTAACAAGGGAACGCAGCAGACATGGCGGTGCCAGTAAACGCCATTCACTGTACTTAATTTTAATACAAAATACTCAGCCTGCGTACACGAGTACAACTATACCTTCATGTATATTGTCGAAGGTGGATTTATTGCTTGGCTTTCCTGATTTACGGGCGCAGTACTTTGCATATATTAGGAAGATAAACATAACATTAACTGCAATCTGTCTATACCCCGAGTATATAGAAAGATCCTTTCAAAGTTCAGCGGATAATAAGGCATTTTATTTATGTTAATGATTATGAGTCTTATTTTAAGTAAAATGAAAAACTTTAGCCGTAAGGGAAATTGGATACAATAAATGATTATTTGTGCGCTGAAAAAATTGGAGCGTTCAATTGTACGGAAAAGTTTCCTGAAAATGTACGAAAAAATGATAAAAAAGATTTTAATTAAAATGAACTGTTTTAAACGATGTCACTGGTTCATATGAATCAACCAATTGAGAGTTATGGAAGATTTCCGGTTTGCTTGCCGTCAATAGACCAATGGGTAGAACTGATCGAAAATAAGCGGAAGACAACCTCTGACGTCACACGCGGAGTTATTTAAGAAATACAAAACTCTAAAAAATCATGGCGTTTATAATACTATACATATAAAAAGTGTTCAGTAGACTAAAATCAGTAAACGATTTCTAATATTATAAATTTATAATATATCCTCTTCATTAAGACATCCTGTGCTCTGTAAATTATTCATTTTTTCTCCTATATTTTTATTATTATGTTAATACATTGCAAAACAATTTTTGTTGTAATTTTATGTTAGCCATCGACTTGCTTCTTGGTGGCATATTATTAGATGATTGGATCTTAGATCTTTAACCCAGTGATTTCCTAATGTAATGTTTTTTATCATTTTCTCTTTCTCTTTTTATATAATCCTGTAGGGGGATGACCACATCGAAATCTGTCTGAAATTGTAAATGTTTGTTCCTCAGAACTTCAACCTTTTAGAACCTTCCTTTTGAATTTAAATGCTCCAACGTGTATGTCGATTATTTATTGTCCTTCATCTCTGTTGTAATACCTATTGATATAAAAAGCAGTTTAAAATAATTCAAATTATGCTTGTTTCCATCTAGTCAGTTAATTTGAAAAACCTATGTCTAAGCCAAATAACAAACGCGACATAACCTTAAAAGGAAACATAAGTAAAAACGATCAAAATTGTAGTGATTTAAAATAAGATAGGATTTTTGTAATAAAAACATTTTTTTTTTTTCATAAAAATGTTAAATTTAACACTTTCAGAGCGTAAAAAAATGAAAGACGTCAATTCGTTTTGCATTTTTTTTCATCGCTTATATTTAAAGCATTTTTATAGTAACTTATCTAGCTTGCACGCTTCTTTTATATTTTTATTTTTATAAAATTAATTATTTATTAATTAGTATCACATAGTACAAAAGTAAAGAAAAATAAGATATATATTAAGTTTAGAATTCTTACATATGTAAATATTATGAGTTGAAATTTATAGACTGCAATCGATTTCTACGATTTAAAAAAAAAAATATTTGATCGCATAAGCGTACAATTACATTGTCATCCATTTTCGAATAAAATTAAAATTGTACATGCATAATATATGTAAAATCTCTATTGAATATAAATACGAGTATATTTAACATACATCAAATTTTATATTCTTGTTAGTTTTTTAACGTCACAAAGTTAGTGCTTCAAAAATATTGATTAATAAAAAATATTCTGTTTAATTTATTCCACATTGTTTTCTTCTCTATTTAGACGCTCTCGATTTCATCCAAACAACTATTACCACTTCTACAATAAAATATTGTTAAACTGAACATTATTATTCGTATATTGATGACAAAAGTTTTTGAAAGTCGCCACTAGAAAAATAAAAGTTAGGTACCGTTTAACACAGATGTCGCTTTAAATAATAAAAATTTAATATAATCTTATAATCACATAACAATATGTTTGTTTTAGGTTCCGCAATATTATTGTGTAAATTGGTTGCAACGGGGGAGGAAAACATTTTTGAGAAGGAAATATGGAATTTTAGGCATTTACAGGGCTTGTGACCAGTCATTGGCTGGTTTAAGTTGCCACTTTACACACTGCGTAACATTCTCCATTCTGCCCATGTTTGAACATCCACATTTCCTCAACTCTTCCAATTGTCGACTTTTGTGAAGTAAAAGAGATAAAGCCTTCATCGAACGGATAAGATTCATCCGACTGAATCAATTCACCTACTAGGCAACGCCTGAAAACATTTTTTTGATTTTTGTACTTCTTCTTTTACCAGTTAGTTAATTTATTATTAATTTAACAAAATTTTGAGTATGTCCAAATGTTTGCAGGCAGGCTGGATTAAAAATATGCAGAATGGTGAATGATACATAGTGTGTAAAGTGGCCACTTAAACCGGCCCATGACAAGTCATTGGCCCTGTAAATGCCTAGACAGATATTCCTAACATAACTCCCTAGGGAGGAAATCTAGCCTGTTTGCAAACATTTAGACTCGAAACATTGTTGAATTAAATTATTTATTAAAAAGAGGTACTTTGTTTTTGCACATGAAACACACTAATCATATGTGTTGTGATTTATTTATATTTCAATATTGTCGTTTAAAATCAATAAAATTTAACTACAGTAAAAATTCTATTATTATCAGGATTAATCAGACGTTATCATGTAAAATTTAAATCAAACATGTCCTGGGCCCCGATTCCAATAAGAAGTTAACATTTATCTTCAATTTTATTTACAAAGTAAAATTAAGTTTTCCGCATGAAAAGCAGAATATGCATACATTTTTTTCTTCTAAACATGTTCAATTATAGACCGACCGTTTTGTTTTGTAGACAGTCGAAGATAACTCTGTCAAGTTCCCATTGTATTCGGGGAGGGCCCCAGGGGCAAAGTTAATTGGTTTGACGAAGAAACGCGCCGGGCCAGTGCCCTTTTTTATTTGGTATAATAACATCCTCTTTTTTTTTTATTTCCTGATAACGATAAGGGTATGTTGTAATCCGGATGACTGGAGTTTGGAAAAACGGAGTTCTACTGTATATAATATAGATTATTAACAAAAATAAAAGTTACACCCATTCTTTCGTTTCCCAATAATGTTATGCTTTTTTCATTTTAAAAATAAACAGGTAGACATATAGTACAATAACGAAGAAGTTCAGTGCTACGGGAAATTAGATATAAAAAATGTTTGGCATTTAATGCTCTAATTTCTACCCCGAGTAAGAAAACATTTTTTATGATTGGAATTTTAGGGATATATGCCTCCACCGATCGTGATAAACTACCACCCAACTTTAGAATACCTTCCTGCTAAAAAAAACCCAATTTATCTGCTTACTAGTCAGATTATTTGTGTGTTATTTTTCAGTAAGTAAGCATACGTGTTTTTATGGGTGTTTATATATCCTCATGGATTAAAGATAATTATTTATTATCTGTAGTGCTTTATGCATCAAAGAGACGTAGTTAATGAAACTAGAAAAAACAGTTTTAAATACAGAACAGAAATGTTTTTTTTGTTTACATCTAATTTTTCTTCCTCAATCTCTTCTCCTTTCCTTTTTCCTCTTTATTCTTTTTTCTCGTCGAGTAATAGTATTGATTATTGATTTAAGGTAATTTATATACAAATACAATTTCATGTTTTGTAACATGAATTATATAAATAAAACTTTCATCTAAATGGTCGCTTGGAAGAAATCGCCTTTTGGTAATAAGCCCGCCAATTTACAATTCAAATTATTTACAAAAAATTAAATAAATAAAAGGTTAAAAAAAATTGCACTGGAAAAACCCGAGTTATTTTAATAAATAACAACGCACAAGTTAATATATTATTATATTTTCAATTAAAACTATACATTAATGTAAAAATAATTATTCTTCATCGTCGTGATGCAGGTTTGGCCCTCCGAAGCCCTGCGCGGGGCTGCCGTTAGGGCCCGTGAAGGCGATAGAGTTGCCCTTGGAGATGGTGGGCTTACCGTCGGGCCCCACGCTGAAACCGTTGGCGTACGTCAGCGCGAGGGTCTGCCCCCCGGGAAGGTTGTAAGTCTGGCCCCCAGACAGCCCAGCGCTGCCCGACAACCCTTGGGGGCCGAAGTTGAAACCCTGCGAGCCCGCCCCGGCGGACGAGGCCCCGAAGCCCCCGAGGGGTCCGTTGGCCTGGAAGCCCTGCGCCTGCGCGGCCGCGCTGCTAGCGCCCCCCGTCAAGGGCTGAATGGGGGGAAAGCCCCCGAAGTTCTGCGGAAACTGTCCAGGAAACTGCTGTCCATATCTGATAGTGAAATAAATAGTACATAATATTTGTATTTAATGTAAATGCAGTGAATTTCTAGAATTCCATTTAAATTATTGTTAATGTATCTTAATGCGGGGAGCATCCGTTCTGCGCTTGAGTATTCGGAGGATTCCTTTACTGGCGCTGACTGAGGCGTACTGAACTCTGGAAACAGGCGTACTTCTGGTTTTAGCAGGAGTTTTGCCAATAGATTTGGAGGTTAGAGAGGTCGTCCGTCATCAAGCAGGCTCTGAGATTAGGGACTCCGGTGGTACATCTCGGAATTGAACTGAGGCCTGAAAGAGGGTGAATGGCTTCTTTGTTTAGAGAAATAAGGAAAAGATCCCGGCAACAGTAGCAGCATAGTTGTATTGCAAGCAATACTGGAAGATGGACGTGGTCCTTCATGCCGAACTTGTGTGACAGGATGGATAAAAACATTTTGGTATTTGATCATCAAACCGCACAAACGGTTTCGGGTCATGGGGAGTTTAGATGCAAGTTGCGTAGCCTCGGCCTTGCCTCAGACCCAGACAGTGTGTGCGGCGGTGGACGCCGATCTGCGGAACATATCCTGAGGCAGTGCGACATTATGAAAGATGAAAGAGACATTATGATCGCAAGTCTGAAAGTGAAGTGATGAGACCTGCGTATAACATAGATTTTTTCTCTAACAGAGAAAATTATACGACTTTTAATCAATTTGTGCGATCTTGGGTATCACGGTGGGAGGTGAGAGGTGGGAGAAGTTAAGCGGTGCGGCTAATTAACTCAAGCATATTGCTCCCGTGGAGGCAGGGTGCGTGCGCTGTTGGGTCGGTTGACCGTGGTGGGTGCGAAGTGTTGATTGTTTGTGTTGTCACTCCCTCCGGGGGCGGGTATGTCAAAAAATATCTCTCTTGTCTCTGTGTCTCGGTAATCTTTGATTGGGCTTAACTCTAAATATTTGTGTATAAATTATACATAAAATATAACTTTAAAAAAAAACTCTCATAAATGTATGCATTTTGATTTGTATTTTCTATATCATGATGCGTGATGTTTGATAACTTTCTGTATATTTGTAATTTTTAGTCGAAAATTTCTTTTTTTGAAAAAGTTTTTTTCTTCCAATCATGTTGTAACAAAAGCATTATGAGAGACTAGGGTAGAGAAATCGTGTATATTTATTGATTGCACGCAATTATCTATCCTGGATTTTGACTACATTCACGAATTAGAATTCGAATTATTTTTATTTATTTCCACCACAACAGGCGAGCAGGAGACCCAATTGCAGTGGTGAATTACTGCACAGAACACCTTGGCTTGAGAAAAATCACATTTTAAATTTGTGTGTTCTCACCATGAATCGAACCCAGACCCTTCTGTGTGTGAGTCAATCGTATTAAGCACTGCACTACGGAGGCCTACAATATATAATATGTAGAAATGTAATCTGTAATTGTTTTTCAAGTAAAATTATTGTTAATGTAGGCTAAGTGTAAATAATTAATGTAATTTATAAGAACCTGCTGACGAGTTGTATGTATGCAACTCAGCAGGACTTTAATTTAAGAATTTTTTTTGTAAATATTTTTGAAAAAATAAATAAATAAAGTAAATTAATTATAATAGCGGGGTTCACAGAAAGTCTCCCAGGACTCTATAACAGCTGCGGATGGGGGTGGGTTTTCACTCGATTAAATGATTCCTAAATTAAATGACTTTATAAAAATTAATTCCAGTGAAATTTTATTTCCTGAACTATGTCTATGGACTTATGTCCGCATCGTAGTGTGATGGTCAGCGCGTCTGCCTACCATGCAAGAGGTCTGAGGTTCGATTCCTGACATGAGATATTTATTTAAAAAGATGATTTTACATAAGAATATTTCATAGTCCCTGGGCTAGCACCTAAAGCGTAAGATTGATCATCTTATTTTTATATGGCAAAAATGATTAAGTTACGCTGCTGTTGGTATACCAATACAGTGCCCTATGCACCATTTGGTGCGAAAAGGGAATGACAATGATGACGAAATTTTATTTTGAAATATATTTTTAAATATAAAACAGGTGCCGTGGCGCAGTTGGTTGGACAGCTAACTGTGAAACTGGCATCGCGGGTTCGACTCTCGCCAGTTCCGAAAGAAGAAGAAAAAATCCGATAATGATTTATTTATCAATCAGTCTGGGTGTTGAGGTGTATTTTTCGTTACCTTCTTCTATATCCCCGGGTTATTCCTTTAAAATATTTTGGGGATTTGAGTAGGAAACTCCTTGATGATTTTCCGAATGTTTGAGTTTAGTGTTTACCATATTGATGTGCCATACGTATGTTTTAAAAAAAAATATTTTTTATGTTTCTAATTCTATATTTGTGGTGATATACTCATGTGTCTGTGTCAACTAATTGCTCGTCCCTCAACACAGAACTTTTAGTCCCATGGAGTTGGGACTTATATCTCAAATAATGTACAATAAACTTATATATGTAAATAAATAAATATTTTCTATGTATAATATAATATTATATACTCGTATATTATTAGAAACCTAGAATCTACGGTGGCAAGTAATTATTTGTTTTTACCATCTTAATCTTAATATAAATAGAGTTTCAAAAAGTATGTCAAAATGCTGGTTGTAGTCGGTTAATAATAGTTAAGAGTATTGTAATGTCGTCAGCGTAGAGTAATATTTTGAAGTGTGGATCATCAGATATGAAGAGGCACGGGTAAGAAATATTGGATTGAAGGAAAACAGATATTTCTGTTTTGAACCGGGTGATCGTCGTGTAAGGGAACTTTAGGAAACTGGGAAATAGGGGATGAATGTAAGTGCAGTTGTTTGTTGTTTGTCTGTTACGCCAAACCTTGACAAAAGTTTCGGTATTGTTGCTGTCGGGACGATCGGTAAACTATCAGTAATGCCGGCAGCGACTCTCGCTGTTATGTTATACGGCCCGTGAGTCGGTTGCCAACTGACCTCCTCCTTCCCTGCCTCTTGTCCCTGCGCAGCGTGAGGATGTGCGAGCCGTCCACCCCCGCCCCCGCCGGGGAAGCGGCCCCAGGGGGCAGCCCCTGCGAGCGCCCCCCACGCGCTGAAGTCCCCGCGCCCGCCTTGCGCCGCACGTTCAGGGTGGACTCCACCAACACATCGTCTACAAAGATGGAGGACAGCCGAGCTGGAACGACAACGCAAAATCATGTAATTATATTATGTACTCGTATATACTATATGAAGCGTGTATTTCTGAATATAAAAAAAAGTGTTTTAGATATTGTGTAATAAATTGTTTCATGTTCTTGATTGAATAATTTGTATCTGTAAAGAGAAAGTTTGTCTTATACAATGTTTTATCGATGTCAGATCTGAATAGATATATTGGTATGAAATATAACAAGCACGTTTTTTTATATATTTGTTTTGAACTTTATGTCGAAGTTGTATTAATGCTTGAAGATTTTTCAAAATAATTTGAGTCTGCCATTTTTATAAATCATTTTTTGTCGTATGCTCGCAATGTTTATTTTGATTGACTATCATAGCTAACTTAATGAAAAATGCACGTTAATATGGGGAAATGACACGTAAAATAGCTGCACAGGCTTAAAAGTTACAATTAAAGGACATTTAAGTACATCGGCTATGGTATGATTGTGTGTGAGTCATACAATTTTCAGACTTAAAAGTGTGAATTCGACAAGCTCATAAAATTCTATTATTTAACATATTACAACAGAAAAGACGAACATTTTAGAGAATGTAATATGGAAGTCTAGGCTTCTACTGGGCTTATGACCTGTCATTTGGTGGTTTAAGTGGCCACTTTACACACTGTGGTAACATTCTGCCCATATTTGAACATCCATGTTCCTTAAATTTTTTTTTCTGTTAATGTTTGTGAAGTTAAAGAACTGAAACCACTATTTATGCGGATGTGATTCCTATAATTGAATTATTTCACCTAAATACTGGGCAACGCCTGAAAATCTTACTTTTTTAATTTCTATACTTCTTCGTGAACCAGGTGGATTAATCAACAATATTTTGAATTTGTCCAAATTATTGTAGACAAGGAAAATAATATAATCAATAGAAACGAATGTTGAAAATATTTCGGTAGTCAGATGGCAGAACGGACCGCCTGTAATTTATTCGCTTTTTTAGTTTTCAACGGTTTTAAAGACTTATTTTAGCTCTGTTTTTGGAAATGTTTTCAGAAATTAGGAAATCCCAAAAATCTGGAGGGCAAAGTCTACAACTCTCGTGTTCTTCCGGTGGCAACATACGGTCTCGAAACCATATAACTTACTGCCAGAAATGTTCACAAAATTAAATAATCTCAGCGATTTATGAAATGACAAATGTCGGATGTCTCCTTAAGAGACCCAAAAACGAATGAGGAGATAACACGCCGCACAAAGGTGAACGATATCGCAGAAAGTGTGAGAAGACAAAATGGCAGTAAGGGGTCATGTGGCGAGGCAAGAAGTCGATAAGTGGACCTCCAGAATACTAAATCGGAGACCCTACGAAAATAAAAGGAAAGTTGGGAGACCACAGAGGAAATGGACTGACGATATTTATTTTATTTTGTTTTTGCACCACAACAGGCCAGGAGGCCCAATTACAGTGTTGAATTACATCACAGAACACCCAGGCTTGAGAAAAATCACATTTTAATTTTTAGTTCTCACCGGAAATCGAACCCGGAACCTTCGGAGCGTGAGTCAAGCGTCTTGACCACTACGCCACGGAGACCGCCGAACTTGCGGGACACGGATGGAAGCAGGAAAGAAAAACGTGGAAAAGTTTAAAAGAAGAAACATTTTCAGAATTAGAGATGGTCTTTTCTGCCATCTGACTACCGATTTCCTTCCTCACACTAGTCGCTTATTTCATATGTTACAGTTGTTTAAAGAACTCTAAAGGTCCTTTGGAGTTCCAAACTCTTTCGGACTCGACTGAAGATGCACTTTTAGATCGACGATTTCTACTGGAAAAGTTCAGATACAGTGAAAGCACTCTCTCTAAACTCCACATACCCTAAAACCGTTTTAAAAACCAAGAATCTTTCTGTCAGTTTTGCTCATATTTAAAAAAAAAGGTTTTCTGACAAAAATCAAGTAACTTTATTTATTTTAATTTTAAAGAATTTAACTCGACTGCTTTTATTACCCTTTTCACTGTAAATATGACCATTTTTATGAAGGCCTCACGTCGGATATTATCATTTTTCCTCATGACAAAATTGCAATCACAAAATAGCAAAAACTATTTATTCAATTATTTAATCTACTTATGCATGAAATAATCTTTGTGGTTTAATAATAGTCAGCGTGTTTGTCTACCATGCGAGAGGTCTCGGATTCGATTCCCGACACGCTTGACATTCAATATTTATTTAAAGAGGTATTTTTACACCATCGATATTCCGCAGGTGAATTGGCACCTGAAGCTTAAGACTGATCATCTTACCTTCTTATAAAAAAAAAATGATGAGGCTCGTATACCTATGCAATGCTCTGCGAAAGGGGAAACGAAGAAGACGAATAATCTAGTCACAACCATCTTTTACTAGCTTATTTTTATAATAATGTGAACTTATCAATTTGATTAATGTGCGAGTGCCTGGTCGAGTTACCCGATGTAAAACTGTGTTTTACTGCGGTCCATCATCGACCAATTACAGCGCGAATTCACCAGTAATGCGGATGCATGTACTCGCGAACCAATATGCTAACAACATCGATGTCTTTAACGTGAGTCTTGTAAATTTCAAATATCAATGTATATGTTCCATTTCAAATAGAACTTAATATTCTGTTCATATTGTGTTTTATAACATTATGTACCTAGCTGCTTTAAACCTTTAATTGCATTTCTTTAGCTTTTTAAAAAAAACTAACTTAACTTCTAAACACAATTCTAGATTTTATCACTTTGTATTGTATTTTTTAAAATTTATGTTCTTTTTTTTTACCAACTTTACTTCTAAACAATGTTCTATCTTTTGTTGCTTTATATTGTATTTTTTAAATTAAATGTTGTTTATATACTCATATTAATATAACTTTCGTGAACGTAAAAGCCTTATGGGCGTGAAAAAAAAAAAAAAAACATTTTTAAAGAAATAAAGGTCTTAAAAGAAATAAAGAATTTTTTTCCGTTTTTGGAACAAAGTTCTTGCTTTAAAAAAAAGACTCGATAATGTCGCCACTTTGCTAATTTTATTGTTGATATGAATTGTCCATGTCAACTGTCTGTCTATTGTTAGTCCTAAGTATTTAAAATGTTCAATTTCAGTGAGTCGTTCAATATTTATGTAAGCATCTGCTTTATGACATTTTTTACTAGATTCAAAATGGATAATATTGCTTTTTTTTCATAAAGTGTAAGTAAGTTTGTGTTTGTCCATTTAGTCAATATAGTTAGGTCTTCGTTTATGTCATTGTGTGTAAATAAGTCTGTTTGATTTTTATAGAATAGTCCAATGTCATCGGCATACATAATAATTTTTCCTTTAAAATTGTACAGTGATAAGTCATTAATATATAAAATATATAATAGTGGACCCAAAATAGATCCTTGTGGTACTCCAAAATTTACTGTTTGTATTAGATTTGTTTTTCATTTACAAAGGTATACTGCTTCCGATTTGTTAAGTATGATTTTAGTTGTTTACATTCTTGAGATTTCACTCCAATATCATTGATTGTTTTCATCATGGTCTCAACTGTACCGTACCGAAGGTTTTTTAAATATCTAATATTATTTTGAAGGATTACTTAAATCTACCGACGCACTTCTCACAAGTCACCGAGAGGAGCTCGAATAGGGATGGTGTACATACATTTGGCGGGCCTGTCGTCCTGGGGCGCCGAGTGGACGGCCACGGAGGCGAGCAGCGCCAGCAGGGCGAGCAGCGAGCGAGCGGCAGCCATGTCTCGTGTCTCGCGCGCGCCTCGGACTGCCGACTCCGGACCGCCGCGCCGCAGCCAGCGAGCTGTTTTTATTCCTCGCCCGTTTCGGCAAATCTCGTTTCATTTAGAAAGGTTCGAGCAAGCGAGCCAATATTACAAGTGGCCTTTGGTCAATAACGAAACCGACGCTCAACGATGTAATGAGATAAATATGCTTTTGTTGAGGCACTTACGTTTTTATGATCCCAAAATAATATTTAAATTATTCACTTTGTCGTATCTCACTCAAAATACTTTTACTTTATTCATTTATTTAGCCGACGTGACATGTACAATGTACACATCGCATAAAATATATTTGCTAAGATTGTAAAAAATAACTAAATTGATCCAAATATGGACAAGGAAAATATATTTTTTTTTCTTCTTCTCTTAGTGCCCTGTCAGGTATCTCCAACGTTGGCAATCACTCTGGCAAAAGTCTTTCTGTCCTGTGCTGCCCGGAAAATCTGCTCCACAGTCCTGAAGCCAGTCCAGTCTCGTATATTTTGCAGCCAGGACACCTGTCTTCTTCCAGCCCCTCTGTGACCCTCAATTGCCTTTCAAAATTAAATGAAGCAAATTGTACTTTTCTCCACGCATTATATGCCCCAGATATGAAATTTTGCGAACTTTTATGGTGGTTAAGAGTTTTTTGTTCGTTCTAGCTCGACTTAAGACTTCTGAGTTCTCATTATCAGGTCTGTCCAAGATATCTTAAGCATTCTGCGATGCAACCACATCCCAAATAAATATTTTAAAAATAATAAAGATCTATAAAATACTGCCCACCATTATTTTTTGTTAATTATTAGTTGCATGAAGAAAACTTTTAAATTTTTGAATTCCCGCAAAAAATGTGATTCCATTAGCTACGCTCCTAATACGTCACGATTCATGTTCATTTGTTCCTGCCATTGAAATTTGTGTAGAACAATATCATGAATCTTAACATCACAAAAACCACGTTGCGTTTTTCTACTAACGTATTTTTATTGAATTTCTTTTTTACGTTTATGTATGAAAACATTTCTCCGCAACATCCATATTGCTTTTGAAAATACAATCAATTATTCTAAATCAATTTCACCTATTTTTATCGGTATTCGTAGTATGTGATATTTCCCTAATTAAATTAAATAAGTGTAATTACTTATGCCTTCCATCCAAACTAAAATGGATTGGGTGTGAGAAAATAAATTAACATTGATCTTTTCGTTTTACTTCTAAAATAATTTAATACATTAATACAAACTAGGGTTATTTGCTTCGAGTGAAAATATGAAAAACCGTAATTAATAAACAGAAAAAACTAATCAAAAACAATATTTTTAGAAAAGGGTAAAAACGTAGTGAAAATATAATAAAAAGCATAGTAATATATCCTGCACTATTTGTTTATTTTACAGAAACATAGAGTCAACAATTATTTAATTATATACAACAACAAAAATATGAGGTTGAAAGACAGATCAGAGAAGTTTTTAAATAAATATCATACATATTAAATTATGGAATTATGGTACATTTTTTAGTGTGTGCGTATGTATGTAAAATGTGTGAGTAAAATGGTTTGTTTGTGTGTATTTGTATGAAAGTAAGTGTTCAGGTGAGTGTTTTCAGGTGTGTGTAAGCGTGTTCATCATTAATCAAAAGCAATTATTAATTACGTTGATAAGTATAAAATCATTTTCGAAGAAATTAATAATTTTCTTTGAAAAGAATAATGAAAAACAGATATTTATGTATTTATTATATTTACGGCCTAAGCCAATTACAACAGTTACAAGAAGAAACATAAATACAAGAAACTGAACAAAAAGAACATAAAACTATGTAGCAAAGACCAACAAAGGCAATACAATAATGGTAAACAATATATTAATAGAAACGAAAGACATAAGACTTCAAGCTAAACCATGCCAATCCAACTTCATCCCACACTGTTTTAGCCGCGAAGAGATCTACAAAAAGCCGGAAGATCTATCCTATGGAATTCCAAATCTTGTAACGAATTGACTAATCTACACATTCTGGACATTGAGACACAAAAACAAAAGTTGCTCTTGCTAGAAGATTTAATAAATAGCAGATTTTTACTTCTGGTGAAGATGGTTGGGAACATAAAAATAAATCGATTGCAATAGAGATGGGACATCATTTTTAGCAATAAGTATTTTAAAATGCATATAAGGTTCATCTCAGTTCTGCGTTTCTCCAATGAAGATAAATTGAGAGTTTGCTCTATTTCGTAATAGGAATAATTACCCCTTTTTAATCCGACGAACATGCCACTTTTCTTAAAAAAAACGGTGCTGGAAAGACTCGATATGATCAATATGAGTCCTGTAGAATGAAGACCAAATAGGAGAAGCGTATTCTAGATGGGGTCGAACTAGTGAGCAATAAAGAGTTTTAATGGTATTGATATTTTTGAATTCCGTCGTCATTCTATTGATAAAACTGAGAAGTTTGAGAGATTTGTTTACAATGTTATTAATAAGTTCACTATAAGAGAGTTTACTATCTGAAGTAATACCAAGATTTTTTATTGGCGAAACCATTGAAAGGAAACTATTTTTTAGTTTGTAGTTGAATTGTATAGGTTTTTTTCGTCACGAGAAAGATATTATTTTACATTTGTCAATGTTAAGTTGAAAGCAATTAATGTCGCACCAATCATAAAACAATTAATATCTTGTTGAAAAAGAAAACAATCATCGAGATATTCAATAAATTTAAGTATTTTGTTGTCATCAGCAAAAAGCCAGAATTTAGTATTTTGAAAAACATTGATAATATCATTTATAAAAATATTAAATAATAATGGAGCAAGGTGGGCTCCTTGAGGTACTCCAGAATAGCACAGCAATTGGAGAAGACAATGAATTATTAATTTGAATCAACGGTTTTCTTTCACTTAGGTAAGACCTGAAAAATGATAATAAAAGATCTCTTATACCAATGGCTTGTAGTTTAGCCAGTGAAGAATAAAGAATTGTGTGATTGACTTTATCGAAAGCTTTAGAAAAGTCTGTATAAAGGACATCAGCCTGAAGATTGTCTTCAAGAGCAGCTCGAAATCGACGTTGTTGATCATTGATTGTATTTTTTTGTTAAAATAGATTCAAATGTTTTCGGAACAATAGAAAAAACTGATAGGTCTATAATTTTTGACATGTCACCATGCTTAAAGATATAAGAATTATAAACCAAAATTTATAAAAAACCTGAATATAAAAAGTTGAAGGGTTGACATGTTTGTTTGTTTTGAAAGCTTCATTGTAATGAAGCAAACTATTTTAATTATAAATGCACTTGACATTGAATGACATCAGTAAAAGCACTCTCTTCACATACCCGAAAACCGTTTCGAAGAACCAGGGTCTTCCTATCGGTTTTTTATACATTTTTTTCATAGACAATCAAGTAACTCTTAAAACTGACAATTTCATAAACCACTGTAATACCATCTGTTGAATCAACACTGGACCTCTCTCGTGAGGTCGGAGATCAACCGGTTTGCCCCTTCTTTGTGTCCACTGACAATGTGCAAAGCGGATAACGTGGCTGATAGCCATCGTTTGCGTCTGGTACAAATTAAATGGTCATTTTGCCACTGCGCAATATATGCCAAAACTATCAAGGGGAGATTCGTATCATCAATATACGTCTTTGTATTGTTTGTTGTTGAATATTACGCACCCGACCATTTGGTAAACAAAAATTGCTTGAGTATTTTAAATTTACATACAAGTAATATTGTTTTGAACTGTAAGAATGTTGCCAAATCGAAGTTTTTTCAATGGAAATAACCGCATAACAAAAAACGTCACCGCCTGTAATACTGGCTGAAGACGATGGGAATATTAATATTATCATGAAACTAGAAGTTCCTGTATTTTTAAAATTCATAAAGTTGCATTCATAACTTGTTTTCAATCTAAAGTGATCGGAGTAATATTGTTTTTGTCATAAAACATAAAACCTGAGATAATTAGATTTTTTAATGATCAATAAGGAATAAATTATTAAATTATTTTGCAAGAATGTCACAATTTAAATAGCAATTAGAGTTAGGATATTAGGAATAAGTCATTTAAAGAATATTCGTTGTATTACCTACCAGTAAAATAAAATATAAAGGAATAACATACAATGAATCAGGCTTTGACCAGTAGCTCAATCACAAATAACTATCGACGTGTTTAAAAACATGCTAAGCAAATGAACGATCACACTGAACAATAATGAACATAATTAACACTTTGAGTACCGGCCGAATACACATAGAATTTACCCTGTGCCCGACCCATTTTTGTGAAATTTCATGGTTTGTGAAGGGTTTCTTAAAAGTGTCATAATTATGAAAATACTGGGTTAAATGAATTGAAACTTCTAATATTTATTCAAAACAATTTTAAAAATCATTTTTGTATGATAGTTTTGTCAACATTGGCCTTTATGGAGAGCCACATTGCAATGTTCGCACGTATACACTCTCACTCCGGGTCTCAGGGTATCACTCCTTTTATTATGCTTTGTATCCCGGAGCCGTGTGAACACGTGATTATAATAATCACGCGTTGTGTCCCGGTCCCGTGTTTTCATGAGGCTTACCAGCAGCAAATAAGTACTAATAAAAGTCACTAGATATCAATAAAATGCCATTTTTTAGGCAGCTGGTAAACCACGTGAAAACACGGATTCGGGACATAACGCGTGGTTATATAATCACGTGCTTACATGGCTCCGGGATACAAAATGTTAAGTTATCACAGTCATAAGTCAACGCGTGTGTAATCTCTAAGTCAACACTCGTGTCGGTTTGTTTTTTTGTTTTCCTCGTAAATAAATACAGTTCATTAGTGAAAAATCGGCGTTTACCATAAAAAAGAATACAATATTTTGCATTTGCAAAATAGTAACGAGTAACTAATACAAAAAAGTGAAACTTAAATTACAACTACTATGGCGACTGCTTTTCTTGAGATTTGGCTTGCCAGCCGCCAGCTAATGCAATAAATAGCATGGTAAAAAATAAATAAATAAATAAAAATAGCCGTTTTGGAATATTTTCCATATTTGCACCGGTGAAATATGTGATTGCTCAGCAGGATTATACGTCGCGAAACGTAAATATTTTGACATTATTATGATAATAGATATGTCAAATTTAATAATTGGCGAATACGATAAACATATGTTACTTATTAGCACGTCGATAGTTATTTGTGATTGAGCTACAGCTGTGTAAATACTTTTGAAAATAATATACAGTTAGAGAGGATAAGTAAAAGATACAAAATAAGTGGAAGTAAACTACTGTAGGTAGGAACGGAGGAAGAAATTAAAAATGTAATGGGAATTTAAAAATACTTAAAAAGAGGAATGAACTATCCGTTTATTAGGTATAATAAAAATAATAAAAAAATCTGTGTGGAGGAGTATAGTAAATTCATGTTCTTGTAACTTGCCGTAAATTCGATTTTTTTATACTTTATTATGTTAGTTTGTCGAGTCGAAAACACTAGTCCGAGGTTCTGGTTTTATTTTAGATACAGAGCTGTATTCTTCATCCGGCAATCACAAAGACTTGTGCTCTCAGGAAAAATCCTGGATTAGGAAATTGAGTGAAGATAAATTTAATCAGTCCTAAAATTCAGGTCAAGGAATAAGGAAATATTGACATATTACAACCTAGAAGGATTTTAGAGAAGGGAATGTATATGTTTATATTTACAGCTCCCTAGAAGATTGAATTCAGTTCTTGTCTACAAAAATTTGGACGAACTTAAAACATCGTTAAAGAAATTTTGCATTTTAAAAAACCTTTGAAGCAATATTTTATGTCTACCTTGCCAAAAATCGCGTCAATCACAACACAATGAGGCGGACTTATCTCCACTTATTTCATTATTCTGAATTTTTACGTGAGAGTAGCCATTGAGTAGAAAATTTTCATGCAGGGTTCTGGTTCTATTTCACACCTAGAATTGTCTTCTCAATCCGCCTGGTTACAGATTTAAATAATGTATTGCTATTTAACAATATTTTGAGTTGTCCAAAATTTTTGTAGACAAGGACTGGATTCAACCCCCTGGGGAGCTGTTAATATTAACCTAATACAACAGATTAAAAGAACTTCACAAACGTCAACAGATGGAATAATAGAAGAAATACAGATGTTTAAATATGGGCAGAACGGTGAATGTTACACAGTGTGTAACGTGGCCACTTAAACCAACCAATGGCAGGCCATAAGTCCTGTGGATGCCGAGACATCTATATTCCTTTCTCTATTTTCTTCATCTCTGTTTTATTATAGTAGTATTACTATTTGTTTGTTTTTATAAAATTACTCTCATTATTAATGTATTTAAGTCAATATCTAATGAGGAACTTCAGTGTTTTTTTATTTGTCAATAGACTATTAAACTAAGACGATTTAAAAAATAAAATAAAATATTTATTGACTTATCAGCCGTAATTTTTTTTAAATATGTATATTTCTGAAATGACTCCGCATGTGACCGGATGTCTTACACAGTTCTCTTATCATTGGTTGATAAATATGAACACTAATAACGTGGTTCAAAGTAGTTTGTTTTTATTAAAATATTTTTATTATTATTTTCGTACATTTTAAGAACCTTTTCAGTACAATTATAAAGCATTAGCTCTCATTTTTACCGCGTGCAAGAAAAAAAAATCATACTCTCCGTAAGGCTGATTTTCAACGTTAACCTTAGTAATAAATATTGTTCATTTTAGGTTAATCAATGTAAAGTTGAATAGAAAACTCTCATTAACACCGACATCTATTTATATTACGAGGAACTATGTCGCGTATTTTATAACTTTATTATTCGCGTTTGTATGGAATCATATTTTATACTGTGATGTGTATAGAATTGATTTGTTCCCATAATCTCATATTTTGCGCCATCTATGTTATGTGTACGCAAACTTTAAAACACTGAACTTTAAAATACGCGCTATACAAGCGTTTTCTTCGGCCGCGAGAGCATTTAGAATAGCAGCCCAAGCTCTTTACAGACCTATGGCGAAAATAATTGACTAGAAAGCGTCATAATTTAAAAAAAAATCATTTATTAATACGAACATACATTTTACAAAAAAATAATCACGTATCCCTAAGTCTATGGGTTGAGTTGGGATACAACATAATGGAATATGGAAGCATGCATTCATTGCATATTACTAAAGAATACTAAAAATAAAAATGATTAAATAAACATGAATTTTAATAAACATCTCAGCAGCACGCTTACACGTTTATAAATCTATGCAATGTCTCGCAGCAGTCTGCTGCAATGGTCTCTTCTCTTAGACAAAATCCAAACTTGTGCACTTCTCCTGAAAATGGCTTTTGTTTTGGAGAACTTAATATGTTCATCCACGACATTGAACACTCTCGGGGCCACAAAAGAGACATTTCTTTGAGTAAAAGTCGTACGTGTTTTTGGTATTAAATAATTAAAATTACAGGAAAACCTCGTACGCATTCTGCCGGGATCTCCTCTTGTAATCGCACGATCAGAAATATTGTGTCAATGACTTAAAAAAAAAAGTCGACTAGATCTTCACAAGTCGCAGTGACGTCAGGAGCTTACATACCACTGACCGCTTACGCTTCAGATGTCAGTCCAGGAAGAATAAAATATTGAAGTTCTAAAAACATTCAAAATCAATATTTTACGTTCACCCTCCTAGATAACGCGTATTTAGTATGTATTTTACATGATTATTACATTATTTAGTATGTAAATACGGGCTATAAAAGCGTTTTTTACGGCCGTCAGAGCGTTTAGAATAGTGGCCTAGGACCTCAATCACTACACAGCGAAGCGGACTTATTCCTACTCGATTTTCTTATTTATATATACGCCTAATGGGCATTTTTAAGGACATGTTTATACATGGAAAATTATTATAAAGGAAGAAAGACACAATGGTATTTAGTAGACTTGGTGGGAGTGGAAGCGGGAGAGTGGTGTTTATAATTGAATTTGATTCAGTGATCGTTTGAAAAAAGACAACTTGTTATCAAAGAAATCAAGACTGATATGTTTGTTGGCAGACCTAAGAATTCTAGGCATAGGGCAAATGAAAACCATAGTTACTTCTATGGTTAACGGTATGAAAGAGTAAGTTTTGTCTGAGGTTTCTAGTCGGGATATTTCATTTTATTTAGCTCAGTAGTTCAGGCGCATCAAAGAGTGAGTTGTTTTAATTTTCAAATAGGATTAGAAGGTCGGATTAGAAGATATATTTCAGTTAGTTTAGTAACTAGCTAGTGCTCATTTTACGTATATTGGTCTCTAGGTAAGCCCAACCTCCAGTCTATCTTTCTAAATAATCGATGTTGAACTGATTCAATATTTTTTTTTGTGAACATATGGAGACCAGATAACAGAGAATACTCTAGGTGCGGGTGAACTAGGGAACAGAAGAGAGTTTAAATTTTGATTTTTTGAAGTCAGTTGTGCTTCTGTTTCTTATTTAGGACTTTTACCTGAAAGCAGCCATCGAGTCACTCACCCAGGGTTCTGTTTCTATTTCAAACACAAAACTGCATTCTTCACCAGACTGAACTAAATACAATCAATATTAATATTAATTTTTATTCCAGCTCGATTGGGCGGGTAGTGCAATACCCGACCGGCCGTATAACCATTACAAAGTATTAATAATCAGAAAAACAAGAAAAAGAATAGCTTAAATCGATATAAACAATATAAAACAAATAAAACATTTCAATGAAAAAAAAACTTTAGTTTTCTCTTTGACTAAAGAGTGTTCTCCCTCTAAAGAGAGGGAGAATTTTTTTAATGATTACCAAAGATAAAAGAATTAAGAAGAACAGCAGTTAATTAAATACTCGTATTTTTAACTAAATGTGTTGAATCGTACAATATTTCTATTGTAGGTAGTAATTTATTTTCTAACTGGCTAAGCCTCTTTTTAAGGCTTGTCGGGAGGTAAGGAAAAGGACAATGAAGGAAGTTTTTAAAAATGCACTACAACACCCAGACCAATTGAGAAAGATATTTTCTTCTTGCAACTAGCGGGTATGGAACCCACGACGCCCGTCTAATCAACTGCGCCACGGCGCCTGCCATTAATTTAATTATTAACTAAATTTTATATTGATTTTTTTTTTATTTTAATGTATTAAATAGTAATGTTCCACAAAGTAAGTGCTTCAAACATCAAAAATATTATTTTTTAACGGTCAAATTATCATATTGAAATATTAAGGAGACCTTGAAGTAAGTTTTTGCAGATGAGAATGTAGCTAAGATACTCTTCAAGCCTAGCGATATAATCGATTGGGTCCGCCTTCTCACTTATAAAATCCATAAATTAAATCCTGTCAGGAAATTCCTTAGTTATTTAAAAAAAATTAAGTCAAAATACCAGTTTTAAATACGCAGCTTGATTTTTTTGTTGATATTCTTCCAATTAAAAAAATGCGTAATAACTAATAACTATGCTGAGTAAACAAGACAACTCATATAGATTCATCTCTTCTTGAATCTGAAGGTTATAGAATTTTGTAGATGTACTTATATTATTGTTTACAACCTAAACTATTGACAACAGTCAAATGAAAAAAAAACACATGTACAAGAAACTGAACAAAAATAACATAAAACAATGTAGCAATGACAAACAAGGGTCAAGACTTCGAGATAACCCATGTCGATCCGTCTTCATCCAAAAATAATTCAGGAAGATTGTTTTCAAAAATATGTTGTATCTTTACAAAATAACATCAAATCCGACCCCAAGCAACTCTGGTCATATATAAAAGAACGTCGAGGTGGCTCTGCTTACCCTAAATCCTTCGAGTATAAAGATCAGAAATATAACAGTGGTCAGTCTATTTGTCAAGGATTCAATGATTTCTTCAGTTCGGTCTTCAGCAAACCTTGCACTTCATATTCTGTAGAAAATCTTGCACCACCATATTGTGATGACGGTAGTTTAATAGATAAAATTGAAACTACTGAAAGGGAGGTACACAAGCTCTTGTCTACACTCGACGTAAATGGAGGTGCTGGAAGTGATGGAGTACCTCCATATTTTATTGTAAAATGTGCAAAATCATTATGTATCCCTCTCAATATAATAATTAATTTATCTCTCAAGCAAGGATATTTTCCCCTGAAATGGAAAGAAGCTCATATCTTACCAATACACAAAAAAAGTTCAAAAAATAAAATTTCTAATTATAGAGCTATTTCCATACTCAATACTTTCAGCAAAGTGTGCGAAAAAATAGTTTATTCTCGGATTTATCCAATCATAGTAAAAGGAATACCTCCCCAACAACATGGGTTTCTGAAAGGCAAATCTACTATCTCCAATTTGATAGAATTTATAGATTATGTTTTTCATCGTATGGACAAACTTGAGCAGGTTGATGTAATTTATACAGACTTCGAAAAAGCTTTCGACCGAGTGGATCATATCATTCTTATGAGAAAACTTTTAAACTTGGGTGTAAAAGGAGACGTTCACAGATGGATCTTATCTTATCTCAGCAATAGAAGCCAAGCTGTTGTTCTTGGTGGTTTTCGATCTGAGTTTGCTGATATTTCCTCCGGAGTACCCCAGGGTTCACATTTGGGACCATTGTTTTACAATGCGTATCTCTATGATATATTTATGTTGTATTTATGAACGCAAGATTTTTGATGTACGCAGATGATAAAAAAATATACTTCAAAGTTAAGAATCCCCTTGACTGTCTTAAACTTCAAGATGATCTAAACCGTTTGACTGAATACTATTTGAAAAATCGTATTAACGTCAATGTATCAAAGTGTTTGCTTATTTCTTTTTCGCGAGTTCGACATCCAATCCCATATCATTATATATTATCAAACCAACCTGTTCAGAGAGTTGATACCGTACGCGATCTGGGTGTTATTCTTGATAGCAAACTTACATTTGAGAATCACTTCGATGACATACTGACCCGTGCACATAGAAACCTTGGTTTTGTACTTCATACATGTCAGGTATTTAAAGATATCGCGTGTATTAAAATGGTCTACTTTGCTCATGTTCGCAGTTTGCTCGAGTATGCCTCTTCTGTTTGGTCTCCACAATATGTCACACATAAAGAAAAGTTTGAGAAAATTCAATGGACATTTCTTAGACATCTTAACTGGAGATGCAGGTATACCGATCTCAATTATATGTCTTCCTGCAAAAAACACCACTTGCTTACTTTAGAAGATCGCCGTCTACTGTTGGACATGGGGGTGCTTCATGACATACTCAGTGGACGCCTTGATAGTCCGGCTCTTTTGTCAGAGTTATCATTAAATGTCCCCGGCTACCGCACCCGTCACACGTCGAGCTCTCTATTTCATGTGCCAGCAGTTCGTACGAACTATGCCCAGAACTCTCCACTTATACGTTTTGCTAGTGAATATAATTTGAACTTTCCCCTTATTGATCTATTTGATTGTAAAAAAATAACATTTAAAATGCGCGTCTTAAAACATACTTTTTTGTCTTATACTTAGTTTCAATAATAAAGTTTTATTTTATTTTATTAAATTTTATCTCTAATTCTTAATATTTTATATATATTTATATTTTCGATACCTGACACCCTCTTCCCAATATAACACCCACACACCCACCCTCTCACTCACTTACACTCACACAAACACACTAGTATGTATTGTACGTGTATTTAATGTATTTCTGTGGATATCTGTCATTGGTTTTATTCTCTGTATATGTTATATTTGTATTACATGTATTACTGTTGATATCCCCAATAAATAAAAAAAAAAAAAAGTTTTTCCCCAGAATATTACATTCAAAAGTCCTGAACTGTTTTTCCACTATAATATAAATAAATAACGATAGTTTTGATTACCTTGAAAATTATTTTCCTTCTATCACTACATTGAAAAGTCTGTATTAATTTAATTTCAAAATATTGTTTTACCGGATTTTTTAAAAATCTCACGGTTATTGGATAACAATATATTACAAGTATGTCTCGTAGATCTGATGGCGTTGATATGATAATATTATTATTGCAGTTACCATAACGTAGTTGAAGGTATTTTTTGTTTTCATAATATTAACATAATTTAGTTGAAGTAGCCATGTGTTATTAAAATAAACAATTAATTATAATTAAGGATGTGGATAATTTCGCTGTAAAAAGTTGGAAAACCCAAAACGGGTGTCTCTAGAATCATTATTAAAAAATAGAAAAATAAATACACTTACGCATACATACCCATACGATGACCTTTATAAATGAGAGATATTTGCACGCTTAATATTTAAACAGGTATTTCTCGTATAATAATGACGACAATTTTATAAATTTGTTATTTTATTAGAAACGGATTGTAATAAAAGTCCCTTTCATTGCCCAATTTCATCTCCAAACTAAGTATTTGTATAATTTAAATGTACAAAAAAGCATTTTTATTCTTTTCTACCTATGATAAATTAATTTTTAACCTAGAAATTTTATTCATAATTTTACCTTAATTCATTAACTATAGAGTTTTATCAAGAAATATCTACAAAAACCTTTTTCACTAGTTTACAACCTACTGAACAGATGTGTTTTCATAACACTATTTTTGTCTTTAGGATTAAAGTACCCACACCTTTTAAACAATTATATTTTTAACATAAAAAAATACTGTTTGGTATTCCTTAGAAGTTAAATTAGTAGTGTAAGCGAGTTAACGGTTTTATTTATTAATAATACGTACATACGTATATACATTATTTGCAAACTAGTATAAATATGAATTTTCTTGGTTATGAAGTAAGAGAGATGATAAAAAATTGCAAGCAGCCTAACAAAGATAACCATTTGCATATTTTTTAATCAATTCAATGCTGAAATATTCAAACAAACTGATTTATCCTTATACAAATACTTAAAACGTTATTTATTTTATATATTTTATTAACATAAACGGCAAATCTGCCTTTTACAAAAATTTATAATACTAACAAATTTGGCCTAGTATTTTTTTTTTAAAAACATTAATTTCCTTATACCCAAGATTTAAAAAAAAAATTAAACCTAAAAATTATTCAAGATTTATATTTAAAAAGTTAATCTAAAAATTATACAGCATATTCAGTAGAAATTTTAAACACGAACATAATCAAATATTGTTTCGAAATCAAACTATATTTAATAAAATTCGAAAGAAATGTGTAGATTAGATCGGTAAAATGAATATTACTCGTTTTAAAACAAACTTGAAAATCAATCATTGCTATTCACTTTGTTAATAATTAATTGAAAGTGGAAAGCCTTAAAATAAAACATCCGTATTCTCAGACGAGCGCCTTTTTATAGGCAACCAATGCAACGGCAGCAAGTATACTATTTAAAAAAAGAAATATTTTTGCCCCTGAAACGTGCCTGATTATAATAATCAATTGTATCGTCAAGTTGGCAAATAATATCATACACGTATAGGAATTATTATTTTGAAAAGCTTCAGATCTTGAACGATTTAATCTCCAATTTACTTTATTAAAATACTCGTGCTTTTTTGTGAAACCCACGTCAAAACAAGTTTACAGTATTCATTGAATTGAAAAATCATGTCATTTCAATCATGAATTGTGAATTTTTAATAAAAACCAAAAGATTAAACCGTAGTATAAGGTACTATAAATGTTATACATTCAAACCTAGAGCATAACTGACTCGCTTTACTGCGCGTTTATTTTATGTTACCCCATCTGAGATGGACACAAATCCAAGGTAATTCAAATTAAAACTTATCAATATTTTTAAAATAAATAAACACATTTTTTAAAATGTAAAAATAAATATTGAAAATAAACTAACGTTTTGTATATGATTACATTTAATTGTGAACACAATCTAATGGATCAGTGATATCAGTTTCGACTTACTGACTGGTTAAATAAATTATTTAAAATCAATGTTTTATCGCTGTTTTTATTAATATGCTCAATGAGGAATTAGATTAATTTTTTTTTTCATTTGGTAACTAAGTCAAAGAATTTTTATTTTTATTTTTACATATCGTATTATCAGCGCTCATTATCATCATTTCCTTTCAGCACGTAATGGTGCATAGAACACTGCATTGGTTACCAATCGCGGCATATCTTGATCATTTTTGTTGCATGAAGGTAAGACGATTAGTCTTACGCTTCAGGTATCAGCCAGGGACTATGAAATATTCTTGTGTGAAAACTTTCTATTAAATAAATATTTCATATCAACCATGTCGGGAATCGAACCCGAGACCTCTTGCATGACAGGCTAACTCGCTGACCATTACACCATGAGGCCGACTATTTTATTTTACCCCAACTCAACACAGTACCTACACAAATGCAATGTAATTAAAATTATAATTTATTCATATTTTTAAATAAATAAACACATTCTTTAAATTGTGATGCCATATTTAAAATAAACAGACGTTTTATATATTTTTACATATAGTTGTGAATACAATCTAACGGATCAGTGATATCAATTTCGATTTATTTCAACAGAGAGGGAAAACATTTTTGAGAAGGGAATATGGAAGTCTAGGCATTTCAATTTTGACTAATTGACTGGTCAAATAAATGATTGATTAACAATGTTTTTATTAATATGCCCAATGAGGAACTTCAGTGGGATTTTTTTTTCATTTGATAATAGACCATTAAACTAAGGGTTTTTTTTTCTATTTTTATACGTCGTATTATCAGTGATCATCATCATCGTTTTTTTTTTATGGGAGTTGCTTTATTATTTATCTCGCTTATAATGTACAAGGTTTATATTTCAAAAGTGGATTTTTCTGCAATTAAATTTCTTTAAATTTATGTAAACCGTTGGGATCAGGAGGGGTACACTAATGTGGGTCAATCGAGAGCAAAACAATAAAAGTAAATAATTTAGAGGAATTAATTGGTTAATACGATTTTCAAGCTAAATTTATTAATTTATCGTATCGATACCGAGGCAATGACCTTCGAACTCAAATAAATATAAACCCTATCATCTGATCCTGATCATCAGCATAATTACCTTTCAGCACGTAATGGTGCATAGGGCACTGCATTGGTTTCCAATCGCGGTATATCTTGATCGTTTTTGTTGCATGAAGGTAAGATGATCAGTCTTACGCTTCAGGTACCAGTCCAGGGACTATGAAATATTCTAATGTGAAAACACTATTTTAAATAAATATTTCATATCAATAAGACATATCGATAAGACATATCCCGACAGGGAATCGAACCCGAGACCTCTTGCATGGCAGGTTAACGCGCTGATCATTACACTACGAGGCTGCGATTATCAGCGCTACGATTTTATAAAGTTCTGTATTTCTGAAATAACTCCGCATGTGACGTCAGAGGTTAATTTCCGCTTATTCTCGTTCGGTTCTTCCAATTGGTCCAGAAACAGCAAGCAGACGGAAAATATTCCATAGCTCTCATATCATAAGTTGATTTATATGAACCAGTGACGTTATTCAAAGAAGTCTGTTGTTATCAAAATATTTTTTATTATTTTTTTAGTACACTTTTAAGAAACTTTGCCAAAAAATTTAATGCTCTTATTTTTACCCCGGGCAAGAAAACATTTTTGTATCCAATTTCTCATTGATAGAAAAGCATTTCGGCTATTTAGAATAAAACGCAAACATAAATTTTAACATTTTATTATAAAATTAACTTTCGCCACATATAATACACCTAATAATAAATTACAATATAAACGATGGCTTTATTGCATTGGCAATTGCCGCCGCGCGCCGTACTCCCGCTTCGGGTCTTCAGTCTTGAGCCAACCCACTATTTTTCTCTCCTCTTCGGCTTACGGAATAATCCTGGGGAAAATAAAATTACGTATTAGATTTCTTCTCGATTAGAAAAGTTTTTACATTTTATTACTATGCTTTCTTTCTTTGTCATAGCATAGTCGTTTAAATCTTAAATATTCGCGTCTAATAATCGAGCGTCCACATAAGGCAATAATTACATTAAATCAGCGTTTTTCAACCTTTTTCATGACACGACCCCCCTAGTATCAACAAATATTTTGCAACCCCCCAACCCTTTTTTCCGTGTATGTTAAAAATATATAATACTTAAATTTTAGGCGTTTGCGTTATTTGCAATCTGATATAAAAATATAATTAAGTATTAAGTACGTAAAACATATAATTTTAAATTGAAGACATGGCCAATTGATAACTAACAAACAAATACAAACATATTAGATGTATATAAATAAATAAAATATATCGTTAGGGTTAGACTCCCAGCGCCATTTGGGCACAAAAATGCATTGCTATTTGTAGTGACGGAGTAAAAGCCATGACTGGTGCGAAGAGTGGGTTTATTGCTAGACTGAAAGAACAGATGCCAAACGCTTGTTAAATGCATTGCTTTCTCCATCGCCAAGCTCTTGCAGCCAAATCTTTACCGCAAGAATACAGTCAAGTTCTTAATATTATTATTAACATTTTAAATTCTATTAAAGGAAAAGCGTTGCAGACTCGATTGTTTCGAATCATTTGTGAAGATATGGGGACACTACACCGTAATTTGCTTTACCATACAGAAGTTAGGTGGTTATCAACTATTAACTATTAGTATATTTACAGCAAGCCAAGTCACATTACTCTGAATTCATTTCTGACCCGGGATTCCTTTTAAAATTGGCTTTTCTTTCTGACTTATTTGAACATTTAAATAACTTGAATAAAAGTTTTCAAGGGCGTGATGAAAATGTCATTACAGCAAAAGACAAACTCCATGGCTTTATAAAAAAAATTGAGTTGTGGTCATCATCTATAAATCAAAACAACTTTGATTCATTTTCGTCCGTTTCATTAAAGAAGTCGGAAGCGAGATCAACATTAACTCATATATATCTGGTATGAAAATGGTGTTACATAATTTGAAGAAAGAATTGTGCCATTACTTCTCAGTGCAAGAGATATCGGATAACACTGGGCAAAGATGGATTTTAAATCCGTTTTTAAATGCAGCTATAAACGAGGCAAATTTAGCAACTAAGCTCAAAAAGAATCTGCTGCCGAACTATTTGCCGATGGGATGTTAGACTTGGAATTCAAGTCTGAAAATTTGGATACGTTTTGGTTAAAAAGAAAAACAGAATAACCGGAATTAACAACCGAGGCTTTGAAATGTTTGATTCCATTTTCTACCTCGTACTTGTGCGAGTTGGCATTTTCATCAATGGCGCGAATAAAATGTTAACTAAGAAATCGCTTAAATTTGGAAAACGATTTAATACTTAATGAGGCAAAAACGGATCCACGATGGGAGAAATTAATTGAACAAACTCAAGCGCAACCTTCACATTAAAATGAACGAAGATAAGCAAGTACAGATGTAATCATTATCTATTTAAACACATTTTTAATATTTATTTTCTTTGTAATAACATGTTTTGAACTAGCATTTTTCTGACTTGTATGATTGATTATAGGGAAATTTTGTTAAATATAATAATTTTAACTCTTATCAACTTTTTATTTAAGTCTCACAAATTATATGTTGTATAAAAAAACTGAAGTTTTCTCGACCTCTCGCGACCCCCCGGGGGGTCGCGACCCACAGGTTGAAAAACAATGCATTAAATCAATCAGATGTTCGATGCGCGGTGAAACTAAATAAACGGCAATATATACTACACAATATTGTGAATAATATTGTAAATTGTCCTTCCTTGGTGAATGAAATTGACTTGAGGATCCTATTTAAGGCCACCAGGCTTTGATGTCATTTCCATACAAAATATTTCAAACAACTTATGCCCAGTTCTATTTTATTATTGCGGTTTCATCTAAATCAACATTTTTTGTGTAATACTTCTACCGCTATAATTAGTTTTAAAAAGATGTCAAGTATGGCATACTTAATTATGTCTTTTAAACAAACAAAATTGTTTGTACTTTTTTGCTACTAATACTACTACTACCATCATGCCATTTCCCTGTAGAGGATGGACCGCATCATATGTATATTTCTAGCTTCTTTCACATACATATATCTTGCCATACACGCTCTTCGTATGCGTCTGCTTTTAACATGACCAGACTACAGATTTCGGTTCATCTGATAATGCCACTTCTTTCATGTCCATCCACGTCCTACGTTGCCGTTCATTCTCGCCATATGTATCTGTTTTACCATTCTTTCATTATCCATTCGTTCTACACGGCCAAGCCATCTCAGTGACCATCTTGTCAATGAAGAAATTGGGTGGTTTTTTTTTTTTCATAGACTATCAAACTTAGCCAAAGTTTTATTTAAAAATATTCTTATAAATCCTATTAATGTTTTTGATTTCTTCAATTCATTAAGCGATAAAAAAAAACTATTTCTACAGCTAGTTAGCATATTATTTAGCTAACAATTTTTCCTATTAGTTAATAATACATATTATTATATTACATTCACTATCATATCCTTTGTTATTAACACTTTTATTAACGTATTTTAATTTAATTTTGGTACTTGGGTGATTTAATAATCTCTTTTTAACTATCACTCCATAAACATTGTGGTTATTTATTACAATAAAACAACGTTGTTTTAAACCACTTATTATTTATTTATTTTTTTATTGGTTTCAAAGTACACACGATTTCTTATCAAGTGATACTTTACGATATAAACAACATCTAAATTTATTGCAACAGAGAAAGAAAACATTTATGAGAAGAGAATATGGGAGTTTAAGTGTTTACAGGGCTTATAGTTTACAGGACATATTCCCTTCTCGAAAATGTTTCTCCCTCTCTGTTGTAATAAATTTAAAATGAATTAAAATGAAATATTATGAAATACATATTTTTGTATTCTCGGACTTCCCTCGACTTGTAGCGAAATACAATCAATTAATTATAATAATCATTATTATATTTAATAATAAATTTAAAATACCAAAGTAAAACAACGACGCGTAAGCCATTTTAATTATAATCTGTAGGTGTGCACCGATGCTCGTAGATGAGTGCGCTTAGGACTGCGGGTGTATTATTGCGACGAGTACGCAGATATAATTTGTTGATCAATTGTTTTAGGACTTACGCTCATCCCGAGATGGAGTTAGCGTTAGAGTTGGAGTTAGAGAAGCTCGCCGTGAAGGGGCCGAAGCCGAAGGAGGCCGAGTTGGCGTTACTGGAGGCCTGGGAGGCGGCGCCGCCTAGTCCGCCGAGCCCCCCGAAGCCGCCGCCCGCGCTGCCGGCGGAAGCCCCCGCCTGCGCCTGGGATCCCGCGCCCCCGAACCCGCCCAGCCCGCCGCCCGCCGACCCGGCCGACGCCGCGGCGTTGGCTTGGCTCGCTCCGCCGCCGAATCCTCCTCCTGCAAGATTCAAAATATATCGTATTCGAGGCAAAAACATCGTATTACATTAATTATAACATATTTTTTAATTGCAAAATAAAGCGAAGCGACGGAAAAAAAAAACATGTTTTTGAGATGATGGTTTGAAAAAAGGTTCAATATCTTTTATTTGACAAAAATCATCATAAGTACGAATAAAAGATCCGTTTCTATGAATATTTAAACATGAGAGAAATCAACAATTAGATCGTCCAAATTTTTTCAGACAAGGAGCGGATTAAACCCCCTAGAGTGCTGTTAATTTTAACATATTAGAAGAGAGCTGTTAATTTAACACAGAGAAGAACATTTTAGAAAAGATAATATAGAAATTCAGACATCTACAGAGTTTATGATCTGTTATTGGCTAGTTTAAGTGGCTATTTTACACCCTGTGTAACATAAACTATTCTATCTATCATATTCATCTTCAAAACATTTACACATATTCCTTCAATTCTGCTCTGTTCATGTTTGTGTTGATGGTCCTCCCGATCGGACTTGTTTCTTCCGGTTTACTAACAAGCTGATGAACTAATATACCCCATCGCCGTCAGAATTGGGAATATTTGGTTGAGGGGGACAGACAAATTGATATATACTTGACTGGTTGTTCTGACGGCGATCGGGGCATTGAAAGCGGTAAATAAAAATACGCAAATCTTTTGAAAACAAAGATTTTTTGAAAAAATAAATAAATTTACCGTTCATTACAGCTGAAAAAAAAATTGTTATTGCAATGTGCGGATCTGAAAAGAGGCCACAAAACCTTTAAAACAGATTCGGGTGAGTGGGTGGGGCTTTCAATGTTGATGTTTGTGAAGTTATAGAGCTGAAAATTTAATTGATGCGGGTGATAGAATTGTTTCATCACGTACTAGGCATCGCCTAAAATTTGTTTTTAATCCTTATATTTCTTGACCCATATATAAATTTTTCAATAAAGGTTTCAGCTCTTAAACTTCACAAACATCAACAAATGGAAGAATTCAAAAATTTAAAGATCATAGAAGTTCGAATATGGGCGGAATTGTTAATGCTACAGAAGTGGTATGTAATGTGAGCACTTAAACCAGCCAATGACAGGTCATAAGACCTGTAGATGCCTGGACTTGTATATCCCCTAATCTAAAATGTTCTTTATCTCTGTTATAATATGCCAATGAGAGAAATGGCGAATGATACACAATGTGCAAACTGGCTACTTTTATTTTTAGACTGTTATTCTTAGTATTGTTGTACTACATGTTTTTATAAATTTTTATGACTTAACAAGGGCACAGCCTAAAAAGCCATCAAAAGTTCGTGAGTAAAATATGTATGTAAAATGTAATTTAATTCAGTGCTCTGTAATTACTTTGACTTTCTTCCTCTCAAAAAGCACTCTCTTTTATAAAATATCTGTATACGAATAAATAGACAAATCGCTCAGAATTATGATTACATGATTGAAAAGTTAATAATGATGAGTGAATGTAATGATGAGTGAATATAATGATGTCCACCTCTTGATGCTGTGGTAAACGAGTTTAGCTACCAATTTAGTCCCAAATTCAATTTCTGACAAGGTCGACTTTTAGAATAGATTCAATAAGTGTTTTGACCGAGTCGAGAATTAAACTTGAGTCGTCAGTATTTTCACGGAGACCATTAAACCACGAATTGTACAAAAAGTGACCACTTACAAATAAAATATTGCAATACATTTAAATACAAATAATGTTAAATTTATATTCGAAGCGATAACTTTATGGTTATTCATAATAATAAAATAAATATAAAACAACTTTGCATTATCCACCCCCACGCCTCACGCCTCCCATCTGCACAGCGAGAACAACATGACAAAAAGACTAGACCTCTTAACTTCATATGTCTCGATTTAATATTTATTAATCACTGTTAAAACAAAATAGGACAAGATTCTTTAGTTAATTATACGTTGAAAAAGAAGCTTGGGTCGCTTTGAAACCGAAATATTATTTTAAATTATTATTGATAGATGATAAAATATTATCATCATTCCCTTTCCGCACCTAATGGCGCATAGGGTACTGCACTGGTACACCAATCGCAGTGTATCTTGATCAGTTACATGAAGGTGAGATGATCAGTCTTACGCTTCAGGTACCAGTCCAGGGACTATGAAATATTCTTGTGTGAAAACACTCTTTTAAATAAATATTTAATATCAACCATGTTGGGAATCGAAACCGAGACCTCTTGCATGGCAGGCGAACGCGTTGACCACTACACCACGAGGCCAAAAAAAAAACGATACAACTAACAACCTAAATAATGTCTCCCAAATACAACATGATAGAAGCCGTGGATAAAAGCTAGTAAGTATATAATGTAAACTGGATATCAAGGAAGAGATTAATAAATTAAAGTTTTATGTTAAACGTAGCACAATAATATTATGAAAGGAATGCAAAAAAAATATTATAGGAAATATATGATTATTGAGTATTAAATGATTATCAACATAATGTCTCGTGTGTCCCGAGCAAGCTGCCCGCAGGCTAACATCATCATCGTCTAACCAAACTGGTCGCCTCCGTGATATTCACCCGGGTATCCTCCGCCCCCGTAGTAGCCGCCCGGGCCCCCGAAGCCGCCCCCGTGGTGCCCGTGCCCGCGGTGGTGATGGTGGTGGTCGTGCTCGTCGTAGCCGTCGTACCCGCCGCCCCCGAAGCCGCCCCCGAAGCCGCCCCCGAAGCCGCCCCCGTAGCCGCCCCCGTGGCCGCCGAAGCGCCGGCGCCCGAACCCGAACTGCGGGGATCGAACGACCCGAAGCACTTGGATTTCTTCCGGATCTGGAAATTAAACATATCGGTTTAAGTAAAGTTTTTTTTTTAATACATGTTCAGGGACAATAACAATGTTCGAACTTTTCTCTTCCACTACTTGATTTTTTATTTAAGCACAGCTATTTCGTTTTAGTTGAAAATAGTATCAAAATATACATATGTATCTGGAGAAGAACGTAAATGTAAAAAAAAAAAAACATCTTCAGTCATCTTTTCCGTATCCACGCCTTATTACCACGCCATTAATCTACGCCTGTTAGCACAAAAAACCAACGTAATTACTTCTCAAAATGACTACGAAAATCTTTTCCCGATGTATAAGGTTTTGACCGTATAAAATATGATAAACTATCACCTGATAACACAGGACTTTAAAGATTTCTACCAAACGCCGATATCCCATCAGTATGGAACGCTCAAAAAAGTTAAAGGAAATTTTACAAAAAAAGCGCTCTAAATGCGTATGGAGAGACCAAGGCGTATTTACGCATAGTAAATAGACCCCGGACGAAATAAAGAAAAGTGAAATAAATAAAAACACTGTTAAATTTGTTTCAAAAATCTTTTTCTTAAATTTTGTTTAAATAAACAAAATTTAAGAAAAAGATTAAATAAATATTTATTCGTTCAAAATTATACTCGTTTATATATTTATGAACTTATTAAGTAATTAACAATAAAACACCATAGTTAACAATAAAAATACGTTAACTATCAATTAGATAAATTATAATGACATGTGACGCAATAGAATAACAATCCAGAAAAACAAGGTATAGGTAGTAAATAATACAATTCCAAAGAATACAATTTAAAAAAGATAAACAGATATAAATATTAAAATTTAAATTATACAAATTTAGATACATACATATTCAAATAAACAAAACAATAGTATCATTGAAATCAACAAACTAAAAGTATAATAGTAAAATATAGTAGTATTAAAAAAAAACTAAATAATAGTATCATTGAAATCAATAGAAATAGAATAAATATATATATATATATATATAAACATAATTGAAATGATAAATAAAACATTTTTTCTAGAAACTCTTTCTGTAATAAAGTAAGAAATAGGAGTAATAAATAATATGCCAAATAAGAGTGAGTACTAAATTAAATATTTCAAAAAATCCATATATAAGTTTAGTGTGTAAAAAAAGAGTTTAAAACGGTGTTCAAAAAAGTGATGTTTGTTTATTATTTTTTTATATATTTCGGATCGGAAAAGACTTGATTTACTTTTATTTTGTTTATATTTTCATTTATATATTTATTTTCAGTTCACAGACAGTAAAATATATCACATTATAATGACAAATAATAACACTAAACATCTTTTACCAATTATATGTGAACACCAATAGTCACAAAAGAAAAAATATAAATTGTGTATGGACCAAAATTTAGTTTTCATTATATGTTATTAAAGCAGTTTATTAGAATTTATCTAAGATTAATTTAAATAAAATTTAATTTAAGACAGATGCAATTTATACAATTAAATATAATTTTACTAGATTATTAATAAAGTCTCTACTACTAAGTAATAAGTTTTTTTTAAATGTATATCAATAAATTATAGTAATAATAGTCACAATAAAATAACATAAATAAAAAACAATGCGTACTCTTATTTACTGTATTTAATGTTTTTTTTTATGTGTACTTTATATTGTGTTACTTATATATTTGAAAAGAGAAGCCCCTGCTGAAAAATTGCTTTTACAGTTTGGCGGGAATTAAATAAACGTTCAAAAAAATGCTCATGTAAAAAAATTCAATATATCATATTTTTTTAATAGGGCCTTGCCATCGAGTGTCGTATCTCGATCATTTTTGTAACGCGAGGGTAAGATCAATCGTAACTTGCGTATCAATAATGCTGTCTTCGCTGTTGGGAAATCCTCAGAACATCCACAAAATCTCACCAAACAGTAGTGTCGATGTGTTTCCACAGCAAGGGAATGCATTCAAGATGCAAGCTACGCTTTCCATGTCTGCCTAGAGCATGCCCTGACTTTACCCGTTGTACGTTTAAGTAGGTTTTAAGATTCTTTATGTTAAGTTGATCCATTGTACCACTTATCATTAATGCCAATCTATTAGGGCTCTCGTAAGCCTGTTGATTGGCTTTTTAAAAAAAATATGATCGGCCTTACGCTTCAGGTGCCTGTCTAGGAATTGTGAAATTAATATAAGAATGCAAAAACATCCTTTCAACTCTTTAAAGACTTAAGTAAATAATTCCTTCGCGCGCGGTGATGTAACATCGTGTTACCACAAGCAAAAGACGGAATATTCTAAAGTTCAGACAGTTGAGAAAAAACACATGGTGACATACTGTTTGACAATTCCTTTCCCATAATTTATAAAAGTAAACATTTATAATAACATTTTCATACGACATAAAAAAATGAAATATTTGCGTTCCTATAATTTACCCAAATATTCAATTTTTTGTTGGATATTTTCAACTAGTAGTAAATAACTCACTATTAGGAAATGGAAATCAACTTGAAGTAGAGTCAGGTTTGAACCTCGGACCTCTGATCTGTGAGTCTGCAACACTAGCCACAAGACCACAATCCGGTTTATATATATTTTTACAGAAAAATAAATTTAAAATCATAAAAAGACCTGTCATCTTACACTGTCAATGACCGACTTAGTTTGTTTCAAATAAACACCGGCCACAAAACAGCGTCTCTGTCTTCCTTGTTATGAGTTCTATCCGAAGATCACAAATGCTCTCTCTTATTATGATGTATTGTTATATTGGCGTCACATTCATTCTTCGTGCGGCAAGGATAAATATTTTTTGTATTAAAATTCAGCGTAGTTTTTAAATTTTACTTTCTAAATCCGGTGGGAAAATGTTCATTTGAAGATTTCAAAAAATACAACTTCATCATTTAAAAAAAAGAGAGATATATCAAGTCTTGTATCGTATGGAGACAAGTTTGACATTACAGCCAAACAAGAGTGAAATAAGCATTTCATGTCAACCATGTCGAGAATTGCAGCCGAGAGCTCTTACACGGTATTAGGTTGGATTGTTATTTATAAAAAGTGGCGCTCACTGGTGTTTGCTGTTAAAAATATGTAAACATACATATTTAAACGAAAAAGACTATTTGACATTTAAGTAATATGTTAATATACTTTTGGGGACATAAATCGTATAACTCCATATTATATCAATAATCCTTTTAAAAACAAGAATTTCAAATGATTGGAAAACCGGTCAAACGAATATAAAATGTTTTTCGTGTTATTTTGAGATGACAATTTTATGACAGGAAAATAAATTAAAGAATGCTTGGCACTTTTAAATGTATTTATTTAACAAATGACAACAGCGATGGAAAACGTTTTAGAGAAGAAAATGTGGAAGTTTTGGGATTATGACCTGTCGTTGGCTGTTTTTTTTTTTTATTATTATGTTTTTTTATTTATTATGTTTTTTCTTTGTATTTTACAAAAGGTATACATACGGTACATATACGAAATTCACTATTGCATGAACATAAACAATATACTCGTGTATGATTCTGTATGTTATTCTGAATCGACTTACTAGGCAATAACTATTTTAAAGTATAGTTTATATAAATCAACTCTTTTTAATTATTTCAAAGATGGTGAAGGGTAACTTACATTTGTCAAGCTATATTTACGTACCTTTATTATATTTTAGAAATTTTATTAGCTTTCTCTTTACTTTTTTTCTAGTTTTTATAAATTTTTGTGATTATATATTATATGTTTTTTGGATTATTATTTTTAACATTTATAAAATCTTTTTTTTTCTCAAACTTAGTAAAATTACATTTTGTTTTTTTTTGTTCGATGTCTTGGAAAATTTTTTCGTGCTTTTTAATTTTTATATTTCTTTTAGCGATTTATTTTTAACACAATATGTTAGCGTGTTTATTGAATGAAAGTATTGTGTTATAATATGTACATATAAACTTTTTATGTATTTTTTTGTCGTTTATCTATTGTATATTATTTAAAGTGTTTATTTTTACATAATATGTATTTTTTGTAAAGTAAAAGGCACTACGTCCCGTGTATATTGATAAATAAATTTTAAAAATCCCACGAGGGCATGGCCTATGTGTAGGTGTACATTTTATTTTAAATTGGCTACTGGAAGAATACGAAAGATATAAAAAATAAGTGCAAAAATAAAATAATTTTTTTTGACAATAATAATAAAAAAATTACAATAAGATAATAATAAGTATACGAGTATGAAAAAAAGCAAATATTTAAGTCTGCTTTTTTCACCCATGATTTTAACAAAAGTTTTAATCGAAACAAATTAAAATAATTGATCTCTATCATATTGCCCTTGTTAAATCCATTGAACAGTTTTGAAGATAAAATAAATGAGTGTATTTGCCCGAGTCTGTACTTACAATAAGGGATTTCAAGTAAACTATTCAATCTTTGGCTAGATCTATTAATTTTTTTCGGAAATAAATGTTTAAGTGGTCACTTTTCTACAGACATTTTTACAAACTCAAAATATTGGATATATTTAATTGTTGTTTTACACATACACATTGAAAAAAAATATAACTTACCTTTTTTTAGCGTGTGCAAATTTATGTTTTTTGTTCCTACTGACTTAATGTCTTTCTTCGGGTTCACTCATTGAAGCCAGGAATTTTTTTTTCATAACGATTCAATTATATTTCTTCCCTCACTACCCAAATTTAGTAAGGAAACCGCTAACAAATATTTACGTTACCAACTTTACAACGTCGTCTATATGGTAGGGACGAAAGGTAACAAATAGATAAAATAAACAAATAAATTCACCACCCAGTTCAAACTCCTTTACGACGAGAGTGATAGGAAATGTTCGTAACTCTCTGGAGCACCCGAACGCCCCTAAGTGACCCTCGAGGTCGGTCACCGGCACAAAGATCGACAGATGGAAGAATTGAAGGAATAAAATGTTACGAAGATAACGTAAATGTTACACAGAATGTAAAGTGGCCACCTTAATCATCCAAAGACAGGTCATAAGCCCCGTAAATGCCTATTTAATTAAAATATTAATTTTCTCTATTGTTATTTATGAATTATTATTATTAATTTATTAGGACATAAAATTACGTCGCATTTCTTATCACACCTATTCGTAACCTTTTTTATTAATAAGACTCAAACGGTTTAATACCCAATAAGGAAAATAATCAATCAGTCCGTGAAAACATAAGCAATTGAAAAAATATCAATTAAAAAAATTTAAGCCCGAGGCTACTAATGAGGCTACAAGCATGATGACCTACAAATAAGTATTTCAACGATATGAAGAAGACAGCAGGATTATTTTTACCATAGCTTTAATTTAAAAAAAAAAATGCGTTTGTAGTTGTTGAATTGTTTGGGAATAGTAAAATAGGGTACTAGATATAAAATTGAATAGTAAAATATTTTTTATATCATATTTACTCAAATTTATTCTGAGATTCTGTTTTATCAGCATTATTATTATTTATTTAAAAAAAATAAAACATTTGCGTTCTTATGGTTAACCCAAATATTTAACAGAGACAATAGCCACGGGACCACAACCCGATATAATCCCTCTTTCCGTAACCAATTGTGCATAGGGCACTGAATTAGTAAACTAAATATAGCTCAGTTTTATCATCTGTTACATGAAGGTAAGGTGGTCGGTTTGACGCCTTAGTTATCAGTCCAGGAAAAATGAAATATTGTAGCTCAAAAAACCGTAATAAACAGTAATCGAATACTGGACCTCAAAAAAAACAAGCGAACGTGCTAACCACTACACAACGGGGCAGTCTTATCTCCACTCAATTACCTTATTCGGGATTGTTATGGTTACCTTAAGGTTTTGTTTACATACGTCATAACATATTTTACTTACCTACGTAAAAACCTCCGAAACGTTCATTATTATAATAAATTTCTAAAGTTATAAAATTATTAATCATCAAAACCAGGCTGTTTTTGAAAGATCTTCGTGGTTCATGCGCAATGATTAACCTTTAACATACTAACATATTACAATAGAGATGAATAACATTTTAGAAGTCTAGGCATCTACAGGGCTTATGACCTGTCATTGGCTGGTATAAGTGGACACTTTACATATTGTGTAACATTTACCATTTTGCCGATATATATATATATATATTTTACGGAATAACTAGCTAAGCCTCTATTTTGAGGCTTTTCAGCAGGTGGGATAGAGGAAAGAGGTGATCAAAAATATACAACAACACTCAGACCAATTGAGGAAAAATATTCCTTGGATTTTTTCTTGCAACTGGCGGGAATCGAACCCGCGACGCCAGTTTCACAGTTGGCCGTTTAACCAACTGCGCCACGGCGCCCGTCAATTTGAACACGGAGCCGGTAGGTAGAGCAATCGTGTTATTCAATCGTATCGCCTCGGATGTCGATATATTTCATGACGGTGGGATTTCTCTTAGGAGGGCAATTTCCAAATTGTAATATGTATGTCAATTTAACATGACAATTTACATTTTTTTTATCTTTTCTTATTAAATCTGAAATGTATATTTTGTAATGTGTTGAGAATTAATTGGATACTCTGTAATGTTCTCAATGTAACTAAAAAAGTAAATAAACGAAATGAAATAAATAAAATCTATATTCCTTCGATTCTTTCATACGCTAAGGTTTGTGAAGTTAAAGAGCTAAACCTGGTGAAGTTCAACTAATTATATTATTTCACCTAAATACTAGGCAACGCCTGAAAATCTTATTCTTCTCTAAAATTTTCTTCATCTCTGTTGTAATATATTAATATAAACAGCTCCTCGGGGAGTCGAATCTAGTCCTTGTCTACAAAAATTTGGACAAAATCAAAATATTGTCTTTAACATACTATGTGAAAATTTCCTAAAGTCCCTGTGTAGTAACCTAAGATTATCCATTCTTAATTCCTATTTCCTAGCCTTTAAAGTAAAATTATTGTGAAATGACCTTCGCATACTCTTGGATTATAACCTTATTCATCATAATTATTCATTTTGTATTGGAAAACACCTAAAATAAAGCATTAAAATACAAATTATAACGCAATTGTCATAAAACAATATTTCAAGCGACAACTCGCACAGAGCTATAGTACATTTGCGAACTGTTTACTGATGTACTCATAATGACCATTCTTAATATTATTTTACAAACTTCGGGCTCCGTGAGCAGTTATAACATGATCGCTAACGTAATGAAGATGATGTGTAAATAATGTCTCGAGTGGAATCTAGTGAGGTGTGATTATTTCTCCGATGCGATGTTTGATTAGAATAATAATAGCGTGATTGTTTGGTCACGAAGTTGGCGCGATATTTTCCCACCACAATGCCAATGTGTTCGGCGAATTCCCCGATCACGTCCCAATGTGGTGGCATTTCTACCCGAGGATTCTGGGCTTTTCCGAGCTGTGACGTGCTTTAGAGTATTCTTATTACCATATCCGAGTGGTTTGGAACAGTTTGATTAGCTTCGATGATTCACGCGTCGCGTTGTTTACTCAATGGCGGAATAAAATTACCCCGGGGGAGTCTATGATGAAACAAAAATATTATAATATTGATGATTCCGCTTCGATGTTGTAAACAAACTCGTTGAATAACTCCACCGACTATTTCTCGTATTGCGAAACGAACAAGGTTATATTGAAATCACACGTTCAAAGTGCATTATCTTATATTATGTTTCGGCATTGTACGATTCGAAATAGAGATCAAAAATCAAGTTCTTCATCATCAATTTCTTCGTGAGCGACTTGATGAAATTCATTAGATTGATCATGATCAAAGAATAATTTACGTGATTTTAGTGTGAAATCACCTCGATTAATATTCGAAGACGTCAGTCTTCGTTTCGCTCGACCGTGAATTAGTTCAATAACAGGTTAAGTCGCTGAGCACGAACAAGCGAGGTCTGGTATGCCCGAAGCAAAGGATTCGCCGAGGTGGAGATAGGTTGCGCCGGAACTGGCGCTGGTGTTCATTAGAGATACTTCAATTCTTAAGACAGAAGCGGAAAAACTTTAGCGAAACTGATTTATAAAGCGATTCGAACAATACGCCGTCTAATGAAGGCATCCTGTAATACATATTATTACAAGACTGAAACATTATGCTATTTTAAATAATAATAACAAATTTTCCGTGCTTTATCCTTTCGTTAAATCGAATATTTAATCTCCGGCATAAAAAAAACTGTTGTTTTGACCATATAATATTACGTCGTTAACATTATCTAAAAGCGAGTATTATTTGTTATGGTTAAAAATTAGACGGGCGCCGTGGCGCAGATGGTTAGACGACCAACTGTGAAACTGGCGTCGCGGGTTCGATATCCACCAGTTGAAAAAAAAAATTCAAGAAATATTTTTCCTCAATTGGTCTGGGTGTTGCGGTGTATTTTTTCATAACCTTCTTCCATATTCCTTATTTCCCACCTGCTGACAAGCCTCTAAATAGAAGCTAAGCGGTTTATTCCTTCCAAAAAAAAAATCTGACTGTAGTTTGGTTCAATTTTATTACATAAGATTCATTGGATCTTCTGTAAACATTAACAAATTATTGATTTAAATGACTATTTTTTTCTTTTTTTTTCTTTCTGTAACCATCAGCAATATAACTGAGAAATCTGCGCATGGAAAAATTTATTTCAAAATATATATTTATAACCTGTTATGTTGTCAACGACAATGATCACAGTAAGTTAAATAAAAATTAAGAAAAAATCATGAGGATTCGCAACTACCTATTGTCAATATAAAAATTAAACCTTTAGTCTGTTGTAGAAAATCTATCGTATAAAACATATTTAGTCTACGGAACAAGGAAAATAGCAAGAATAAGCAAGTAGTTTGATAATAACAGTAAAATTTCACGATAAACAAACATTGTATTTGTGAGTGCTGTCGAAGTTGATAAGGAGGATAAATTTGAGTACCTTTTTCTAACGGCGCCGCTGCCGCCCCCAGCACTGCCATGGCCAACACTAGAACCGCAGCCCTCATCCTGTTGCCGATTTCACCCCGATTGCTCGTCACCCTGTCACGATGTCACGCCCGTCACGCACTGTACGCAGGTGAGGTGAGGCGAGAGAGCACTCCGCGTCTGTAGTTAGCGCCGCCGCCGGACTCCCGCGCTATATATGCCTCCCCTTCCCCCTTCCGCCCCGGCCGGATGACGAAGCCTGAAAAAACCAAACGACAACGCGCGTAACAGGGGTCGACAGGCTTCGAGGCCTTCGCACTTGACCGCGGTTGATTATAGCGAATTTATTTATAAAGGGTCAAAAGAAAAATTTACACATATATTTATGAAACTCTGTGTATGCATAAAATTTGACACTTAATGCCAATGGAGTGGCTGCACCCTAGATAAAGTATTCCGTGTGTGTAGATACATATACATAAATCGTCATATTCCCAAGACTGCACGTGTTTTTTTCGTTGTATATTGTACAGGTGTAGGGATTTTTTTAGACATATTATTTATATGGTGACTTCTAAGCTAAATTACAAAAAAATATTTTTAAAGTACCGAAACGTTAACCGCGTATTGAAAAATTAAATTTAATATAGTATAAACAAATAATTCAAGTTCTATTTTAAACCCTTTTTAATATTAACACAGGTTTTAAATGACATTTTTTTACTTACGCACCCACACTCACTCAAAAAAAGTCACCCTCGCACATTAATTTACACACATTTATATACATACACATTTAATAAAATAAATAAAACAACTTTGTTTTTGACCACTAATTTTAAAATCATTATAATGTATAACCACAAAGTAAGTGCTTCAAATATAAACTTAACATACATATTTATTTATTTTTTAAGGAAATCATAGTCTTTATAGAAAACAAGGTACAAAAGAACAATTAAAAAAAGTAAGACCAATTACAGATTTCACACAAATTTATTATGAATGCAGGAAGAGAGGGGAAAAATAATTAAATTCTATAAAAGTAAAAATATAAACATTAAATAAAAAGTACATAAATAGAAGAAGACATTGTATAGCTCCCACTCTACTTTCCCCCCTCTCTCTCTGCTTCAATGAACATTTCAATTTCTTTGTAAAAATTCACAACCAACAATAATTTATTAGATGCAGGTAGTAGATGTATATATGAATAAGTATAAATTAAGAGTTAAAATCAAAAGTTAAAATTAAAACCAAAAGTAAAAGTTAAAATTAAAATTAAAAGTTTAAATTAAAATTAAGTTAAAATTAAGAATTAAAGTTTAAAAAGTTAAAATTGAAAAGATAAATTAAAAAATTTAATTAAAAGTTAAAAGTCAAGCAGGAGATAATGAATGAATACAAACGTCGCACACATACAATTTTGAAAACTTTTGAGCGCTGTTGACAAAATGTATGGAAGAATACTGATTGAGAGAGTAATAAAAGTTACAAAGGTTAGAGTGTGGAATATTTAGAGCGGTTTTATGAATGGAAGAGGATGTATGGATCAAATATTTGCTTTACGAAACATGACAGAGAAATTTCATGCTAAAAACCAAAAGCTTTTCTGCGCATTTGTCGATCTGCAAAAAGCGTTTGATAGAGTTGACAGAGAAAAATTATAGAAGGTGTTATCGGAGTACGGAGTAAGCGGAAATCTAACACGTGCTATTGCTTCTCTGTATAAGGACAGCACAGCATGTGTTAGGGTAAACGGATATAACACATCGTGGTTTGACATTCATAAAGGAGTGAAACAGGGATGTGTTATGTCATCATGGCTGTTCAACGTGTATATCGATAACTGCATGAAAGAACTGAAAGGCTTAAGAATGGGAGCAAAAATGGGTGATTTAAATGTCAATTGTCTTTTGTATGCTGACGATGCTGTACTCCTTGCTAACAACAAAGAGGAACTGCAATTCTTGGTAACAAAGGTCTACGATGTATGCAAGAGAAACGATTTGTTGATGAATGTCGATAAATCGAATGTGATGGTTTTTGAAAGAAACGAAAGTATGACTAAATGTGAAATCACTGTGAATGGAGTTATACTAAAACAAGTAGTGGAATTTGTGTATCTGGGAAGTATGTTCACTAGGGATGGAATGACTGAGAAATATATTGAAAGGAGGGTGAGTGCCGGGAACAGAGTGAACGGTGCACTTAAATCGACCTTGGCAAATAAATGCTTGTCACAAGAGGCAAAATTAGCAGTTCACAACGGATGCACAACAATGCGAATGTTGATGGATGCAGAAATAGAGGAAGACCGAGAAAGACCATGACCAAATCCAACAAATACTTAAAGATGGACATGTCAAAAGTCGGAATAATAGGCGCTTTGTATTAGGGAAAATACATGCTAAAAAAAGTGGCTCGGTGGGATTTTAGTTTTAGTACAAATATAACAAGTGAATTAATTTTTTTTAATTGTAAAAATGTTACTATGCTATTAAAAAAAAAAAAAAAAAAACTCTACTCTTAGGTCAGCATTTGATTCAGAAAGAGGAAAACTTGTCGAAATCCGGCGCTCCCCAAACACTAGATTTGGAGATCGTGCTTTTGCCGCCGCCGGCCCGTCTGCCTGGAACCAATTGGCTTCAAACTTACGAATCATCGACAGTCCCAGTCAGTTCAGATCCCAACTAAAATCCCACTTCTTTAGACTATCATACCCTCAATTTTAAATCTGGAAATATAATATATCACTCTAGTTTAGTTAGAATGTAAGTTAAGGTATACAATTGTAAAGCGCCCTTGAGGTGATTTTTTACAAAAATAGCGCTATTTAAATCAGCCAAATATTATTATTATATTAACGCGACGCGAAGGGACCCCGCTGGTATGACAACGAGATGGCGCAAGGCCAAAGGCTCCGAGGCTCCTCTGCATATTGGATGTGAACGTTTTCTAAACGACGAGAACAAGAAGACACTACACAAAAAAATGAGACAAATAGGCCGATACTTCGTAGCATCTTCACCGTACACTGCGCAAGTATCGCGAGCAACTTTAGCAACTTTATCCCCTCGATTGAACGCGAACAGAAGGGTTGTCGAAAATGCTCACATTCGTTCACTTGACATACCGTTTTAAAGTCTTGCAATCAAATAAAATAGTTAATAATACGAAACGTAATAGCAAACACGGTTGGATTCCCGACATGGTTAACAAGAAATATTGATTTAAAATTGTGTTTTTAAACTAGAATATTTCATGGTCCCGAGACGTAAGTATCTGAAGTGTAAGACTGATAACCTTGCCTTCATACAACAATCATGATTAAAATAAGCCGCAATAGCTAAACCAATGCAACATTAGGTGCGGAAAGAGAATAATAATTAAATAATGAAAAGCAAACACAATATCTGGAGGAGCAGAAAATATTATTTCGAATGACCTACAACTTTAAAAAAAAATGTGGTTATTTAAAATTTGGTAAAAAACGGACACAACTCATGTGAACACTTAATTACTATTTTTTTATACTCGACTTTATGTACGAATGAGTCTAGGCGGATGAAGAATATATTGCGTCTGTTAAATGAAACCAGAATCTGGAACAAGTATTTTTGACTCGATGTCATAAAAAATATCAGCCTCGGTAAATCTATTGTTATATTACTCGCATATTCTAGGTATTGTAGATTGTTTTAAATAGTTTGTCAACGCGTTGTCTGTGTAAAACAGAAGATTTTGTCTTGTCGATGTCGGTCTAGATGGCGAACGGAATCAGAGTCTTTCAAATACATACTTCTACATATATTAGGGGAATCAATTTTATTATTATAACTTGTCTAACATTATTCTCCGATTTTTAAGAGAATTTATTCCATGGTATTGCATATTTCAGCATAGATAGAGAAGTTAAGCTAGGGTTTCCTAGGACAGCGGTGCCCGTATCTTAACGGCCGTAGTGAACGGTGATGCGGTGGGAAGCCGTCGTAACGTCGTCTAGAGAGTGGTTTCATAGGGAAATGGTGTTAAATGGTGTTGATAACACCGTTTTCATAGGAAACCACACTCTAGTCATCGCTACGACGGCTGTTCACCGCATCACCGTTCACTACGGCCGTTAAAATACGGGCACCGCTGTCCTAGGAAACCCTAGCTTTAGGGTTTAACCGGTAGTCGACCTGATTAAATAATTTTTCTTGGACCCTTTCTAGTCTATTTATACGAACATAATAGTTAGGTGCCAATATTGCGGTGTTAAACTACCTTTAAATCAGACATAATACGTAGACCCTGAATCCCATGAATCGAACCGGGAACTCGAGCGTGGTAGGCGAATGCGTCGACCGCTACCCTACCCGAGTTCCCTTTTCAGGATTTTTACCCGAAAGTGACCATCGGGTCGAAAACACAAGTGCGGGTTCTGGTTCTATTTCACAGACAGAACTATATTCTTCATCCGCCTGGACACGAGCAAATAGTAATTTTAATTTTCTTTCGTATTTACATGCTTTTACCAGTGTTTTTGTCAATTGAATTTATCTTATTACAGTCCATGAAGTTTTTTAAAATTTTATTTTATTTTACAAGGTAATTCAACAAAGATACACACTTAAAAACCTGCAATTTGTAGGTATTAGTCGATACATTTTTTATTTATTTAAATCTTAAAGTAGGGCACACATATCATACATATTGTTATGTGTGTTCTAATAATAACATTGAAAATATATTTAATTTATAAATTGTTTATCACATATGTGTTGACCATAATTTTAAATTTTGATATGTTTTTTTCTTCATAAATATTTTTTTCCATTTCGTAATACTTTTTAATTGCTTTAAATAAAATTGAATTTTGTGACTTTGCCTTTTTCCTAAATGGAAGTCTAATTTTGTTCTTTTCTCTAGTATTGTGATCGTGTTCATATGCTGGTTCCGAACAATTTTTTTCCAAAATTCTGTTTTTTTATTAGAGTTTATAATTTTATGAACAAATATCATTGTATTGTAAAATATTTCACGTGCATATATCTCTTCAATTATAGAATTACAGAAAACAGATGAAATTATATTTAATTATTTTTTTTATTTATAGTTTTGAAATATAATTTTACGAGTATTGGCGGTCTCTGCGGTGTAATGGCTAAGACGCTTGACTAACACGCGGAAGGTTCCGGACTCGATTTCCCGTGAACAATAAAGTAATATATGATGTAATAACTTATATTTACATATTAGTTATTAATTTAAAAATACTTGGTAAACTTCAATTTATTTGGTTTTTTTTTTTTTTTAAAAAAGAAATATTTGCGTTCTTATGATTTACCCAAATATTTAATTTTGAGGGCCATTTTCAACGAGTTGTAAATAACTCACTATTAGAAAATGGAATCAAGTTGGGGTAGAGTGGGATTCGAACCACGGACCTTTGGTCCGTGAGTCCGAGACACTAGCCACGGGACCACAACCCGAAATAAATCTTGGTTGATCTCTTTAAAATTAGTATTTATAGTTTATGGTAATTTTTGTTTTTTCTCAAGCTCGGGTGTTCTGTGCTGCAATTCATCACCGTAATAAAAAAAACAAATAAAACAGTACATACAAAATGAATGAATTATGAGAACTATAAGACTCGAAGGCTTGGGAATTACGCCTTAAACACATGTTAGAGGTAACCAACAGTGATACCTACTCACACTCGTACTACTCTGAGACACCAGACCTGGAGGTCAACCGCTGCTTTTATTATGGGGTTAAAACATCAACTTATTTCCACGAATCGTCGATTGACAAGGTTATGTGTACCGAATGTTCAGATATTCAATATATATATATATACATATATATATATATATATATATATTGAATATCTATATATATGAATATATATGAATATATATATATATTTTTTGACAGAATTTAACTCTTAACACACTGAAAAAATTCCTCTGCACTAAGTGCTCTAGAGCCATGTTACATTAAGCAAAAGATGAGATATTTTGAAATACAGACATTGAAAATAAAAAAAAAACATCAATATATTTACATATTGTTTCATAATACATTTTCCATAATTTATAAAAATCCTTCTGAACGATATTTCTGCTAATATATTTATTTATTTATATATATATGTATACGCCCAATAGGCATTTTTAAGGAAATATTTATGCATAGAAAATTATTATAAAAGAAAGTAGAAAGACACAATGGTATACGAGTACAGTAGACTTGGTGGGAATGGAACTTGATAAGTTAGAACGATTGCAGAATGTTTGTATACGATCTTATCTTTATCTTTGATCTATATTATATTTGATCTTCGCAAATTCGACTATATAACCGAATACCGCACGCAACTACACTGGCTCAGTATTAGGCATAGAAGAAACATTCACATTCTATTACTTCTTTGCAATATTTCAAATAATCCCACTTCACCTGTTTATCTGAGAGAGTTCTTCCAACCTCTATCACAACACGGACTATCTCTTCGTTCTAGTAACTTTCCTTTTCATTGCTCTAATTTTCTTGCCTCGTCTTTCACAGTAGTAGCTGCTCGATTGTAGAATAATCTACCCACTAATGCTAGAGACGCCCCTCTTCCCTTTACATTTAAGTTAAGATTTAAATATCACTATCTAAATATTAAAATTGTTCCTTTCTCCTTCTTCTTTTTTCCCACCCCCTCTCCTCTCTTCATAGTATAGTGTTATTTTTTATACTCATAAGATAGTGTTAATTTTTTATGTATTTTTATAATGTTAATCTCTGTTTTTGATTTTTGTATTAAATTGTTAGATTCAATATGTCCATGTACTTGTAATTTTCTCAAACTGAACAGTTTGGGTAGGTAGGAAGAAATCGCCTTAAGGTAATATGCCCGCCCTTATATCTATTTAAATGGTATTTTTATTTTTATTTTTTTTATTTAAAAAACATACAAACATAAAGTGTATATGTATATAAAGTGTTAAAAAAATAAAATAAATAAATAAATAAGCGGGAAAGAGGTGTTTATAATTTAATTTGATTCAGTGATCGTATGAAAGAAGACAACTTATTTCAATAAAATTAAAGAAAAAAAAAAGAAAGCTGTCTTAGCTGTCTTATGACATCAAATGTAAATTTAACGTGCATATTTATTTATTTTAATGTTATATCAACTACTGATTTTTACATTTCTTTTTATTTTTTACAATTTAACATAGATATTGAAACAGCGGTCAGAATCCTCAACTATTTCTTTAATATCAAGTTTAAACTTGATTTGGCTAATGTGGAAAATGACAAATGTATTAAATTAAAAATCAATTAAAATCCTTTAGTTTTCTATTTGACCCATTCGAATAATTCGCCTAAAATGACAACTCCAAGATAAATAATGTTTCAATAAATAAAAATTCTCAATATTATAAATGCAGTCCGCATATTTAAATTGTCAATAAATTAGATGTCAATCTCAATCGAAATATTGTACAAATTAATGGTGAATAATCTGTAGGTATCGTAGAAAAGTACACTCATCGTTATTTTGTTTTTTATCAACTGTATAAAAACAAAAGTTAAATAATTTTCGTGGCGTGATTTACAACGAATTCAATTTTGCTATATTTATCAAGTCTTTCTACGAAATACATTCATTTTCCTGATTTTCAAGCCCGATTAAACTATAAAAAATTGAATATATAACAATACTAGCGCTGCTATTTCGAACGCTCTCGCGCCCGTAGAAAACACTTTTATCTCGAATTTTTTTTTATGTAAACACGCGAGATAGAAGCCTTTTCTACAGCCGCGAGAGCGTTTGATATAGCAGCCTAGGGCCCCGATTACAATGGGAAGTTAACAGAGTTATCTTCGTCTGTCTATAAAAAAAACGATATAAGTGTAAGAAAAAGAGTATATTTGCATTAATATTTCAAGTGTCTTCGTCCGTAACCAATAATTGAACATGTTTAGAAGAAAAAAATGTACGCATATTCTGCTTTTCATACAGAGAACTTAATTTTAATTTGTATTTAAAATTGAAGATAAATGTTAACTTCCCATTATGAACGGGGACCAGGGGTGCAATTATGAATCTTCTTTATTTCCTAGAGAGTTAATTAATTTGGGGATATTTATTTTTTCCATGCGACTAATTTTTGCTTCAAATATGGCCACAAAATATTAACGTCAAAAAATTTGAGCACCTGAAATCAAACATGATGATTCTCCTTTAGAACATTATTGCGACCTTAAGCATTACCCAAAACAATGAGGTTGAATTGACCAAACTGTATTAGTTTTAATTCCATTTTTAAAACAGTTTTTTTACACCATTTGACGTTTAATCATCTGTGTAGTCATTATATGAAGCAAAGCGTCCCATTAATAAAAAATCCTTCGAATTAATCACTCTCTAGGTGGTAGAGAAGATTCAGAATACCCCTATAGATGTACCGACACAAATAGAGTCACGTGTTATTGCTGTCCTTTTCAGAAATTGTATAATATATAGTGTTATGTACGTAATAATGATCCATTACACCACGGAGGCTTTATATACACGTTGTTTCAGGGCCAGACCGCGAAACTTCAGATGAATATTCCTTCTAAAAACTGATTCTTTAATGACTTTTATATTTGTTTTCGTAGTTTGAAAATGAAGTAAATCCTTTATTTCTCGGACTAGTATCCCTTTCTACAAACCCCTACCCAGCCGTTTCCCTTGTCCGCGTCCGGTACGTATCGTTTCGTCGATCAAATACGTTTTTTATTTTAAAAGATTTAGGAGAGGGGTAGAGGTTTGTGAAAGAAATGCTAGTCCTAGAAAGATTTACTGCATTTTCTAATTATTATTTTAAAAATTTGTTCTTCAATAAAAAAAAAAAGGTTTGAAAAAAAAAAATGGATTTTAAAAAATTAACCATGAGAAGTGTTCCTCTGAAACTTCGCGGTTTTGCCCTGTTACACCTTTTATAATGTTAAGCTTTAACAGATTGATGTCAGAGTGAGGTTTGAATTGAACGTCGATTACTCGTAATACGAGTAAATGTTATACCAAAATGTTCTCTCTTAATCTACTTTCTAATCTGTGCTAAGGTAACTTAAAGGTATTGGCACTATTTCGCATCAATTCTACTCATGTCAGAAGTGAAACGTCAATCAAATAGATGAACCTCTCATGAAGTTATATTTTTAAGGTCAAACGATATGAAAATGGTTGGTTGGATTATCAATAGAGATAATTTTTTATAACATTGTATAAATAACATGCTAACAGCATTTTTTAAATGAAGTACAATCAACACGTGTAATTTTTTGTTTGATCCTGGGCCATGAAATAACTCAAAACATGGGTTAAATAAATTTATAAATATATGTAAGTATTTTCTTGATTTTAATTGAATTATTTACCCAAATATTTAGACTTTCAGACCGTTTCTTAAAACTCGTAAATAACTTGTGCTGGAAAAATAGGAATCGAGGTGAGGGAAGTCGGCATTAAACCTCGGACCTTTGATTGCGAGACTTCATCACTACCGCTGGACCACAACCCGGTTTATAAGTATACAATTAGGTGACATGGTTTATTCTCAAAGCATTTTTTTACTTTTTTTTTCTGTTAAGAAAAACAACAGATGTTGTATATAAAAAAAAAAACATTTTTTTTACATATATTCGGTTTCACAAATATCACGAAAGAACATGTTACATATAAAATATTATGTGAGAAAATAATTTAATGCTATGTTAGAAGTTTGAGCACGAGGAAATAAAGTGAACGAGTGGAGGGGAGATATTTTAATAATATAATTGAATAATTCGAAATTAACGTACGATAATAACATAAACTCATTGAAAGGTATATAAATTAACTGAGCACTGATTTATTTCTTTATTTATATAAACGCCCAATGGGCATTTTAAAGGACATATTTATACGTAGAAAATTATTATAAAGGACAGTAGAAAGACACGATGTGGCAGCGGCCCGGGACCTCAATCACTACACAGCGAAGCGGACTTATTCCCCCTCGATTTTCTTATTTATTTATTTATATATACGCTCAATGAGCATTTTTAAGGACATGTTTGTACATAGAAAATTTTTATAAAGGAAGAAAGACACAATGGTATTTAGTAGACTTGGTGGGAGTGAAAGCGGGAGAGTGGTGTTTAAAATTTAATTTGATTCAGTGATCGTTAGAAAGAAGACAACTCGTTTTTAAAGAAATCAAGACTGGTATGTTTGTTGGCAGACCTAAGAATTCTGGGCATTGGGGAATGAAAACCATAGTTCTATGGTTATAGGTATAAATGAGTATCTATGTTCTAGTTGGGATATTTAATTTTATTGTTGTGATGTCAGCAGTTCAGGCGCATCAAAGAGTGAGTTGAAAATTTTAAATAGGACTCGAATGTCGGATTTATTTCGACTGTCTTGGAGAGAAGATATATTTAAGCTAGTTTCACTCACTCTCATTATACGTATATTGGTCTCTGGATAAGCCCAACCTCCAGCCTATCTTGCTTGAAAATCGATGTTGAACTGATGAAATATTTTTGATGTGAACATCATAATATGGAGACCAGATAACAGAGGAATGCTCTAGGTTCGGGCGAACTACGGAACAGAATAGAGTCATAAGGGTATTGATATTTTTGAAGTCAGTTGTACTTCTGTTAATAAATCCAAGAAGTTTTAAATGTTGATAAATGTTTCGCAAAAGTTTTCATTAAAACTGTCTAAATAAGGACAGAGTTAGTTAAAATTGTAGCAGATACGATAGATAAATGAGTTTTGAAAATACTCGTATTTATTTTTTTGCGATGGATTATAAAAAAATCGAACCTGTTGCGTTGATTAAACGAGATAGTTTATTGAAATACGCACTTAAAAAGTAAAACTATCGATAACATTGTTGAGAATTTATAGAAGTAATTTTCTTGATATTTGTTTACAGATAAAAAATGCTTAGACGTTAAGTTAGGAAAGTTAAACTTTAAAAGAAAGAAGATTCTTCGTATGAGTCAAAATAAATATATGAACTTATCTATTTTACACGAAATTGTGACGTATGGCAAAACAAAACTTTTTTTGACGGCCGTCAACACATCAGACACGGCAAAGACGGTCATCACTTTTTCCTTAGCTCTCGTGTTCTGCTGACGTCGCTCCCTGCTTCCCTATGGTCCCTTCGATCGTCGAATTTTGTCTACGAAAATGTTCATTCCCATAAAATAACAACGCGTATGTGTATTTGTAAAATGCGTGGGCTATAAACACAGTATTGTGCGAATTAATGGAATAAATGGAATAAAATGCATTTTTTAGTTAATATTTTGAATTACAGGTGACGTACAATCATAAAATATATTTTTATTTAATAAGAAACATTGTACATGTCCTTTTTTTACTTTCAAAACAGCCTGAACACGTTTTGGCACGGATTCAATTAAACTTCGGCAATATTATTTTACTCGGCCATCTCGAAACCACATCTAAATAACAGCTTTTATCATCTTTATCTTGGTGGTGCAGTCCAATTTTTGTATCTTAGATTTACAAATCACCACAAATGGTCAGGTGAATCTCCAGGCCAGTCTAAAAAGGGTTATCTTTTTTATCATTGAAATACTTAGGCATAAACTTCGATACGTGACAAGGAGCTGAGTCCTGTTGAAATACAGCCCCACCATTAGGACAACATTGTCTCAGTTCTGTACTCGAGTGCTGCTCCAATAGAGCTTTATAGTATAGGCTATTTATCATTTCTTCTATTGGTATCAAAGATTCAGTCCCCATATACGAAAAGCAACGCCAAAACATCCTCTTCACATGATATTTCACCGTTTGGTCAATATGAGCCACAGTAAGTTTTTCATCCTCACTTTTTCTAACAAACTGTGTGCGATATCCCTGCACAAAAAAGGGGTCTCATCTGAAAACCGCACCTTTCTTCAGTCTTCTACAGTCTATTTGGTATATTATTTAGCTCAAATGAGCCTTTGCTTCATCATACGTGCCGTCAGCCGTTTCTCTTTTCTGCTTAATAATCTTGCTGACTACTCCCTGACTCTCAAAACATTCATTTGCAATCTCCTTCCGAGTCATTGATATATGTTTACTTAAGGTTATTATTATCTTTTCCCTTTTCCTTGGCGTGATATCCATGATTATAACCAACTCAAAAACACTATTTATTATGCAAATAATTTATAAATGAGTCCTTTATTGAGGAAATGTAAAAAAATCAACAGATAGTACATCAACAAACACCAATATGAGCTTCCAAAGAATGAATGAACTGTAACTAATAATTTTTGGCGCTAAACAACTGTTAAAATCGACATATGAGTGACAAAGAACACTATTGTTCAATTAGTTCACACAATACTGTACCTACAAACGTATATAACAATAAAATAAGGTATTTTTATTTTTTCACTATGAATTTCTGATTTGTAAACTGGTAACGGCGTGAGGTAACCTCTAGGACTTATATAAAGTCAGATTTATGAATTTACTATCGTTTAAAGCCGTGAGAAATACTTATTATGATAAATAGTAATCATATCACCAAAGATCAAGGTTATTGAAAATTGGGAAACCACAGAGCCCACCTTTATTATTTTTTTTTATACAAAACTATAAAAGCAAATTCTTAAGGATAGTATATATAGGTAAAAAAATAAATCAAAGGTAAATAGTGAAAAAACAATTAAAACTTCATGTGCATGTTTAATCAATTTAAAAATAGCTAAAATTCCGAAATAGTAAAGTAAATAAACCAGAAAAACCTGAACCAAAAATAAAAGTTGTTGCTCCTATTATGATATTAATCGCAGGAAATCTCAAAATCTGAACTGAAAGGGTCAAATCCGAAAGGGAAACCGGAATTTGATTTGAGGTTATTACTGGCATTTTTACTCAAATACTCGGCTAAAGACATAGAAGCTAAAGAATTGTTAGCAACGACAACCGGAGAAATGGTAACTGAAACAAAATCTTCAACATTTTGGCTCTCGACTGAATTTGCTATACCAACATAGACAGGCACTGCAGCTATATGGCTATCGACTGACAGTGTTTCGACATGTTCAGATTCAACATGAGATGATTCGAGGCTGGAGCTGCTTGAGGAAATTGCAGCAAATGGCGCAACAGCTAATAATGGCTGAACATACACTGGTTTCAATACCTGCTCCGGTATGTTGACAGGCACCTCAGCTACATGCCTCTCGACTGCCACTGCCTCGACATGTTCAGATTCAACATGAGATGTTTCGTGGCTGGAGCTGCTTGAGGAAATCGCAACAAATGGTGCAACCTTTTGTAATTGCTGAACATTCACTGGTTCCAATACCTGCTCCGGTATGTTGACGGGCACCTTAGCTATATGGTTCTCGATTGACTCTGCCTCGACATGTTCAGATTCAACATGAGATGATTCGAGGCTTGAGCTGCTTGAGGAAATTGCAACAAATGGCGCTAATAATGGCTGAACATGGACTGGTTTTAATACCTGCTCCGGTACGTTGACAGGCACTTCAGTTACATGGTTCTCGACTGCCACTGCCTTGACATGTTCAGATTCAACATGAGATGATTTGAGGCTTGAGCTGCTTGAGGAAATTGCAACAAATGGCGCAACCGCTAATAATGGCTGAACATGCACTGGTTTCAATACCTGCTCCGGTATGTTGACAGGCACCTCAGCTACATGGCTCTCGGCTGCCACTGCCTCGACATGTTCAGATTCAACATGAGATGATTTTTGGCTTGAGCTGCTTGAGGAAATTGCAGCAAATGGTGCAACCTTTTGTAATTGCTGAACATTCACTGGTTCCAATACCTGCTCCGGTACGTTGACAGGCACCTTAGCTATATGGTTTTCGACTGCCACTGCCACAATATGTTCAGATTCAACATGAGATGATTCGTGGCTGGAGCTGCTTGAGGAAATTGCAGCAAATGGTGCAATTGCCAATAACGGCTGAACATGCACTGATTCCATCACCTGCTCCGGTATGTTGACAGGCACTTCAGTTACATGGCTCTCGACTGCCATTGCCTCGACATGTTCAGATTCAACATGAGATGATTCGAGGCTTGAGCTGCTTGAGGAAATTGCAACAAATGGCGCAACCGCTAATAATGGCTGAACATGCACTGGTTCTAATACCTGCTCCGGTATGTTGACAGGCACCTCAGCTACATGGCTCTCGGCTGCCACTGCCTCGACATGTTCAGATTCAACATGAGATGATTCGAGGCTTGAGCTGCTTGAGGAAATTGCAACAAATGGCGCAACCGCTAATAATGGCTGAACATGCACTGGTTCTAATACCTGCTCCGGTATGTTGATAGGTACCTCAGTTACATGGTTCTCGACTGCCACTGCCTCGACATGTTCAGATTCAACATGAGATGATTTTTGACTTGAGCTACTTGAGGAAATTTCAGTGACTGGTACAACCACTAGTAATGGCTGAACATGAACTGGTTCCAATACCTGCTCCGGTACGTTGACGGGTACCCCAGCCACATAATTCTCGACTGCCACTGCCACAACATGTTCAGATTCAACATGAGATGATTCGTGGCTGGAGCTGCTTGAGGAAATTGCAGCAAATGGTGCAATTGCCAATAACGGCTGAACATGCACTGATTCCATCACCTGCTCCGGTATGTTGACAGGCACTTCAGTTACATGGCTCTCGACTGCCACTGCCTTGACATGTTCAGATTCAACATGAGATGATTCGAGGCTTGAGCTGCTTGAGGAAATTTCAGTGACTGGTACAACCACTAGTAATGGCTGAACATGAACTGGTTCCAATACCTGCTCCGGTATGTTGACGGGCACCTCAGCTACATGGCTTTCGACTGCCACTGCCTCGATATGTTCAGATTCAACATGAGAAGATTCTTGGCTTGAACTGCTTGACGAAATTACAGCAAATGGTGCAACCTTTTGTAATTGCTGAACATGCACAGGTTCCAATGCCTGCTCCGGTATGTTGTCAGGCACCTCAGCTATATTGTTCTCGACTGCCACTGCCTCGACATGTTCAGATTCAACATGAGATGATTTTTGGCTTGAGCTGCTTGAGGAAATTTCAGTGACTGGTACACCCACTAGTAATGGTTGAACATGAACTGGTTCCAATACCTGCTCCGGTACGTTGACGGGTACCCCAGCCACATAATTCTCGACTGCCACTGCCACAACATGTTCAGATTCAACATGAGATGATTCGTGGCTGGAGCTGCTTGAGGAAATTGCAGCAAATGGTGCAATTGCCAATAACGGCTGAACATGCACTGATTCCATCACCTGCTCCGGTATGTTGACAGGCACTTCAGTTACATGGCTTTCGACTGCCACTGCCTCGATATGTTCAGATTCAACATGAGAAGATTCTTGGCTTGAACTGATTGACGAAATTACAGCAAATGGTGCAACCTTTTGTAATTTCTGAACATGCACAGGTTCCAATGCCTGCTCCGGTATGTTGTCAGGCACCTCAGCTATATTGTTCTCGACTGCCACTGCCTCGACATGTTCCAATTTAACATGAGATGATTCGAGGCTAGAGTTGCTTGAGGAAATTGCAGCAAATGGTGGAACCTTTTGTAATTGCTGAACATGCACTTGTTCCAATACCTGCTCCGGTGTGTTGGGCACATCGGTTGCATGGCTCTCGTCTGACGTTAAGTCCACGCGTTTCGATTCTACATGTGATGATTCATTTATGGGGCTGCTTGAGGAAATTTCTATGACTGGCGTAACGACAATTTCCCCCTTGGGTAGTAAGGGACTCATCGGCCAATTTGTTTGATCACTGGAAATACCGAGAAATTTTGGAAATCTAATTGTGCAATCTTTTGCAGATTTTTTTCCTAAATTTATTCGCCGCTTGCCAATGACAATGATATTATTTGATTGATCACCATCTGAAAAAAATACAATTCAATGTAAAAAAAACTATTTCTTTACCCTTATCTTGGCTGAACGAAAAAAAAATTACGCATTTGGCAGATAAAAAAGTTTCGAATCTCAAAGAAATTTTTTTTTTGTTGTTTTAATCGTTTATTGTACGATTAAGTAGTTAAGAATTGTGGCAGTTAATAATTAAAAATACGATAAAGCAATTTTCAATAAATGCTATTTTAACATTGTTTTAGCTCATGAGAAAATTTTCAATAATGTGTATCATATCACCAAAAAATGATGGAAGATTATTTTATTTTTTTATTATATAATTATGTATTATTATTTAATTTAATTTTTGCATTAATTTTAAATTATTTTAAATTTCTACTGAATGTGTTGTAGAATTTTTAGGTTTTTTTTTTGTTTCTAAATATTGAGTATAAAGTAATGTTTTTTTTTAATTAAACCAAGTATGTTTTTACTATAATTTTTTTAAAGGCAAATTTGTCGTATATATAGAAAATATAAAATATGTAATAAAATATTTATTTCTATACTTACCGTTCAATGTCAGAGGGAAGCAATTGACTCCCGTCAAAAGAAATAGGATTGTTAGTATTTCTAAACAATTCATGATTGTATTACTCTTTTGAGAAGTGAAATAATACTTATAAATAATTGGGTGCATATCCATCTTATATATGTTATGATATTTTTATCTAAAATGATTAAAGATTCCGGTTAATGACAATATTTGGCCAGAAGCTAGAATTCTAGTAATTAATTGACTAATTCAATTACATTCCCAGATAAGTGGCTGATTGGTGGGTTAAATGACTGCAGTGATAACATTTCGAGATGTGACCTCAACTCCAAGCGCGGATCTAGGTGGGGGGGCGCAGGATAGAATTTGTATTGAGAAGTGGAGAAAAAAAGGAGAATTTGTCCAGCATTGGCGTGCTTCTTTCTACACCGACGACGATGATGATGGACCTATCCCTTGAGGTTTTTCTGAATCCGCTACTGCTCAACTCAGAATCATAACTTATTTTACATTATTGTTTATCATTTCAAAGTTGTTCGATTTTTGATCCTAATTTTCATCAAAATAATTAAATAAATTATTTTAACAACTGTTATTTTATCACAATCGATAGATCGGTAGTTATAAAGTTAAAATAATGGTGTAAAAGTTCTTAATTAAAAGTTTACTCTAAAAATAAAACAATATTTTCATGGGTTTATTTGTATTCTTTTATAGTTTTCTTTCTGCTTTTGTACATAATCGTTAGATAGTAAATACGCCTTTAAACTAAATTTTGTTATCTGATTGTCGATAAATAAAAATAAAAAAACTCTTTATGTAATTTTTTTTTAACGTTTTTTTTCTGAGTTACATATAATACTCATTAACATGTAATAATTATACAGAAAAATAAAAACATAAGAAATTCCGATAGCTTACGCGTACGAGTGAATTTACGAGTAATTTTAAATAGAATATAAATATTATGTACTTAGAGAATAAATTATGACAAAAATATACAATTTGCGGTGTGATGGAGAAGTATATTAAGGACAAGGGGGTAATGGAATAAGAACATTATGCTACGGCAAGATTATTATTTAAAAGCTTCAGGTTCAGAGACAATGAAATATAGCATTGTAAAAACACCCTTTTAAATGAGAATTTAATATCAAAAATTTCGGAAAGCAAACCCAAGTACGAGATGGACAACTAACTCTTTTAGGCTTGTGTTTTCGCATAAATATTAAAGAACGATATTGCATGAACCTGCGTTAAGGTGGGCCGATAATTGTTTTTTTCCGAATTTTGAAATGAATGAGGTCTAAATGTTGCCTGTTGGATCACTTGAAATGGAAAAATGTCTAAAAAAAATATTTGACACTACTTTTGGCCCTCAACCAGAGCTTGAAATTGTCGAAAAAGTCAATGTTTTGCGCTAAACCAGCTATTATTTCGTATGTAAATAAGAAAATCGGTACAATAAAATTTTGTAATGTCCATTAAACCTTATTAAATAAGTATCAAAGGGCGTCAGTTGCACATTGTTTTGTAATAAATGAGTATTGTTTTAATGAGCCATTGTTTTCGTCAATCGCCAGGCGCTCAACGGAATCAGTTCCGTGGAGTGTAAACTTTTTGCATTTCGGTAGTTTTAAAACGTGTTCGAATTTGTAATGTGATTAAATTATATCTATTAACAAATAGCAATTTTATCAATATTAATAATTAACAAAATGTTCGGACAGTTATAAACTTCAAACCTCGGTTGAGGGCCAAAACTAGTATGGAATATTTTTTTAAATAATTTTTACGTTCAATGTGATCCAAAATGCAACTTTTTGGACCCTTTTCGCTTTGACGTCTAAAAAAAATAAAAAACTTCATAAATCATCAGCCCACTCTGCCTGCGTGTACTATCGTGTGATAATGTGTGAAAATCGTGCGTAAAAACGCACAGCGTATTTAGTTTCGACGGCCGAGTTATGGGATTCCCAGAGGAGGTTCACCTAGTTTACAGAACCTGAAGTGGACTACTGAGATCGGGAGATATGTGTGTATACATATAGTGTTTACACGGGTGCAGCCACCAGTGTGTGTCTCGTGACATGTCAGTTCCTGGCCCAGGGCAGCCCAACGGTTATAATCTGCTTTCCCGCTTCTCTCTTTGGAAAATCACCTGATTGTGGCTGCACCAATATTTAAGTATAAAAGTAACTTTTTTCAGTAACCGTAGGTATATACAGTCTTTCTAGTCAGTTCTTATAGTAATTTTACATATTGTATTAATACATTTTTTAATCGGGCACATTAGTCAATCGATAGTTACCGAGTACTTCCTATTTCGTGATAACTCGAGAAAAAATTAGACAGATTTGTAATAAATACCAGCCGGACCTCAAATATAGGAATGCCAAGTCTGTATAATCGAAAGATATTCGTATGCTCGGTTGTAGTGATAATGAAATAAACCTTACCGAAAGTCACATGAAAAGAGGAAATCTAACATGTATTCGTCTTGTGGATGTATTTTTGAGTAAAATAAATGTAAAAAATGTTTTCAGTATGTCCAAATGTTTGCAGACTGACTCGCTAAATTTCTTACCTAGGTAGTTAGTTAGATCTTAATTTGTTGCGACTGAGAGGGAAAACATTTTCGAGAAGGGAATATGGAAGTTCAGGCATTTACAGGGCTTTTTCCTCCCTGTTGCAACAATTTTAGATCTAAATAACTCCCTACAGAGGAAATTCAGCCAGTCTGCAAATATTTGGACATACTCAAAATATTGTTGAATTAACTAAATGGTAGAGAAGAAGTATAAAAATTTGAAAAAAAAATTCAGGCTTCGCACAGAGAGGTATTTGTCATAAAAATCTTGTCAAAATTATTTTAGTACATGAATCGACTTTATACCTATACAATCTTGTATGTATATTTTAGTTTGTTTTACATATTTAGGATATAAGGTTTTGTAACAAGTGTAAAATTGTTTTCTAGGGAAGAAGGCATTTTCAAGTTCACGTATTTTTTTATTGTTCAAATATTTATTAATATAATATCTTTATCAGAATAACATAAATTTTCGTCTTCTGATACTTGTTCTTCTTCTTCTGAAAACAGAGAATCTAATGGCAAACTCGGCAAAAGGAATTGCAATGCTTCTTTTGAGAAAGCCTTTTTGTTCCGTTTTTTCGTAGGTCGCGAACATGAAATGAATGGATCCCAGCTTCACAATAATCCATTAAGAAGATCTTTATTAAGCAATGTTCTGGAGAACTTTTTGTCAAAATTTTGTCTCTACTGCAGGAAGTGCTTATGCCGGGCTTCAACAGCTTCTTCTGAAAGTTGACATAGAAATTTAGATCAACCTAAAATGCATCTCTTCTACTACTTTTCTTCTATACTTCACTGTTTTACTTTAAATACTTTTATTCTTTTTTTACTATTCATTTGTTTATTCATTATTCAATTCAATTCATTAATTAACTGAACTTTGTTTTCTTTCTATTACATAACTTTGTATTTAACTTTAATTTTGTACAAATTGGCTACGGCCGTTAGTTATAATAAGAAATACATGCAAAAAATTAATTTCCGTTTATGAAAATAAAACCAAACAAATTAAGTATAATACTGTGTTTGTGTAAGCTTTGTAACTACTCGCGGACGCTGCAGCCAATGAAACCCCATCAGACCATTCCAGAGACGGAGGGAGAGTTGGACCTCTTCATTTCAGAAGGACAATTTATTTGTTTTCTTCAACACAGATCTTAGGATCTCTTGAAATATGAAGAAGAAGTATTCAGTAAAGGAAAATATTAATCGCGTACTGGCCATGTGCATGTGTTGGTTCCCCCTGAACGTGTTAGCCCCTCCCTTCCCCTCCAGGGAGGCCGCTAGTCTTCACCGTTACCCGAAACCCATACATAACTGTTAACTGTTCAACATAGCTGGCTGTTTTTTGCATACTATCGAGTTCATAATATAATATTAATCTTGTACCTTCCCGTACGCGTATATAAATGAGAGGACCGTAACGGAGGTCAGTTCTCTGTTAGAAGCGAGCCGAGATGACACTTCGGGGAGCCATGTTACCCTTCCTGGGGGCCGTCCTGCTGCAGCTCCATCCGGCTGCGGGCAAGTCGCTGGGTAAGTGGGACAGACCATTTTACGAGGCGAACACTACCGCAGTCAATGTGTATAATCTTCTCCGGTTGATCCCGAGTAAGTCGGATTCGTTCCGCCGTTTCGGCTACCGTTGCAGGAGCCATCTAAAGGACAGACTATTCAAAAGGCTGCCGTAACGATAATAGAAACGTCGGAACGAATCCGACGTCCCCCGGATCACCCAAAAAACAAGACACGTATTGATAAGTGACCGTGAAATTCTACGCACCTATACAATTACAGCCTACTACTACATACTGGACCGCATACATATGAGTTCTCAAAAAAAACAATCGAACCAAATAAGTCGTGAATCTTATTTTCGACGAAATGAAAAAAATGTTTAAAAAAATTCCGAAATATTCATCATGTTATGCTGTGTTCTTGTTTATTAACTTTTTTGTGTTTTAAGAAGTCGTTAAAAATAAAAATGAATTATTTTAAACATTTAAAAATCATTGCGTACGAAAAAAAAAAGTTTTTTTTTAGAGGCATAACCCGCTAAGCCTCTATTTCAGATACTTTTCAGCAGGTGGGAAAGAGACGATTTGAAAGAAAGCTATGAAAAATACACCGCAACACCCAGACCAATTAAGAAAAAAAACTTTTTTTGGATTTCTTTCTCGCAACTGGCGGGAATCGAACCCGGGACGCCAGCTTCACAGTTAGCCGTAGAACCAACTGCGCAACGGCACCTGATTAATATGTTTAAGGCGCCAAGTACCATATAATAATACGGTTGTTATAAATAATAACAACACTAATGAATCTGGGTGAATAATTAACAGCCCTTCTTAGTGGCAATAATATAGTAACTTTTTTTTAATTAACTCAAAAAAACAAGTAATATTAACAAAAAATACCACTCAATCGAATATTAGTAAATATTTTTTCCAATGAATAATGTATAGAAATTCAAAAAATTAAATTTATGTTACACAGTGAGGAAGTTCAGTGCTACGGGAAATTTGACATAACAAATGTTTTCTTACACGCGCTAAAAATTAGAGCATTAAATTGGACGGGCAAGTTTCTTGGAAATGTAAAAAAAATATAATTAAATTTGAACTATCTACGTCACAAGTTCTTGTAAATCAACGAATCAATTATAGCGTTGTTGTAATAGATAGATGTTTTAGTCGTTTTTATGTGTTGTAATAGATTTCCGATTTCCAGGCAGCCATTTTATTCAACGTTTAGTGTTTTTTTACGCCACGGGGCTCCACTTTTAAATGTCAGCACAACTCGCGGACGACAACTTGTGACGTCACAGGCGAAGCAACTTCAAAGTTATAACGCTTTGATGAATCGTAACGATGGAAATACGATGCCTTGTTGGCTTAGTTTGATAGTCTATTACCAAATATAAAAAAAACCACTGAACTTCCTCATTAAACTCAAATAGTCGGTCAAAATATTATTTTCTCACAAAGGTGAATCAGCTGTTCGGGGCTGTGTATCATTGTTGTGAGATTTGAAATCTCGCTCTCGTTAGTTAAGGTCAATCCACACTACAGCGTTGCTGCATGTATGGAGTGCCGCGTTTCTGTAGTTCGGCTTGTCACATCCAAAACGGTATACAATATTGACCTTGAATATTTTATCATATACTAGACAATCCATGGACAGACAATTCTAAATAACCATAAATAAACAGTCTATTATAAACCAACACAGATTGTTTTATTGTAAAATGTAATAACTGTATTCTTCAGGGTGATGGGATCAAATGCTGCGAATGTCGAAGAATTTTATGGATCGGGTTGTGGTCCCGTGGCTAGTGTTGCGGACTTACGGATCAAACGTCCGAACCAGAAGTTCAAACCCCACTCTACCCCAACTTGATTTCTATTTTCTAATAGTGAGTTATTTGCAACTCGTTGAAAATGGCCACCAAAAACGGAAATATTTGGGGAAATTATAAGAACGCTAATATTTCTTGTTTTATTTTTAAAAAATATTTAAAACCATTATCATCATTCCATTTCCGCACCCAACAGTGAATAGGGCACTGCATTGGTACACCAATCGCAGCGTATCTTGATCATTTTTGTTACATGAAGGTAAGATGATCAGTCTTACGCTCCAGGGACTATGTAATATTCTAGTGTGAAAACACCCTTTTAAATAAATATTTCATATCGACCATGTCCGGAATCGAACTCGAGACCTCTCGCATGGCAGGCTCACGCGCTGACATATATACTGTGGCAATATAAAAAAGTTATTTTTTATAAAATTTATCATTTAAATCGTAGCAAATGGAAGTGCGCCCTATGTTAAGTTTTTCACTAAATAAATTACCTGTGACTTCCGCTAATTGTGCGACGCATAATAAATACAACCTTTTAAAAGAATCGCTGAACGAGTCCGCAATAATGAGTATGCTTATAACAATACAAAATTAGATGGCTACGAATAAAATATGAGCTTTTTAAAAAAAACTGAAAAAACAGTGAAGAATTGCTTTTAAATTTTATAGCGATTCATATGAAAAGTTCAGTGAGATAAATAACAAATTGATCACAAAAGAAAAAGAAAATCAGGAATTTCAGGTTAAATTGTCACGTGATGAGGAAAATAAATATACTCGCAAGGTTATGGTAGAATGGTAGGTCGAGCATTGAGAAAAAACGTAGTCTGGAGAAGAACCGGGAGAATAGTACTAAAATAATAAATACTGATGTGTTGAAGTTGGGAAAAGTTTTTCGAGAAACCGATAAATCCCTAAACGAATTATCCTTTCGATATATAAGAATTGGAATGAATAACAAGAGACTTTGGTCGACTAAAGTTATATTATTTAATAATAATAAAAACAACTACGGTATTATATAAATAAATTGAATCTACGAGTAATCTAAGCGTTCTTTTCCAAAAAATCTCAAAAATTACATGAAAATCTTTCGAGGTAATTGCGAATGAAATGTTTGATACAAGTCAGAGAGGAGAAAATGTTACGATAAAACAATGTTTCGGGGGAACTCCTCTAAGTATACCTTACAAACGGTCAAAAAACTAAGATGCTTAACATTAACACAAGCTCAATAACCCTATCCATTCTATTAACTATAAGAAATTACCTACAAGCAGAACTAATCCTTAACCCTCAAATGACCGTACAGATTTTTTTGTTTTATGCTTCTGTATAAAATAGTCAACTCTGACTTTGATTGCCAAGAAATTGCACAATTATGATGTTTCATGTTTCAAAAAAACGTACAAGGCAAAAAATGTTATTTCATATCCATCCGCAGAAGCCGTATTCAGCAAGCGAATTTTATTTCAGTATAAAAGTAACCTGTTTTTTTGTAGCCAGTAAAATATTATTCTTGTATTGCTTGTTTTGTTTTAGATGATAATTAGGTTAATTAGATTAACTACGGAAAAAAAAAACTGGCGAACTGCCGGTATTATTGATAATAAATTTGGGAAAATTGTTGATATTTTTAACACATCAAAAGTTGTCATTTCTTACCTCAGTCACATTAACAAAGTTTATCTCCATTTTTTCTCCTCGTATACGAGCAGGATTAAAATATATATAAACACTACTAATACGGTTCTACGAGTAGGTACTAATTCTGCGGTTATTCGTGTTATAAATTAACATTGAATTGGAAGCACTTAGTTTTTGGGTACTAATTGTTTATTTTGTCAATAAAATAAAAGGTGAGTGGTTAAAGACGAGTTGTTTTTTATATTTATTTTACATCTTCAAAGACACAAACTAGAAAACATACAATTTGTAGGTATTCGTCGACAATTTCATATGCATATATATTTTCAATTATAGAATAACACAAAACAGTTTTTTTCATAATTTCTTATACAATATAGAATACAATAAAAATATGTTTACGTATATACTTATTAACTAAAATGTATTCCTAACAGATTATTCGCAAAAGTTAGGAGAGTGTCTTAAAAAGTTACAATTTTGTTATTTCGGCAGTACATATATATATGTATATATGTTTTATTGTCAACACATCTTAATTTATATATTATATGCCCATTTGTATTTTATTTTTATACTGAATGCTTTTTAAAGTAATATAAAAAAATATTAAAAAAACCCTGTGATGTAACGCCTAAGACGCTCGACTAATACGCGGAAGGTCCGGACTCGATTCCGGGTGAGCAAAAATATTAAATTTGATTTTTCTCAACCCTGGGTGTTCTGTGTTGTAGTTAAATACTGTACTTAGGTCTCCTAGCCCGTTTTAGTGCAAAAAAATAAATATATATTTGTGTATTTGACTTTGGGCTACATTGTATTTTATAAAAGGCAGTCAGCCGAGTACAATAAATAAATTAAAAATAACTAGCTCGTGATATTTGTTTCCAGGAGACGTTCCGACTCCGGTAGGCTTGGTATTATTAGAGGAAGTTCCTGAGAAACCACTGCCGCTAGGAGCGGTGATGGGGGCGGGAGAAGGGGAAGTAGCGGACGACGGCAGCCGCGTCAGCCGTCAGTATGGGTTCGGCGGGTTCGGCGGCTTCGGGGGCGGGTACGGAGGGGGCTACGGGGGCGGCTTCGGGGGCGGGTACGGGTTCCCCGACCACCACCATCACCACGGCCACGGAGGGGACTTCGGCCAGGGGGGGTACGGGGGCGGGTACGGCCACGGAGGGTTCGACGGGGGCTACGGTCACGGCGGGTACGGGGGTGGGTACGGCCACGGTGGGTACGACGGGGGCTACGGTCACGGCCACCATCACCACCACCACGGGTACGGCCGAGGGTTCCCCGAGTACGGGGCGGAGCCCTTCCTGCGCGCGGAGGGCGCGCTGCACTACCCGAGCCACCGGCCCTACAGCGGCCCGCAGGTGGAGCCCCTGCCCCCCGTGATCGTGGGCCCCTCTGGACCGGTGCCCTTCGCCCTCCCTTACTCTCCGCCGCACGTCGCGGTAGCCGAACAAACAGTTCCCGAGCGCAGTGAAGACCAAGAAAACAAAGATTCCGCTGCAAAAGAGAAAAAAGATTGTGTTTGTAATAAAAAATCCGAAAAAAAGGAATAATCCAAAATCCAAAAGAGTTATTTAATAGTTTAATTTATTTTTAGTAGTAAAAAATCATATTTATTATTTGTTATTTCAACATGATTGTTGTTGTAGTCCGTTTATGTTCTTACAAAAAATATAAAGACGATGTTTGATGGCAAAACCATATCTTTCTATTGTATTTTAGTTTACCAATTTTATTTCATTAATCTATTTTCTGTTACGAGATTTAATGAACTCCCGCAAAAAAATGCCCCCCAGCTACGAGCGTGTAAAATCCTAACTCAAAACTCAATGAAGAGGTTTTTTTGATACACCTGTTTACTGAAGTGGTTTCAATGTATTTCTAACCCATCGCTGAATACCATAATTAAATATGAGAAGAGTATGTACGTAATATATTATCTCAACATATAATAAATTTGAAGTACCCATCGTTAAATAGCGACAAAAAATACGTATTACGAAACTTTACACAGTTTACAAACTTTAATTACGGAAGAAATCGTTAAAGGGAAATACCGTAAAAATATAAGAGTTTATAACTATAAGCTGAGGTAAAATTATTTTTTAAAAAAAACTTTTGATAAAATAATTATTTTGAGATATTTCGCAGGAACCTACTTAATTTACCAAGCCAAAATCACAAAAACAGTTAACAAAACTGTATGCCATACATTAAAACAAAATGAACGAAAAAAAAACGATTTTCAATTAAAAATACACCCATTTAATTTCAAGTAACAAATAAATTTTTCAATTACTTTTTAATTAGTCAACGAGATAATCTCAGCAATTGAAAATCGTTTATTTATTATTATCACTGTCATTTAATTCACGTTTTTAATTTTGTTCAACAGATATCATTTTAATCATTACTTCAGGTAATAATTTTATAGGTATTTAAAAAATCGTTACATACAAAATAGCGTTTGATTTGGTACAAGTACAGTAGAACTCTTACTATCCGAACTCCGACTTTCCGAATCGCTTTCAGAATTTCAGAAAAAAAAAGACAGAAATGTACTGCAATTCGCATAACAACAACTTGGTTGCCCGAAAACGGATGATGACAGTCAAACAGCTTACTTTGACCGAGATGTTCAGCAAGCAATGACTTTCATTTACAGAACGGTACGTACAAACTGTACTAATGTACAGCACTTGTAACTACGCTTAACATGTAAAAGTGTTGCCATTCCATTTAATTAATTGAAACCTAATTTATTTTCAACCATTCATTTTTATTTCCAACATACATAATATAGAAATGAATTAAAACAGACCCTTTTTGGAAAAAATCTAACTATCCGAATTTTCGATTTTCTGAATAGGGTCCGGTCCACTGGGACTCGGATAATTGGAGTTCTACTGTACATCGATTTAATATTAAGAGATTTTCTCAGAACACACTTTTTCTTGCAATTGTTAATTGAATAATCGTTCAAACATTATCTATTACTGATTCGTTACATACATTTTTTTTTAAAATCAGTAACAAGTTGTATGGTTCGGTTTGTGTATCATTGAATCCTATGAATGTGAACAACGCCACCTCTTGACTACAACATGACTCTGTTCAAACTGTTATTAGAAATTAGATTATAACATGTTGCCATTAAGTTCGCCATAGTTTGAGTTTGATATTACAGTTTACAACTTTTAAAATAATATGTACAGATAAATATAATTCTATGCGTTTGAATTTACTATAATTTACACTTCTATAATATTAACTCCAATTTACTATATGGCTATTTTTAATGAAGAGCGAAATCATTTACTAGCCAACCGGCCTTATAATGAAATTTTTTGATGATTTCACTTACAAATTTTTAAATAATAATTCAATCTTTCATGGGGAAAATTTGAGTGTGCTATATTTGCAAACGTGAGTAATAAGGGCATTATTGCGAAACGGGTCAGACGAATATTGGTGATATTGTAAAGCGATCCAGAATCGTCAATGGAGAGATTCTATATTTTTAAGTGTTTGGAACAAGTTAATTTTAAACTTAAGAATAAAGATAATATACAGATAAAAAACAATTGGGGAACAGTGATATTTTATCACTATTATTTGTATGAAAAATACAAAAAAAATATTTACTCAACTAGAAAAATCACTAGTTTTGCTTCTCTTGAACATGATTCGAAAAATTTTATATGTATAAATATATTAAAATAATGTTATTTTCCCTGAAAAACGAGAAAAAAAACTAGTCTAATTGAATGGAGAGAATTTTTAAAAAATAAAACTGTCTAGAATGTGATATTGAACAGATTTTTTTGAGAAGGGAATATGAAATTTTAGGCATCAATAAGGCATTAAATCTGTCATTTTCTGGTGTATGTAATAAATTTATTGTACTGTGTAATATTCACCATTTTGTTTGCATTGCCTATTATGGACGAGGCTTACTATTTTTTGGACATTTGTTCATTTATACAATTCATAGAGAATTAATATTACGATATAGATTAGTCAAAAACATTAAATAAGAAGAAAAAAAGCATTGACAAACATAAGGGACATCGAGACAAGATCTGGACTATTTATTTGTTTATTGCAAAGAGTACGTTTCTTCCAAATGCTCTAACTTTTTTGTGATAATTAGGCAGGATAATTGGCTGTGGTCTTGTTAGGGAACTTCTCCATATTTGTTTAATGCAGAGGAAACCACAGAAAACGAATTCAGGAGAAGCCGGACCATATTAACAGACCGCCCGTACCACTTAGAAAGGTTCGGCATTTGACTTTACTATTTTTACCATGAATGATATATTACCTCCCGTGATAAGTCCTTATGACTTATAAAGGTTACGATATCTCCCGGGTCCCTATTCAGACTTCTACATAGCGCCCTTTAGTTGCATTCGCTCTAAGCTGAAAAAACCTCAATGCATCAATAAATAGGGAATATCTTGGAGTGTCTCAGCAATACATGTACTCAAAATATTACTGGATTGTCTCGTAGTGTCACTTTGTGTGTTATTATAATATTTAAACTTGCGGGATATGGGATTTAAATATTCGAGGAGAAATGATCAATTCCGAATATGAATAGATTATTCACAGTTTTCCAGTGAAATAGAGGATGTGATACCGCCACGGTGGTGTATTGTTTGGTGTGCACTTGCAATGTATTGTCCACCATTCGTTTCACACTCGATATATAGCCCGATACTGCCATCCGACTGCGGACACCAGCCGGCCATGGGAACTCGGTGTACGTATATAATATAAGCGATAATATGGTTATACATCTCGCTGACAAACCTCAATCACACATGACGCAGGCAAAAATGACTCGATGTGATTTCCATAAGACTATTCAAATATTTACATTATAATATGGTGATAACCACACACTCAGTTTGCACAAAATTTAGTATTTGAAAGTCAACATTACTTTTGGGAAAGAGATGCGAGATTTGGGCAGCAATTTAAAGAATTAGTATTAAATAAAAAATTGCATTCCATTTGTGAATAATAACGCTGTATTGAGTTATTTGAGATTTCTTTGGTATTTTTCGATGATCGATTCAGCCGTTAACTTTGTCAGCTTATCCGCCTTATTATTGGTGATGCTGCCAAACTGGTTTCCTGGTTGATTTGCGTTCAAAAGGCAAGGCGGAAGTAAGGTGCTCTTAAAAAATATTTATTAGCTGGTAGGTTGATAAGTAAATATCCTTAATAAGAAAATCCAGACAAATAGTATCCGACAAAGGGACAAATATTTCCTTAATAAAACTATTATTTTTTTAATAATAATATTTAATTGTAACAAACCAAATAAATACTTAAAACGAATTACAGCGACTTATTTTATAGGAAATTTACTTATATCTAATAATAACGAGAACCTCGGAGTTTAAGAAAAGCTAAAGTCCTGAGTCTGAGCGCTCGCCTGGTTACTGGAACCGGAGGCCCCGTGGCCATCCAGGCCTGCGTCGAAGGTCATGGTCCCTGCGCTGGCGGAGGCCGCATTGCCGGAGGCATCCAGACCCCCGTGACCCCCGAGGCCGGCGTTGAAGCTCTGGGTCTGAGCGGCGGCGTTGGTGGCGCTCCCGCCGCCGCCCCCGTGTCCAGTTCCGAAGCTGCTGGTCCCGGCGTTCGCGGAGGCGGCGTTACCGCCGAACCCGCCCCCTCCTCCGATGCCGAAGCTCTGGGTGTTGGCCGCCGCCTGCGACTGGCTGCCCGAAGCCCCGAAGCCGGGGAAGCCTCCGCCCTGGTTGAAGTTGCTGGTGGCCGCGTTAGCCGAGGAGCTGCTTCCCTTGATGCCCCCGAAGCCGCCGAAGCCCGGATTGCCTCCGAATCCCTGGTTGCCCCCGAAGCCCTGATTTCCGAAGCCGAACTGGCTCCCGTCTCCGCCGGGGAAGCCTCCCTGGTAGCCGCCCGGGTAGCCGCCTCCGCCCTGGTTGTGCCGGTTCCTTTTGGGAGAGCGCGCCTCCCTCGCGAGCTCGACTCCTTCTTCATCTCCCTGCATCTCCATCAACATGGCGAGCTCATCCTCCGAGATCGGAATGACTGAAACAGATGAGAATGTCATTAATAAATCACGCCGATAACCTTTGTTATTTTATTTTTAGACGGAACACTACTGCAGATAAACACAACACAAAACATGAACTGTATTTAGAATATGAATTGAAAGCCATAAGATCTACTGTCGGTTTAGAGTAAACTCCTCAGTATCACTTCACGCAGCGGTTCCGGGGAAGGTGTACTTACTCCTGAAGGTGGCGGCGTGCGCCGCGACGACGGCCGCCAGGAAGACGAGAAGCAGCTTCATGCTCGTATAGTGTATACTGTGGTGTGGTGTGTGGTGTGCGGTGTGTGGTTGTGCGGTGCGCGGCTCGTGACTAGACCGCTGCTCTCGGTGGTCTGACGTGAGCGCCAACGGAGTCAGCCCCCTTTATACACTGGCAGAACCGCGGAGAGCCGCCATGGGTTTTACCTCCGCCGACCTGCTCCGCTCGGTGCGAATCGAATATTTACAAATATACACAAAAAATGAAGCGGGGAACGCAGCCAGGACCGCCAGGGGTGGACCACCGCAGCACGGCGTATCGCGCGCCGCACATGACATGTCCTTTATGTTCATCTATTAAACTTGTTTTTAGTATTAGTAATTTCTGTCGCAATAAAACGCTTGTTCAATAATCTTTAATTTTCAATTCTATATTTTCTTTACCCAAACAGTTTATTTATGAAACCAAAATTTTTCAAAATTACGTTCCTGCTCTCATTAAATTTATTGAAATATTGTGAAATCGTGCTTCTACAGAGAAGTGACTTTAGATTTTGGACTCTGATTTTCTGATCTGAACTTCTGGGTCCTTGGAAACTTGATTCTCATTTTTTATCACAGGAAACTATAAAATACTTTTTTTTTTTTTATTTGAAAATTTATTTATAAACCCTTACGGATTATAACATTCATTTTACATAAAATAATACATACATTTTTCATTTATACTCTGTTGTTTAAAATAATATTTTTTACATCTTTTGTAAAGTTTGTCTGAGTCTTTTGTTTAGTTTTGTCTGGTAGTTTATTGTATAATTTCAGTCCCTGGTTCATTAGTCTTGATTGTCCTTGTCTTGTTTTAAAAAGTTGTATATGGTATTTGTCTGATATTCTAGTATTATGTCCATGTTGACTACAATTTTTTATTAGTTTTAGTTCTTCGTCTACTATTTGGAGACGACAAACACCATCAACTTAAAACGTAATCATGAGAACGAAAAAATTTCATTAAAAAGATAAAGTGATCTTTATTGTTACAGACAAGAAATATTGTTTATATTATTAATAAAACATTATTGATAAATATTTAGTTTACAAGTTTAACTAGCAACGTCCAGAAAAAAATATTCAGTTACTTACTGAAACTACTTAACTACGACTTAATAATATATTATGTAGGTATCTTTATATAATAATTCTTCTGTAAGTGTGATGTTACTGAACTCCTCCTAAACGGCTTCTCCGATTTACATGCGGTTTTCAGCGAGATGTAGATCTTTGCGCTGCGCGTGTTCGTAGATATCAAAATTTATATTTTTTCATTGACCTACCAGGGTTGCATTTGACGAGAATGCACAATGAATATTATATTCCTAAAACTATTGGAAACTACAACCAATGTCATTCTTGTAATAATAAACTGCAAAATGACGGTTTCGTTATATTTGTAAAAAGTAAACTAGTTTTTACAAGTAAGGAAGTATGCTTTCCACATTCCAATTGTATTAAAGTTGAAATTAATAATATGATGACTATTCTAGCTATCTACCGTTCGTTCTCCTCACAACACAAACATAACGTCTTTCTTATCATCATTAAACGAATATTTGGAACTTAACAAGAACATAAAAAAACTTTGTTATCTTAGGAGATACAAACATCAATATAATTAATAATATGCACCCACAAGCCAATGAATACCTGAACCTTCTTGATACATATGGATTCTATCCGGTAATTATGTTGGACCCTGACATAAAGACGTCTGTCAGTTACAATGTTTATAAGAAGAAGATGAGCAAGTGGATTAGGGGTAGACCTTTTAATATCCTGTAATTATTTTCATGACTAAAAATTGTGTTACTTTTAATTGAAAAAAAATTCTGATTGTTTTTATGTACGAGTATATTTCATTTTTACTTTTTATGTTTATTCATTTACATATGTTTTATTTTTCTTTTTAATTTTACACGTATCTTATTTTTTTAAAATTATGAATGGTATATTCTGTAATTTATTTTTGTTCTTTAATTTTTAATTATTAACGATATATTTTCAAATTTGTATTTATGCTTCAATTTTTATTACTATCGGTATGTTTTTCAATTTATATTTTTGTTTAATTTCTTTATTACTAATGTTATATTTTATAATGTGTATTTGTGGTTCAATTTTTATTTTTATCGGTATGTTTTCTAATTTATAATAATTATGTCTCATTTATTTACTATTAATGGCATATTTTCTAATTTATTTTTATGATTCAATTTTTATTATTATTACTTGCATGTTTTCTAATTTATATTTATATTGATTTTTTCTAATGTTATTATTATTCTTTGAATTTATTAAGCATCATTTAATGAAATTAAAAATAAAAAAACATGAAAAAAATAAGGTCCTTCCTAAACACAGGAATTTCCTGGCTAGTCGGGACCTGAAACAAATAAACTCTGTACATTTTAAAACTGTGAAATACATAAATAAATAAATACATAAAATAAATAAATAATAAAAAAAATGGAAGGATTTTGTTTTTTGTGTTTAAAAAAAGTTTGTTATTGAATGTTTATAAACAAAATTCGCTTTTTATGGATTCCAATTAGATTATTTCCTTACATTCCTTATAATTTCTTCCCATTTATTTCTTTTTACTGTATTTTTGGTAAAACTAGAATAATATTAACTGATTATCAATACATTTTTGAAAATCGCATTCATGAATAAGTGCACTCCTATTGGTGAGGAGAGCCGAGTTTGACATTCGCAAAAAGAATTCCATATTTGAAAATGAATCATTTTATGTTTTGGAATTCAACCATAAACAAATACCCAGGTACCTACTTATCAATGAATAGTCTTTTTCCAAGCTAATAGGAGTCAAGCCAATGTTCGGGCAGGACAACCGCTAGTTTAATATATTATACATCTAACTTACAAATAACCAATAGCTCGATAAAAAGAAGGCTTCTTAAACCTCTCGGTTTTCCAATTTTGTTTTCATACTCAATTGAAGTAAAATATTATCAGGTCGGAGTTGACGACACCACTCGACTTGTTGTAGATAAGGCAGATAAAAAATAATCATGAGCCATCAGCGAATAGCTCGCGAGAGATATCTTTTTGTTTACCAAACACTCGGACAATACATCGACAGACAAAAAGCGAATAAAAATATTATGTGAAGTAGTTTTTGCTCAATTTTTAAAGTCGTATTTTAAATTTTAGTCTGTGTGCAAATTAAACTGTCGAAACTATCAAATAACACTAAAATGTGGGCAAGTTCTTTTGAGTTTTCGGGGTTTTTTAATATGTTAATCGTCGAAATAATGAAAAACTGGTTTATTCCATACAACTTAAAAAATCAAAATTGTTGAATATTCTTATGACGCAAGCTATTAAAGGTTAATATTATTGATGTTTTCGAAGATATTTTTTAATAATTCGTGTGTTCTTTCCCCCTTAATAATAATATTGATTAATTTAAACTTCGGTACGATAACAAACATTTCTTACAAATGAAATGTTTTACAAACCAGTTTTAATTATACTTATGTTGACTTTTTCTAAATAAAAATATTTACCTGATCTTTTATCTTCCGAAAACCTTGTAAAAAATATTATAACATTTGGAAATGTTGTAAACGATTTACCAGTTTTGAAAATGCCCACTCAGGCGAAAGCGTCGTTGGTTTAATTAAACAAAGTTAAACTTAGCAAAGGAATTTCATGGATATTTGTAAAAAAATCATTAATAAAATTTACTAAAATCATTTAAAAATAATTTAAATAAATCAATTATCAAAATATCTATTTATTTAATATACATTTTGTATATTCGGTTAGTTTAAGTAAGAACAAAAAAATATTAATGAATAATTTGAATATCAGTATGTTAACATAAAAGGACACACATGTTTATACAAAAGGCAGAAAAGACAGAGAAAATCAATATGAAAGAGAAACTAAAATAAAATTCAAAATTATTTAAACGCGATTAACTGAAAAGAAAGAAATGGAACGTAGTTTTATTTACAATTCATCAAAAAGAGCATGAAGGAAGTCAATTTGTTAGCAAGATAATTTTGGTATTAGCATTATGGCTGGATTCTGGATACCTAATGAACAGTAACCGTAATTTGTGATATGATGACTAACTCGTAGGTACAATAATTAGCACGCGATATCACTGCTCCCGATTCGGGACTTTTTTACACGTGAAATCTTGAATGTCAGTATATTTTTAAAAGCTATATTATGTAGTAAAACTAGATATCACAACGTTTTAAGCTCAGTTCTTAAGTTGGAAACAAAACAGTAACAATCACAATTTCAATTTGATTTGGCAATTTTCAATTAAATGTAAGCATAACATAAAAAAACTCAGTCAATATATATATATATCAGTGGCGAATGCTCCTTATAATCGATTACATGCAGCTTACCATATTTTTTTGACATCGTAAGTAATGTTTTATTATTATAATAATACTACAGTATTCTGTAGTATTATTAGGAAAAAACACATCATTAAAAAAATATATTACTTTTCTTTGGTTATTATTCCATACAGCGACCAGTTGCGCCTCTATTGGCCAAAATTATTACTATTGGATTACACGAGATTACTCTGCTCCCTTTAAAATCACTAATTCAAATACGTCTTTAACCTAAAACCTTAGAATCTCGTTCGAAAAATTACACTTGCGATTACAGTAAAATCTTGCAGCTTTCATTAATGCAATTTAGTCTTTCAATACTTTTTCATAAGGGCTAGTATTCTTAAAAATACATTAATTTGACTTACGACAGTCTAAGGAAGGTGACAATATACGCACTCGTTATGTGTAAGAAAGAGATAACGAATATATTTTGTATGTCGTAAGTAATTTAGCATACTTATGATTCGGTGGTTTGAAAGTAAATTTGCTCTAAAATAAATAAATATTTTGATATTTTAATCGAAACGAATTGATATTTTAATCCATAATATAGTATAAATCCTTTAATGGGTTTTAAAAAACAAAGATTCGCTTAAGCTAGGGTTTCCTAGGACAGCGGTGCCCGTAGTTTAACGGCCGTAGTGAACGGTGATGCAGTGGACAGCCGTCGTAACGGTGACTAGAGTGTGGTTTCCTAGGAAAACGGTATTAACAACACCATTTAACACCGTTTACCTCGGAAACCACTCTCTAGTCGACGTTACGACGGCTGTCCACTGCATCACCGTTCACTACGGCCGTTAAAATACGGGCACCGCTGTCCTAGGAAACCCTAGCTTTATTGTTTTTTAATTGTAATTCGTTTTTGTGCATACGATGACAGTTGAATATTGTAGGTTATTCTTCAGTATCCATTTAAACTTTTATAATTTAGTTAGAGTTATGATAAAAACGTTACTAGTGTACAGTGTTAAGAATAAATATATATGAATAATTATAATATGTATAACTTATGTCGTTTTGTGAATAATAATGTGATAAAAAAGTCGATGAAACAATGATTCTTAAAACGTTATTTATGTTTTGTTTGGTGAACTATCGTACTCGGTAAGGAATACTTTTAAATTATTTAATTATTATCATTTATTAAGAAATAGTGTTTTATTTCAAGACAAGTTATAATAGTCTGACTTAACCAAAAATGCACCGGTGCGCTAATGAATTATCCAGTTTATTAATTACTTTTTCAACACTTGGTCCAAAACGCGAAATGGCTGCGCGGAAATATTTATTAAATATAAAATAGACTTGTTTTTTATATGCCATACTACCGCTATGGACATTTTATCAGAATTTTCATAGCTTCCCAATTTAAAAACTCACCGCTCGCCACTGATATATATATGTATATATATATATATTTAACTAAGCATTTACATACATATAGTTTGATTTATTAATCGATTATTTGTTTGAATAAAGTAATACGTAACCCGTACCCGTAGAGTTTTTACAAAAAAAGCCTTTCAAGGCTCACTTCACTCATTTTTATGGATTGTCGGTGGATTAATCTGGAGTCATAAAAGACTAATTATACCTAAATTCAGTGGAACTAATATAAGGTATACATTCATATTTCGAAATGAGATATTTCATTATTATTATTGTATTTCAGCTAGCATTTAGTTTTTAATTTGAGAAAAAAAACAATCCGCTAATCTCTTTAATTGTGATCATTAATCGTAAACAAAACCTTGTTTAGACGAGACAAAAACCAACAATAGATGGCGTTTTTTGGATCCAAATTGAATAAGTAACGTGATTCCTGTCTATCGACGAGTTACCGTAACTGACAATGTCTACGGAAAGGATTCAGTAGAGGACGACATGTGCCACATCATGACATGGCGGCTACAGCAGCTGTGAAGGTTACGGCCGGTCATAACAGTCGTGACAGTCATGCTCCTATATGATCATTGCAATTTCACAATAAAATTAAATCGTACTTCCCTAATAAAAATGCATATTTTAGTCAAACATGTAAAAGTGACTATGTGCTATACACAATTACGAGATTTTAGAATCTAAAAGATTTTATAATCTAGAGGTCTAAAAATAAATCATCATCTTTATCCGTTAAACAAATAAACATTTAAAACGAAATGTATTGTAATACAAAACTCACATTAACAAAAAAAATAATTTCAAAACAATTTCTTAAAGACCCTAGTGAAGTCAAAAAAAATGTTTTGGTCGATAAGGTTTTTTGGCGTAAATCAATCAAGTTAATTAATTATTTATGTACTCGTATGTTCATTATTATATTTTGTACCTTTCACATTATTTTTAAATAACTTTTTTCTTTTCTTATTCTTTAAATTTATCTTGTGTCTATTTACTTTATTTTTATTACTGTATATAAATATAAGTGCCTAACATTTCTTAATTGTTGAATTGCTTTTATTTAAAATGTACTTAATCAATAGCTTACACCACTGTGGAAAATTTTTATTGACTGTTTTCACAAATATCGTTTACGACTTCTTCTTTCTTATTTTCTGTATACAATATATGTAAAAACTGTTGTTTTTTTCCCAAATAAAAATAAATAAAAAATGTGACACCCATTGAATAATTTCCTAACATTATCAGTTGAAAGTTGTAAAAAATATACAACTCAACAATAAATTTTATTTAATATATCTAAAGAAAATATTGGTGGAACTTGGATTCATAAATGGTTATGAACGAGAAAAGCTCTCCGCTGCGTTAATATGTTAGTTAAAAATGTCGTAATGTGAATGTATTGAGTATCAATTCTTGTTTAATTGACTTTTAGAAGACATTCGACAATGGAGTAACAGCATCATTATTTAATTAAAATTTGAAATAGAAAAAGTTAAGGGATATAAAAATATTTTTTAAACTAAAATGTATTATATAATTATTTCACTCAAATCAAAAACACAGATTTTTTCTTTTCTAACTTTAAGTATTTTCTATTATAAAGTTAATATTTGAAGCACTAACTTTGTGGTTATTCATTATAATAAAAAAAATAAAACAACTTTGTTTTTAACCACTAATTTTTAATTTTTACCTATCGGTTTCAAAGCAAACAAGCTTCATTGTCAAGGTTTACGTAACTGCGTAACTAAGTTACGTAAACCTTGACAAAGAAGCTTGTTTGCTTTGAAACCGGTCGGTGAAAAATAAAAATTAGTGGTTAAAAACAAAGTTGTTTTATTTATTTTATTTTCTATTATATTTATTTCATGCTGACAAATAATAAACAAATGATGATAATTATAATAATTACCTTCAAAGACAACTTTCTGAAGTCCAATCAATTAGAATTATCTGGTAATTCCAATCCTTCCATGAATGTAGTCAAGGTGCTGTTAACCTCGCTAATTTATACCTAATGTTTCTGTATCTTTGATATATGTCACAAGTTTTATGTACTCATTGATATTAACAATATGTAAATTTATTTTTATTGGTGTATTATATTTATACTCCCGATAACTATTTTTTGAGCATGATCAGGGAAACAGGCGACTAGCCTACAAGTTACCGATACAGTTTACGTTACAAAACATGTCAACATTTGGCAAAACATTTAGCAACAAACACATGAGAAAGTTCAGCCCTTCTGGAAATTCAATGTAAAAAAAAATTTCTTTAGAGCGGTAAAAATTTCTTGAAAATGTGCGAAAAAATAATAAAAATCATTTTATAAAAACAAACTACTTTGCATGACATCACTATTTCTTCGGAATTGACCAATGATAAGAGAGTTGTGATAGATATCCGGTTTACGGTAAATCAACTGAACAATCAGCGAAACTCACCGATAAGATGGGGAAGAGAACTTGAGACGTCACACGCGAGGTAATTTCAACAACAACAAACCATTACGCCATTTCCCCGTAAGGGTAGGCAGAGAGGATAGAACGTCAGATCACTCTATATTTGCATACATATCTCGCTTCCTCTACATTCATACATTCTCATGCACGCGCGCCGATTATTCCGAATTTTAACATGCCCACCTTCAAGTATTTGTTGGATTTGGTCATGCCATATATTTTTCGGTCTTCCTCTATTTCTGCATCCATCAACATTCGCATTGTAAATATTCTTAGCTGTTCTTTTGCCATCCATTCGCTCTACATGTCCAAACCAGCGCAGAGCTCCTTTCTTGATTTTGTCGAAAATGCTCGTCTCAGCCTTACATAATGTACGGATCTCAACGTTTGTGCATCTATCGTTCATAGTTTACCATTTTTTTGACTAAAATCAACCTTGGCAAATAAATGCTTGTTGCAAGAGGCAAAATTAGCAGTTCACAATGGAGTCCTGGCCCCGACCCTGATGTATGCGAGTGAAGTACGGACTTGGAAAAATAGGGATTAAAGTAGGCTGAATGCTGTCGAAATGCGATCCTTAAGGCAAAGTAATTTAAAAAATACAAAACTTGATAATCCGAAAACGCTGATAATTCGATACATAAAAATTAAAATAAAAAAACTAAAAAAAACCACTAAACTTCCTCATTTATGTCATCTTCGTTACCTTTTACATGTCACGTCGTCTAAAAACGAGATTTCAGCATTATTTGATGCGCGATGGTACTAAAAACATCTAAACTGAATTCCCAGAATATTTCATGCGTGATTCTCGTTGGCTCGTGGTTTTTATGTAGTCGTACGTACCTATATCATGTCTCTAGATTGTTTTGAAGACTTTCGATGCATTATGTTTGTAAACAAAACAACACATTTCGAAGGTGACGTTGCTTCGTCTTACAAAAAATGGCGGTTAGGCTCCTACGCCAGTATATGCACCTTCGCCCGCGGCAAGAAAATCGTTATATTTTAGTGTTTCTGAGAAAACACGCAACTACCTACATACGAGTACCGATATATTGAGATGGCAGAAAAATTCAAGGTTTTTGATAATTGCTAATAAACGTCAGATGAAAATTTGACATTGATTTATTATTCATATGAGTATTTGTAACATATTAAGTTTGTAATGGTAATTTTTCACATATTTTTTTGCTAATCAACATGATGTATGAACGAATTAGAATAATGCATTACTACGTTAGCCGAGATATAAGAAAAAACAGAAAGCCACACACGTTTATCCTGACATACATTCCTCGCTTTTTCCATAATCATCCATCTTGCCATACACAATTAAATCATAATAAAAGTTTTTTTTTTAAATGTGCTATTGATGAAAACGAGATGTTATTTATTTATCGACAGACACCGTTGAATGGCTGATAAAATGGCATACTATGAAACTGACGTCGCGGGTTCTGAAATAAGTTCCGGGAGAAGAAAAAAATCTAAGAAATATTTTTTTATGAATTGGTTCGGGTTTTGTGGCATATTTTTCATTCCTTCCCTTTATATCCTTTCTTTCCTACCCGTTAATAAGCCTCTAAAGCAGAAACTTACTGGGTTATTCTATTGAAAATATGTTTTTTATTTTTTTTATTAGAGTTTTAAAAAGCTAATCGATGTTTTTTCATAATTTCTTCGCCAATTGTAATGAAATTAATTTTTAATTTTAAGTACTTAACTTTTCAGACATCCTAATTGACAGTAAATATATTTATTTATTTTATTTTTTACTTAACACTTTATATAATTATACAATTTATATACACATAAGGGCGGGCATATTGCCTTAAAGCAATTTCTTCCTACCTACCCAAACCGTTCAGTTTGAGAAAATTACAAGTACATGGACATATTGAATCTTACTAGTTTATACAAAATTAAAAACAAAGATTAACAAAATAAAAAATATAAAAAATGAACACTATACTATGAAGAGCGAAGAGAGGGTGAGAAGGGAAGAAAAAGTATAATCTAACAACTTAAATATTTAGATAGTGACATTTCAATATTGACTTAAATGTCAATAAAGAAGGGGTCTCTAATATTAATGGGTTGGTTATTCCACAATCATAAAGGTTAACGGGATGGGGATAGTCAAGAATTTGACAAAAGAAGAGCCACAACAAATATATGTATAATACATACAATATATATATATATATATAAACTCTTATATTTGCCCAGTAATACTTTAGTTTTAGGTCCATCAGGCAAAAATAATTCGATTCAATTACTATTACATACTTTTGAATTCTTTATCCTTACTTATAAATATATTTAATTTTATGATAAAGATACTGATCTTAATGATTTCTCGAGAGCTATTAAACCGGTCACTCATTATTCAAAATTTGTGGATTTAAGTATCACTCGTTTTTTATTTCTATCATAAATTTGGATTATTTAGAATAATCACGATACGAACAAAGAAAAGTCGGATGACTTCTGCAGGTAAATTCTCACACCGGTCAAAAGAAGTACACAAGGAAGGCCATTTTGTTGCGACACGCATTATATTAATTATATTATATTCACATTGCGCGTTTTCGAGAATGACTCACTCCATACGTGTGTAATAAAAATCCGTGAACTTGTCAGATTCGCGAGGCCTCGGCCAGAGCTAGTCTCGCAAGTCTGCCAGTATCGAGTTTATTTACTATTTCTGTACTTGACTCGACCATGACCCGACTCTGATTAATAATTCGGCGAACATGAACAAAGGAACTTCATACAACTCGCATATTGATCGATTACATTTTAGATAGCGCACGTGATTAGAGAATAATGTTAAAGGTACATTATGATGTTTAGATTTTAAGTTTTAAGGTAAAAAGCGATAAGTCAGCTAAGATCTAATTGAAACAATACATGTCGGAATTATTTTTTTTGTGTAAATAGAAAAAGATTTATTAGATAACACACTCATTCGGTCATCTATATAAATGTTTATTATTAACATTGAGATAGTATATATAGAGATGACACTCCATACAAATTCGAGCTTAAAAATCGTTCCAAAATGAAAGGGAATGACCAGCGGAGGGAGCAAGTATCGTCACGTCATATAAACTTTCTGTATACAATATATGTAAAAACTGTTGTGTTTTTTTTCCAAATAAAAATAAATAGATAAATAAAAAATGTGAAATCTATTGAATAATTTCCTAACATTATCAGTTGAAAGTGGTAAAAAAATATACTACTCAACAATAAATTTTATTCACTTTTATTTCAAAATATCTAAAGAAAATATTAGTGGAACTTGGATTCACAAATGGTTATGAACGAGGAAAGCTTTTTTCTGCGTTAATATGTTAGTTTAAAAATGTCGTGATGTGTATGTATTGAATATGTATTCTTGTTTAATTGACTTTTAGAAGACATTCGACAATGGAGTAACAGCATCATTATTTAATTAATATTTGAAATAGAAAAAGTAAAGGGATATAAAAATAGGACCATACAAATTCAAGCTAAAACATCGTTCCCGAATGAAACGGAATGACCAGCGGAGGGAGCAAGTATCGTCACGTCATACGAACAATAATTTTTTTTATTAAAAAAAAACAAGTAGTACAGTATTTAGTATTTATTTACAGCATTGGTATGTTGTGAATAAATCAACGTGGTTCTGTGTTAGTCAATTATTATCTTTCCCGTTTGTCAAATCTCAGTCTCGGGAGATCGTTTGTTATTTTATTTACATTTATTTAGACACAAGTCCCAAGTCCGTGGGATTAAGTCCTGTGTTTAGTTGTGACAATTAATATTCATAAATAGCATATTACAAAAATAATCATACAAAAAACAAAAGCATCATTTAAAAATAACATTCTTAAATTAAAAAGAACCAACAAAGACACGTTGAATTAAAATAAAGCAATCAACTACATCCCCTCGAAAATCTCGTACGAACATTTTGCTGAGACAGAGCTTAAGCTGAGCCTTTCTCTTTGACCAAAAGTGTGTCAAACTTTTTTTAGGTAAAATAATCTCACACCCAGTAGCTCAATCACAAATAACGATAGACGTGCTTAAAAGCATGCTAAGATTGAACGATCACAATAAACAATAATAAACATGCTTAAGTTATCGCAGTTATAATTCAACGCTCGTGTCGGTTTGTTTTTTGTTTTCCTCATAAATAAATGCAGTTCATTGGAGAAAAACCGGCGTTTACTATAAAAAATAATACAATATATTACATTTGCAAAATAGTAAGAAGTATCTAACACAAAAAAGTGAAAATTAAAATACAATTACTATCGCGACTGATTTTCTTGACATTTGGCTTGCTAACCGCTGGCTATATGCAACGAATAGCTTGATAAATAATAAATAAATTAATAAAAATAGCAGTTTCGGAATATTTTCCATATTTACACCGGTGAAATTCAAATATGTGATTGCGCAGCAGAATTATGCGTCGCGAGACGTAAATATTTTGACATTTGTTATAAGTGTGTTCACGGGTGTTTCATTGTAACCACGAATACGATAAACAACCACTGTGAGAATTTGTTATCACGTCAATAGTTATTTGTGATTAAGCTACAGATGTGAACCCTTTCATGCACTGGAACAACTACTGTTCCAACGGATATGTTGGAGGGCACCGAAATATGACCCTTAAGTAATAATTCCTGCGAAATTAAGAGAGGCTTTATGATGGATGCCGCACAGCTCCCCGGGCCAACTATTTCAATATAAAAATGTCTAATAAATCAATTATTTAGTTGCTTAAATTACGGAGTAAAAACAACGAATGACATTTTCAACTTCCCCGAGAGAATGTACATCTGATGTTGGGATGAGAAAATTCATTTAAGCGTATCTTTTTTTAAAAGTTAAATATATGAAAAATTTTAAAACCGTTAATTTAGTGTATTGGAAATTTGCATTCGATTTTACAAAACAGCTTCGATTTGTATTATTTAAATATTTAAATAAATAAATAATACCCATTTAATTACTGTCTATGAACAGTTACAATATTTATTCTAACGCATGGTTTTTCAAAAGCATCAGCATTTTCTTTTTTCAATGAACGAAATATTCTGACTTATAACACTTCGCTCAAACAGAAGATAATGAGGTAGTTATCAGTCAATGGACATTATATTCACATCGAGGATAAAGCTTCAGAATCCAAGATCCATGACCTCTACTCGAATGTTGTGTTGACCGTTACAAGACGCTATCCTGAAGGCGCATATCTTAAAAACGATAAATGAAAAAACATCGTTTTGTATGTATCAGTTCAAGTATACTCTGTATGCTAATCTTGTCAATTATTTAGGGTCCTAGCATATGATTTAACATATATTATGGTATGTATGTATTCTTATTCCTCTTCTTCTTGTGGTGCTAATTCGCGGTGGAAGTTGGCTATCATCACGGGAATTTGCATTTTGTCCGCAGCTGCTCTAAATAAGGATTTGGAGCTACAATTTTAAGCCCGGACATACGTCGCCTTCCTGCACTGCGTTTTCATTCCATTTTTCTTCGCAATATGATACGAACTATTTCGCCCTTTTTTATCTGCATAAAATGCCCATAGTACTCTATATTTCATTTCTTGATTGCATTTATTACTTTTTTTTCTTTCTTTATGATCATGAATAATTTTTCGTTGCGTATATATCTACATCTTCTTCATTGCAGTCTCAATCCTGGGGATTGGTTTGCAGCAAAGTCCTGCGTCTCGTCCTCCACTGGTCTTCATTCTCTGCAGCCCTCTTCAACTCGGTATGAGGCGCAGTTTAAATCTTCGCACACTTGCTCCAAATACTCCCGTTGAGGGCACCCTCTGTAATTTGTCCCGTCAGCCATTTACAAATATTATAATTATTAAAGTTCTAAAAATTAATTTTAATGTGCTAATATGTCTTCTTGCTCAACTGATCATCATGGTTATGGAAATAACAGGGTTTAAATAACACCCTGTATTTTTGAAAATCTAGTTGGTTTTTTAATGAGGCAATGTGCCAGAAATTTGGTAAAATGACTTTTGCTTATTTACAATTTGGACATTTCAAGCTATAAGAGATAGTGAAAGGGAGAAAATATTAGAAATAATTATTATAATGTTGGCGGCCTCCGTGGTGTAGTGGTCAAGACGCTTGACTCGCGCACGGAAGGTTCCGGGTCCGATTCCCGGTGAGAACACAAAAAATAAAATGTGATTTTTCTCAAGCGTGGGTGTTCTGTGATGTAATTCACCACTGTAATTGGGCTTCCTGGCCTGTTGTGGTGCAAAATACAAAAAAATAAAAAATAAAAAAAATATATATAAAAATTAACTTTTAAATAAAACGTGTTTTTAAACGTGTTTTTTCTTTATGTTTTTTGTATAATAATATAAAATCACATAGTTAAAACAGGTAATTCGGATTTACAGAACCTTGGTGACGTTTTCCTCATAAATAACTTCCTAGCTACTAGAGAGCTACTTTTTCCTAAATGGCGACAATATCCACGTCCTTCCATTCAATATATATTTAATTATTTACATAAAGGTTTGTGTGATAACTCAGCTTTCTTTGTAACATTTATAATTCTGCCAATTATGGTTTCATTTGTACCCGTCTATTATTTTGTGAATCGGGTCGAGGTCTCCCGGTTGTGTCGCCGACTCCAATGAGTATCAGAGATCAATATCATAGATCCAAGATTTTAAAATCCACTCTACCACAGGTTGACTCTAATTTTTCTAGCATTGAGTTATTTACGAATAGTTAATGAATTCAAAATTGAGGTATTTGGGAGTAAATCATAAGAACTCGATTATTTTTTAATTTTTAAATATGATTTTGTAAGCAAATATATTTAAAAAAGTTTTTTGGGATAGATCTTCCTGCATATTGTATATCTTTTCATCCTGAAAACAGTGTAAGACGTACGATGGTTTACATGGATCAGCTGCTTAGCTCGATGTCTTGTGTTGAACTTATCTTCTAAGTGTACATTGTATACCAAAATATATTTTATTTTTCTTTATAGGTATACTTTTAAATACGTTTTTAATGTTTATGCATGCAAAGGAGGGTAGAGGGTGTATTGTCTTAAGAAAATTTCTTTCTACCTACCTGAAACGTTCGATTTGAGAAAATACATCGTAAATTTAAAATATCATTTGAATTTTTTTTTAAAAGAAAAACAATAATGAAAAGTAGAAAAAATAAAAATATAAACGGAATAGAAAATAATTTAAATATATAATTATCCATCTTTAGTCTCGCAATTTTTTTTTTTATGTTTGTAAAGTTTTATTTGTACGCATTTTCATTCGAGTATTTTATTTATTACCATTATTCTAGATTATTTTATCTGAAACTATTACTGTTTATGGAATGAATGTTTATTTTTGTAATTATTGTTTTTGTACTAATTTATTGAATTATTTATTCAATTGAAATAAGTAAATATTTGACTTATTGTTGTAGGCATTAAATTGTTTATCTAAGTTGATTATAATATATTTCGATTGTGGATAAAGTGACGCCATTGATGTTGATATAGGGGAAACCCCGGGTCAGGTTGAAGCGTGTTTTCCACTTGCTAATAATTATATTGCATTTGGTATTTTATGAGTATTATGCTATTGTAACCACCAAACATGATTCGCGGAGGAATTCTTGAAAATTTTATTTGACAAATTGTTTTAAATTCTTAAAACAAATATATAATAATTTTATTAGTAAGTTAAATATCAATTCTACCAGGTTTTATGATTTAAAGCGGGTTTTTCACAAAATACACGTATGAAACACTGTGTTTTCAATAATAATTGGAGGCCTTCGTGGCTATGGCTCTTTAATAAATTATTTTAAAAAAAATGAATAACACGCTAAGCCTCCATTTAGAAGCTCATCAGCAGGTGCGATAGAGGGGATATAGAAGGAGGCAATAAAAAATATACCATAACACAAACCAATCGAGAAAAAAAAATTTCTTCGATTTTTTTCTTGCAACTGGCGGGAATCGAACCCTCGACGCCAGTTTAACAGTCGTCGCTCGAACCAACTGCGCCACGGCGCCTGTCTGACTGTTAATTCACGCGCGGAAGGTTCCGGGTTCGATTCCTAGTGAGAACACACAATTTTTTTTTCTCAAGCCAGCGTATTCTGTGCTGTAATGAGGAAGTTTAACGTCTTTTTTTATTTGTTAATAGACTATCCTAACATAAGCAAAATTTTAGTTTATTTTTGTTGTTGTTAAAGTTTAAGGAGATGGGAACATCAGGTCAGTAAGTTAAACTAAATGTAATATTTCCTCAGAGTAATAATTCTCCAGACAAGCCGTTAATCTCTATTGCATAGAACAAAGGCGCTTCCAATTTTCGGTTTGGTTTGAGTTTGGTTTTTAGTTTAACAAACGTGTAATGGTCGATTTCGGTTAGCGCTCGCAATGAGGAAGTTTAGTGTCTTTTTTAATTTTTTTTATTTGTTCATAGAATATTAAAGTAAGGCAAAATTTTTATATATTTATATATCGTTTTATCAGCGCAATGATTTTTTAAAGTTTTTTATTTCTGAAATAACTCCGCGTTCGACGTCAGAGGTTGTTCTCCGTTAGTTCTTCGGATTGGTTCGTTTACGGTAAGCCAACCGGATAACCTTCACAGCTCTCATATCATTGGTTGGTTCATATAAACCAGTGACGTCGATCAAAGTAGTGCGTTTTTATAAAAATATTTTTTCAAACACTTTCAAGAAACTTTGCGATACAATTAAATGCTTTAATTTTTACCGCGCGTAAGAACACATGTTTTGTTTCCAATATCCCGTAGGGCTAAAGTTCCTCATTATTCACCACTGTAATTGGTCTCTCTGAAGAATAGTGGTACCAAAAAATACAAAATAGGAACATTTATACCGAAAATTTTTCTTTTTGTATCTGAAATCAAAAATTGATCTACGTAAAATACTCGTAGTAATATATTATAAGTCTTAAGACATGTCAAGTTAAATGTTTATCAAAATATGTTTAACGTAATATTCTAGTTAAAACTCTTCAAAGTAATAAAATAAATAAATGCTTTAGTCAGCTTTGTTATTTAAAGTTATTTTAGCAAAAAATAATTTTTAATTAATAAATAAAACCTCTTAATTAATAAAAAGTTTTATTTTTAGTTTAAAAGTTGAAAAGTAACATCAGGTGTCATTTGTGTAGATACCATACTACAATAAAAAGTGTTGTCACGATTTATTTAACTAAATACCTAACATTCTTAGTTTGATCGTTGCCGACCAAAACTTGTCTGACTCTGCGTAGTATGATGTCACAGTCAGTAAAGTCAATACAAATAATATTGGATCTTAGTTGCCAGATCTGAGTCTCCAGCGCTCACCATGCTTGGCACAGTATATTATAATGTTTTCCAAATATCCGTATCGTGTGCCGAGTTCCTCCATCTTAACAATATTTTCCCAAGAACTGGTTTGGAAAGATTAGTTTCACTATTATTCGTATAATTATTATTTCCAACAAACAAACACGCTCGATACCGAAAGGAGAGCCATAAAAATGTCCAGACTTGATATAATTATTATTATCTAGAAACCCATTTGGGATTTGGTGTGTACCCGCTTGTTATTGTAATGGTGCGATCTCTTCGACTATTCAAATTTATGCCAAGTTTAATCTGATGTAAATTAAATTTATATGAGTATTTACTTAGTATCATGGAATAAAAAAAAGTTATTGATTTATAAATAGATAAATTTAGTTGACTAATGGTTTTCATTTTGGTTTTAAATTGACTTGATTATTTGTTTCAATATATTGCAAAGTTTCCTCGGCACGGGTTGCCTCAGTGAGGACACAATAATTCGAAAGATCGCAGAATTTTTCGCCAATTAATGTTAAGAAAACATTACTCCAGAGCTTACTTCTTCCACCCCTTGACTATGCGGATGTATGCCATCAAGATGCTTACTCTGAATTACTTTGATCTTCGTAAATTCGATCACATAACCGAATATTGCCAGCAACTACACTGGCTCAGTACCAGGCATAGAAGAAACATTTACATTCTATCACTTCATCACAATATTTTAAATAATCCCACTTCGCCTGTTAATCTGAGAGAGCTCTTACAGCTTCTATCACAACACGGACTATCTCTTCGTTCTAGTAACGAAAAAACCCTTTTAATACCCTTTCATCGCTCTAATTTTCTTGCCTCTTCTTTTACAGTAGTAGCTGCTCGACTGTGGAATAATCTACCCACTAATGTTAGAGACGCCCCTTCTTTATTTAAGTTGTTAGATTATCATTCTTCTTTCCTTCCCATCCCCTCTCCTCCCTTTATAGTATAGTGTTAATTATTTATATTTTTTATTTTGTTAATCTTTGTTTTTAATTTTGTATAAAATCGTAAGATTCAATATGTCCAATGTAATTTTCTTAGACTGAACGGTTTGGGTAGGTAGGAAGAAATTGTCTTAAGGCAATTTGCCCACCCTTATGTGTATATAAATTGTATTTGTTTATTAAGTGTTTAATAAATAAATATAAGAAATAATATTCTGTGTTTAAAAAAAATAATAAATGAATATCTAAAAGAATTCGACGACATTCTAATGTATAGGATCTACATTTGAATTAGATCGATTCGAATTTACTCGCTTTGAAATGTTCACTGAAAAATACACAGCGCATTACCCCATAAAATCGCTGGCACAATTTTTTTAAATTAATTATTTATTCAACTCATTTAATAAAAAAGTGTCATTATTAGACAAACAGAACATGATAAAAATACATATTTTTGAAAGATTATAAAAAAACACCATCCATCATATTATAATATGTGCCTTTGTATCTGTAAAAAATATCACGGTAGTGCCACAACTCTAGTGGTACTTATTTCAATTGTTCAAAAAAGTCATCTATCACCCCAACTGACCAAACAAAAATAATTAACAAACAAATAAACAAAAAATAAATCACGTAGTAAAATACTTAGAAATTTACACTTGTTACTGTGGTATTGAGAAAATATTCGCATTTGTTTCTTGGTATTTTTTAAATAAAAACATTTTATTTTTTTCAAATTGCCGAAAAATGTTTTAACGGGCAAAAATTAAGGAAAATGTTAACAAGAAAATTTTAATTTAAAATTTTTGTAATAATTGTTTTAACGCCATCTTTAAAAAATATCACTAAGCTTAGAAACAGTAGAAGTTTCGAAAAACATCTTACCTATCCTTCAAACATATCGACATGAATGTACAATACGATAGTTTAAACTTTGAAAGGAACGTTGAAAGTTTATTCTCGCAATATTTTTCAGATGGCGCTTTACATAAAAACATGATAAAGCTTGTTTAATTAACTCAATATTTAATAAAAATATGAAAATAGATTCAAAAGAAAAGATTTTTTTATATTTAAAGCATTAACTATGTGGTCAAATGTTAAATAGGTCATTGTACATAACCACTTAATAAAACTGTTAGTAAGTTTTTGCAATATTAGATGTTTACAAATTGTTCGACTTAAATACCAATATCCGATATAAATTAAAGCGAATCAAAATATATTGTATGCACAAGTTCATTTTTACAAATTGAAATAAAATTACGTAAATATTACGAAAAATCTTAAATCTTAAATTTCTTTGATTTTAATGACCGTTGAGTTTTTCTGGGTTATTGTGCCGCGTGTCCTTTAAATTATTTACCAACGTACTCGCACTGCAGCGTCATTCGACCTGTCTCATCAAACCTAATAATGGACGTTGGTTGCGATGATCCGAAACATCCTCAACAATAACACTGAATATCTGAATCGGCGGTAAGAATCGACATAACAAACAAAATAAAAGATTATTCAAATTGCAATAGTTTTCAGCGCTCTGGCTAATGTTCTCGTATGCTATCAACGCACGGTAATCTGCGCATGAAACCCGCTGATTAACACGAGTTACATAAATACGAATTCATACAGTCAATTTAAATATTTAATACCCTTTGCTTCATATATGCGTAAGAATAAGTTTTAATACAAATAATTCTAGTATGCCTACTAACACAGACGAAAGATACACATTAGTAGATGCTAATGTGTATAGGCACTAACGTTAACATTTGTTAAAACATTCAAACACACTGTACTTATAATAGATATTTCATATTATTTTGCAAATGCTTGTATTTAAAAGAATTCAAACAGAGATAGTTTATTTCTCTGTTATTGGAACAAAAGTTATTCATTTTATAACTTAACTGTACATACAATAGATTATTGGGAAATACAAAAATATTTTTAATGTTATTTTGTTTAATTTTAATTAACGTTAAGTTGTAGAATTCTTATTGTATAAGTAAATTACAATACCAACATTTATGTATATACCTATCTAAGTACGGAGTGGATACTTGTATTAGCTATTTCATTCAAGTTCCCAACGTTTCGAGTGTTTGCAGATGTAAAAGCTACGCCAATGTTTGTCCGCCTTAACCTTCGTGCTCTAGGATGGGATGGAAGTGGTGGGCGGTGTGTTTGATGAACTAATTAGCGGCTACTCAGTACAGAGATGTACATTAATTGTTAGATACGCCCGAGTGAAGAGTACAGGACGAGAATGTCTGTATCATATTTAAGTATATTAGATCTAACAAATATGCCACACTCCTAGAAGTTATATTCATACCTCTTATCAGTAACAATATATTATAAAGTGTGGCGATTTTTCCGCCTCGTTCTGCAAAAGTAAAATTATTTAATAGCCATTCGTCAAGTCCCGTCTTTGATTTCCAGTAAGGTTGAGACATATTTTTTGCCTTTTCCACATCCGCTCCCGAGTGGAGCATGTGTACATCGCCGGTGCCTCCGAGATCCTATCACCGCCCAGCACTCTCGCTTTCCCCCACGTCAATCTGGTGTCCCTAGATTTCATTGTATACAGCCGCAAAATTATCATCAATGACTTCTTCTAGGACAGCGGGAGCCGACTGGTGTGAAAAAGAGGAAACTCGAGTAAAGTTTCCTGGTTCACCACCGCGCCCTCAAAGCGCTCGTTAAAGGAGGCTGCTGTGTTCGTTTTCGGACTTCAATATTGGTAATGAAATTGCACCAGCTCATACCTAATATTTTCTTCAAGCACTTACTCGCAAAACTCAGAAGTTTCGGTTTTTTGTTTGATTTCATTACCAACGGACGCAGCACATCCTCCCATAATGAGCATTTGAAGGGTGCGGCAGTGAACCCGGCTTGAACGCGTCCTGCGAAGGCCCTCAGAAGAACCTCAAGTCCACATGCTCCACTTAATAGCGGATAAGGAAGAAGAATAACATGTATTTCTCAATAATTTATGTATAGTGTATTGCACATGTCTTGCGAAATTCATGAATAAATAAAGCTTAAATAAAAAAATGACATCCTCAATTCAATATGGATTTTTCCGTATCCACGCGGAATTTAAACGAGTGTTTTTGACTCGACGCGACGGCTACTTCCCATAAAAGTCTACAGCATAAATTCCTTCCCTTTTCCAACATTTCTTGGATATAAATAGCTAAGAAATAAAATCTCATCATTATAAGCGAGGTCAATAATACTGCAACTCCCATTTAAAAAAAAACTGTCAATTAAAAATCTTAAGGTTTGAGTTACGGTTATTTTACACTGGAGTATTTTATGGTCCCTGGAGTTGCACCTGAACTTCTGCGTTATCTGTATCTCAGGGAGTATGGATTTAACCCGCGGCTTTTCCCGACCGACTTCTTACTAGGAATGCTGGGATACCAATCATTGTTGGGAAGAAGGGATATTCATTTGGGTGTTCACTTTATTCAACTCGTCGGTGGTCGCGTACATTATTCCGATATTCTGAATGAATTCGGTCTATTTGTACCTGGTAATTATCTTCGATAAAGGCAACACAGGTTGTTCTACCTACCATGATGCAGAACCAACCTGTCAATGGTTATGTCGGTAGGATGTCGATATATTTCATGACAATGGGATTACTTTTAAGAGGGCAATTTCCAAATATATGTATGTCAATTTTACATGACTTTTTTTTATCTTTTCTGTTTAATAAATCTGATACGTATATTTTGTAATGTGTTGAGAATCAATTGGATACTCTGTAATGTTCTTAATGTAACTAAAAATAAATAAATGAAATGAAATAAACAAATGAAATGTCTAAAACTGATCACCTTGCCTTCATAAAACGGGCGGTTGAAATACGCTGCATTTGGCGTACCGGTTCGGTGCACCATGTGGCGGTATAGTGATGATTCGATCCCAAAATTTCTTGGCGTGAACTTCTCAGCATTTGCTCACGTGGAGAGGAAACCGCTTAAAACTCTTCGAGAGAAGCCGACCTGTTGGCAGTAGTCAACATGCCTTCCGTTCCACTAGAGGAGTGCTCGGCGTTTTGTTCCCTACTTTGGTTTATTTTACCAATTGCCTGAACTATTTATCATGTATGATACTACCTCTCGTGTGAGTTCTTTTCTCATGCATGTATACCGTGTGTCTTTTTAGTCTCTTAATTTCGAAACTAAGAAAACTTGTTTTGCCTTATCCAGCACTTAAGTTTGATCGAATACAGAATAACAGCATTCTTCGTTATGAAATTAGTCCAACAATAATAATTCTTAAGCGAATTACAAGCCAGCCAATGACAGGTCATAAGCCCTGTAAATGCCTAGACTTCCATATTCCCTTCTCAAAAAATTTTCCCTCTCTGTTGAAATAAATTTAAATATGAACTACTCCCTAGGGAGGAAATCCAGCCAGTCTGCAAGCATTTGGACATAATCAAACATTGTTGAATTACTACCTGGTAAAAGAAGAAGAATAAAAATTGAAAAATTGTTTTCAGGCGTTGCCTAGTAGGTGATTTGGTTCAGCCGGATGAATCTCACCCACGTGATAAAGGTTTCAGCTCTTTTACTTCACAACAGTCAACAGATGGAAGAGTTGGGGAAATGTGGATGTTCAAACTTGGGCAGAATGGTGAATGTTACACAGTGTGTAAAGTGGCCACTTAAACCAGCCAATGACAGGTCATAAGCCCTGTAAATGCCTAGACTTCCATATTCCCTTCTCAAAAATTTTTTCCCTCTGTTGAAATAAATTTAAATATGAACAACTCCCTAGGGAGGAAATCCAGCCAGTCTGCAAGCATTTGGACATAATCAAACATCGTTGAATTACAAGCCCTTTGTTTACTCCACGTAGGATATTGACGAATACTAGTACTTAAATTGTTCCTTTAGAAGAAGTTTTAGTAGCTAATCTCAAATTTTGTATTTGTAATAAATGAGGTGTTCGATATCAGGACGGGATATTTTGACGAAACTGGGACTAGTTATTGTTTTTATATGTATTTATACACTATCACCATATTTTATCTCTTGGCTTCCATTGATGCATAGGACACTGCACATCATCATCATCATCATTCCGTATATTCCATTCAGCATATAGTATCCACAAAAAGCCTCCATGCATTTCTATCGGCTGCCAGCTCCTGTGCGCCCTCCCAAGACAGATTCTCGTCCCAAAATTCTGACATGAACTGCCGACAATCATTCAGCAGTGGACGTCTAGGATGGCGAAACGCCGATGCCTTGTAGAGTAGGCGAGCGTGGTTCAGGCTCTCAGGAGGCATCCGCAGTATATGGCCCAGCCAACCGTATCGTTTACGCTTGATGACAGTTGTCACTGGAGTTTTCTGCTTCCGTTCTCTTATTACTTCATTCCTCAGAAAGTCAAACCTATTCTCAAAACTCAGTTTTTTGATGTTTTGGAACCTAGTGAGGTGCCACGATTTGCATCCGTAGAGGAGAAAAGGTGTTATGCAGGCGTTATATAGGCGGCATTTGGTTTTCACTAAGTATATGTCCGATCTCCAGATAGTCTTCATACTGTTAAGTGTGGCACCTGGCACTCCTAGCCGCACTCGCAATTATTTTTGAAAGCTACCATTTTCTGTAGCATATACTCTCAGGTATTCGAAGCTCTCGACTCTTTCGATGATTCGGTTTGACAGAGCCTAGTCATTTTTACTTGACAGTAGCAATCGAAACACTCTTACAGTGTTCTGGTTCTGTTTTACATAAAAATCACTGTATTTCTCATCCGCAAGGATACGGATAAATATTAAGCTTTATAAACCAATAAAAATAAGATTATTTTTTCGTGTAATATTTTTAATTTAAATAATTAGTTATTTATTCAAATAAGTGTCTCATGATAAAAAAAGAAAAACCGCAAATGGCTTAACCAATAAAACGAATAATTCTCTAAAAGTCCCATATACTATACATAATTCAAGCAGATAATGCGCTGATTATTACAACACCTGGACGACCTTGAGCGGTCTAAAGAGTTTATCAGAAGGTCACCCAATATTACTGGAAACTCCTCTGTTCATCCTTCTACCACACTGCCATACGCCATACCGCCATGCCGCCATACCGCCATACCGCCATACCGCCATGCCGCCATGCCGCCATACCGCCATACCGCCATACCGCCATACGCCACATCTAACGGAAGTATTTTCAGGCCTGCAAATGAGGATAATAAACTATACGGAATAAGTAATTAAATGTCAGTGATTTTAAAAAAAGTGAGGCATGTTTTGGACCGTAACAAGTAACCCAAATAGTGGCGGAACGTATCTACCATTGTACACCGATTCTTGATAAAAACTTTTTATGCTGATTTAAAAATCCTCAGAATTCCTTCCGATTCTTTATCATGTATGTACAGCTAATCCATATTTCCATTTTTATGAAGCTAAATGAACTTAAACACAAATACAATAAATAAAACAACTTTGTTTTTAACCACTAATTTTTATTTTTCACCGACCGGTTTCAAAGCAAACAAGCTTCTTCGTCAAGGTTTACGTCCACAAAGTTAGTGCTTGAAATATAAACTGAACTTAAGCATATTTCAAAATGAAAAAAAAACTTGAATCTTTTGTTTTTAAAAAAACTAGAATCCGATACATAAAAAGCGACTACATAAAAATAACGGGATAAAAATAGTTTTTTATACGTATAACGTACCGGATATTTACTCAGTGAAAACCAAATGCCGCCTATATAACGCCTGCATAACACCTATTCTCCTCTGCGGATGCGAATTGTGTCACCTCACTTGGGCCTAAAATAGCAAAATTCTGAGTTTTGAGAATAGGTGTCTTAGAAGAATTTTGGGTGTGCGGTGGTTGGACTTTGTGAGGAATGAAGTAATAAGAAAACGGACGCGGCAAACTCCGGTGACAACTGTCGTCAAGCGGAGGCGATACGCTTGGCTAGGCCATATACTGCGGATGCCTCCCGAGAGCCTTAACCACGCTTGCCTACTTTACAGGGCATCAGGTTCTCGACGTTCTGGACGTCCACTGCTGACAAGTTGTTGGCAGTTTATGCCAGAACTTTAGGACGAGAACCTGACTTGGGAGGGCGCAAAGGAGTTGGTGGTCGACAGAGACGCATGGAGGCTCTTTGTGGATACCATATGCTTCAGCTAGGGAGCGGACATGGAATGATGATGATGATGATAACTTACCTATCTGAGTGAATAAATAATACTTTGCAGTATATACATTTTATTTTATTTTTCTCGTAAAAACAAAACACATTATAGAATTTATACAATGTATGTCATTAAGACGTATGTTATACAAAATATGTCTTAATTACAATACGAAGATAACTTTTATTTTAGCAATAATATTTATACCAAGTTCTTGTTTTAGTGTATAAGTGTTTTTATTGTACATTTTAGTGAGGGTGAGTACATGTATATTATGTGAGGGTGTGTGTTATATGTGTATCGGTGTGTGAGTTTTATATGTAAGTGATAATGTGTAGCGAATATAAGTGGACTTATTGAACAATGATTATCAAAAATTATCTGATTTTTTTTTCAAACCTTAAGGAGGAAACCTATTAACCACCTTATTGATTGATGTAAAATTCATAAGAAAATTATTAAGAACGCTTCGGCCTAAAATCCAACTTAAATTTATGAGAAAAAATTATAAATAATAAAAAACATTTAAAAATATAATACATAAATATATGTCAGTACTCATACACACACATAGATATGTGATAACATGTGTGTATGTATAATATGCTAATATTTCGATTGATGATATACTGTGAGAATAATACAGTTTGTGAGTGAAATAGATCCAAAACCTTGAAATAGTGTTTTTGGTTCGAGGTAAATATCCCGAAAAATAAAATCTAGTAAGAACAAGTCCCCATCTTAGTGTTGCTGTTAGTTCGCTAGCCAACTATGCCTGAGATCCTAAGTTCACATCCTGGCCGGGGTAATATGAAATATTGGTTTATAAGGTGGTTATTCACTGCGAAATTTCATTGTTTCCGTGCCCTATGCACCACTGGTCGTGAATGGGTAAATTATGATGATGATTCTCATCCTTCTCTCCGTTCTTCTCTATTCCTGAATAAATATAAATTTTATAATGAGAAGATCATTCAACATAATTATGTATCCCCGTTTTGCGGGCTAACTGTTTGTGACACCTGATTTTTATCGTTCGAATCATTTCTATCAAACTTATAATTTATTTTTATTTATTTATTATGTAGGTGCATAAAATATGTGTTTGTATGTTCGTTTTGAATCAACGTACGCATATTGTCATACTTACCTTGTTTTATTGTTGAAATTACATCGTATTCACTGCATTTTGTGGTTACGTACCGTATTTTATGGGATTCGTTGCACGTTATTCATTCAGTGTGTATCAATTAAATTTTTAAACAGAATGCCTTTTTTTTAATACGGTTTTGAAATTTATCATACTTTTAAAAAATACAATTTATAACATTTCTTGACTTAATATTTACAAAAAGGTTTCGAAAGTAGGTATAAACTTTATTTTTTAAATAATCAAACTTCTAACCAAGGTCTTTCCTGTATCTTTTTTAATATAATAACATGTTTTGAATTGTTTTTTTTTTATACTTACGCACCCACACACACGCACCCTGTCCCTCATTTATTCACACATACACACATTCACATACACACATTTATATGCACACATTTACATTCACACACATGAATACAAACGTCACACACATACAATTACGTAAACTCTTTTCTTATATATTATTAGATTTACAGTGGATTTTTTTTATTGGCTCTAGTATTGTTATTATGTTTCTACTTATTTTTTATGTATTAGCTGTTAAAATTCCAAATAAAATAAAATAAATAAATGATAATACCTTTAAAGTATTATACGAATAACCTTCAAAAAACTACATAAATTACAAAAAATAATAACGTCGGTACTACGTAATCTGGGTAGGTAGGTAGTGGCATTGTTGTGAAATCGAAACAGAAGTTTATTGCTATTGCATATAATATGAAAGGACAAGTTTAATAGGGCTATTTTCTCTAAAGTATTGTTCCATGTCTCGAGACCATTTTATAAAAATACCAAAAAGACGTGAATTATTTCAACGAACTTCCTAATGACAGGCATTATTTTAAAAAATACTTTTTAAAAAGACCTTTTTTACAATATAAATGTGATAAATTATTGTATTTGGCATCTTGCATACGAGTATATACTTAGGTCCGGATATCATATTCCAGGGCCTCGATTATGATGGAAAGATAAAGACGTTTGACGGTATAGTTGAAATTTTTCGTTTAATTATGATTTATTAAAAAATTTAATCGTTTTGAGGTTGGCACTTTTTTTCTTAAAAGCCTATTAAATATGAGAGAGAAATACGTAAGTTTTGAAGCCGAATTAAATTCCGACATAACTGTCACTTTAATAAAACGAACGCTTAGATGTGAAAATGATGTTGCTAGGTTCGGTCCTATTAACAAATAAGAGTATCTAGGCGTGAGACACAGATTATATGCATCAGAAAGTTACCACTCTAAAAAAATAATTTAGTTATTATATTTTTTCCATCTGTTTTACTATCTTTCTGAGTGTATGTATCGAGACGTTAAAGTTGCCGGCTTTATAGTTGATTGGTAAATACATACATACGATTGTTAATCTAGATGATTTCCAAAAGCTATGCAAAATTCATCTTTAAGCGAGCATTTTCCGCTTGAATTGGGATTTATTGAAGTTTATAATCGCTTTGAAGTGAGAACTTTTTATTACAGAAACCTATTTGAAATATAAATGAGAACAATTTTAAATGTTAATGACGTAAGGAACGCGGACTAATTGTTTGCGGTCATTCCATTGGCTTGTTTTGATCATATGAAGTCGATATGACAAGTAGGTAGAACACACCGAGGTAAGATACAGATAGTACAGAAGTTAAGTATACCGTCTCGAAAAATACAGTTGAAGAAAGCGTTCATAATCGAGGCACAGGTTGATCCCCGACAAAGCATTTGTATAAAAAAAAACATTAATTCAAAAAAATATGAATGGAAAATAGAATAGTTTCCATGGTCTCAAATAATCTAACTTAAATGTAACAAATGCTCGAAATGTTATGCACCTACTCTACAATAAGTTTATTTACATATAAGGGAGGGCATATTGCTTTGAGGCGATTTTTACCTACCAACTCAAACCCTTCAGTTTGAGAAAATTACAAGTTCATGGACATATTCTAGGTAACTAGTCAGAATCTTTTAATTTTATACATATTTTTAAAACAAAAATTAACTAAAAATTTACACTTTACTATGAAGAAAGGACAGGAAAGTTGAAGAGAAAGAAAAAAGAAGGAGAAAGGAACAACTCAAATATTTTGATAGTGAATCTTGATTTTAATGTATATAAGAAAGGGGCGTCTCTAACATTAGTGGGTAGATTATTCCACAATCGAGCAGCTACTATTGTGAAAGAGGAGGCAAGAAAGTTAGAGCGATGAAAGAGTATTGAAAGGGTTCTCTTGTTACTAAAACGAAGAGATAGTCCATGTTGTTATAGAGGTTGGGAGAGCTCTCTCAGATAAACTAGTGAAGTAGTATTATTCAAAATATTGTGAAGATAGTTTTAAGAAGTTCAAGTCGCTACATTACGCACTGTGTAACATTCACCATTCTGCGTATATTTGAACACCTGTATTCCTCTAGTTCTATCATATGTTGATGATTGTGAAGTTAAAGAGCTGAAACCTTTATTGATACGGGGGAGATTCATCTGATTAAATGAGTTCACTCGGCAACGCCAGAAAAAAATCAAATACTTCTTCTTGGACCAGATGGATTTATCGACAATGTTTTAAGTTTTTTAAAACTTCTATAGATAAGGACTGGAATGGAAAATTGTAAAGGTCAGTCAATGGTTTTCGCATTTCAAGGATGGTAATGTATAAACAAACAAATACAATCTAATTAATTACAATATTCTTATAAGAGCAACTTTTATTTTTATACAGAATGTGTAGATTAGTCAATTCGTCACACAACTTAGATTTCTATGGGATAAATTTTCCAGCTTTTCGTAGATCTCTTCGCCACTAAAACAGTGTAGGATGAAGATGGATTGGCATGGTTTACCGTTATTTTACTACCCTTGTCTGTTTTTGTTACATAGTTGTATGTTCTTTTGTTCAGTTTTTTTAAACATGGTTTCTTTACATAACTGTTGTAATTGTACGTTTAATAGGCCGTTGCCTAAATATGTTTCTTTAAATAGGTACTTATTAATTTAATTTATTTCCAAATTCGCATTATTAGGACACAAGTTCCAACTTCATGTCGAATTAAGTTGAAGAAAGCACTGTCAAAACATAACACCATTAATGAGGAACTTCAGCCCTACGGGAAATTAGGTACAAAAAATGTTTTTTTGAGCGCGGTAAAAATTAGAACATTAAATTGTACGGCAAAGTTTCCTGAAAATGTACGTCAAAAAGTAATTAAAAAAGACATCACTCGTTCATATGAACCAACCGATGATATGAGAGCTGTGAAGGATATCCAGTATGCTTACCGTAAACGAACCAATCGTGAGAACTGGCAGAGAACCTCTGACGTCACACGCGGAGTTATTTCCGAAATACAAAGCGTTAAAAAATCATGGCGCTGATAATACGATATATAACTATTAAAAATTAAAATATTTGGCTTAGTTTAATAGCCTATTAACAAATAAAAAAATTAAACTCTGAACTTCTCATTGCATTAGTTATTTTTATGTGTATTTTTAAAATGTTGAATTGTATCGTTCATAATTATTAAGGGGAACGGAGTATAGCGTTTACTTTATTTACGCTACATATAATGTACTCACAAATTCCCAACTATATTTAAAATAGTTTGAGAATAAGATGTCACAAATAACAAACTCAAGGTTTGGCCTAAATCGCTTGAAAAATGTTTTATTTATTTTAATTTTATTTGGGATTTATAATAAACAACAGAAATATTATTGTATAAAGAACCAATAACGGATTTTCACAAATTGTACAAAGTTAGTAAAGAAAATATGATACTCTCTATCTATAGTTTATATATATATATATATATTTTAATAATGAAAGAAGATTTATGCATTTAAAAAAAATTAACTCTAAGTGGAGCGGGATTAGGACAGGGGTGCATAGAGAGAGGATAAGGAGGGGGAGGGAGTTATCATTGTAGTGTCTTCCCACTGCATTAAAACACCAATCGCAGCGTATCTTGATCATTTTTGTTACATAAAGGTAAGATGATCGGTCCTACGATTCAGGTACCAGTCCAGGTACTATGCAATATTTTAATGTAAAAACACCTTTTAAAATAAATATTTTGTGTCAACCCTGTCGGGAATCGAACCCGCATAGTAGGCAAACGCGCTGACCACTACACCACGAAGCCGACTAAGTTACATAATGCATTTTAAGTGCCAATTTTAAATCTGAAAGAGTGATATTTGTGTAGTAAATGTAAATTTGAAATTTTACACTGAAAAAATTCTACGAAAAAAAGCTTATGTACTATATTTATTATAAAAATTAAAGACGAGTTATACTTTGATATACAAATTTGGAATATCCAGTGACCGGTTTCATCGCTTTTGCGACACCTTTGGAACTGGCGTCTTTATTAATCTTATTACACACTTTTTTTTTGCACCACAACGGGCCTGGAGTCCCAAATACAGTGGTGAATTACGACAGAATACCCAGACTTGAGAAAACTGACATTATTTTTTTAACTTTTAGTGTTCTTGAGCGTATCTTGATTATGTTTGTTACATGAGGGTAAGCTGATTAGTCTTACGCTTCAGGTACCAGTCTAGGGACTATGAAACATTCTAGTGTGGAAACACTCATCGAACCCGAAACCTCTTGAATAGTAGGCAAACGCGCTGACCATTACACCACGAGGCCGACTAAACTATACGAGTACAATATTTGAACTTGATTTGTTTACTGATCTTGATTTGTCTAATTTGGTTTACCCATGATTACAGATAGTTATAATTCATCATTTTATATTTTTAATTTCAAGTTAAAACGTCCTCTTTCTTCTCTAACTCATATAGTGTCCATGCGGCTCGACTGTGGAATCATCTCCCACCCACCATCAAAGATGTTACTACATTATCTCTGTTTAAATCACGTCTGAAGAAACATCTCCTTTCTCTTCCTTAATCTCTCCTCCTTTCCTTTTTCCTCTTTCCGCTTTTTTCCTTTTTCCCATTGAGTAATGGTTTTGATTTAAGGTAATTTATAAACAAATACGTTTATTTCTATTTTTATATATTTTCCACTTTTTAACCTTTTTTTTTTTTTCTATTGAATATGTTCTGTAACTTGAATTATAAAAATAAAACTTTTATTTTATTGGTTGGTTGGAAGAAATTGCCATTTGGCAATAAGCCCGCCAATGTACAAATAACATTATGTACAAAAAGTTAAATAAATAAATAAATAAATAAAAACTAGAGACAAGTTAATTTATTTTATTTAGACCCACAGTTATTACTGGAGTGTTATGTTTCAGGATGTTCCATTAGAACTTCTTAATAAAAAATGCTAATTTATTCAGTTTATTAATAATTATGAGAAGGATGTGAGAATATTTTATGTGACCACTTTTTATCCTTTTTATTATTTGACTAATTTTGCATTCTACTTACATCTTAAATACCGGTTATATTTATAAAATTTAAATTAAAAACTTTGTCAGAAAACGACAATCTAAATGTGTTTGATGAATTCAAAGTTTTAATAAAAATTAAAAATTATTTTAATCCCTTTTTGATAATGAAGAACTGACATAGTTTTTAATATTTGTAAATAAGAAATTAAAGGCTAGTGTAAAACATTTTTTTAATGAAATTCTGTTTTATGGAAGAGCGCGATTGTCTTAAAACTTTTCATAACGATTAACAAATCACAACAGGGATGGAGAACTTTTTAGAGAAAGAAATATAGAAGTTAAGGCATTTACAAATCTTATGACCTGTCATTGGTTTGTTCACCCACTGCGTAACATTCGCAATTATTTCTTAAATTCTTTTTATTACAATTTTGTATTTTTTTTTTATGTATCGAATCGTGTTTGTTCTAAAGAGTGAACTTCCTTATTTTAATGTCGAATAATCTCCGGTTAGTTTACATACTTACCCATCAATATAATTATTAGTCGGTGTGTATTTCAATAATAAATAAAAAAGGTATTCAACGGTAGATGGCACAGTTCGTTTATTAATTAACAATAATTAAAATTATAAGACTTTCATTCGGCAAACTCCGACTGCGCAGCTCGGGGATGCTCGGGTGTGCGGTGCACTCCGCGCCCGGCGTCCAGGACTCGGGGTGTAGTATCACAGTCGGGATGGGGCGCCGAACGCGGGACGCGGGGCGCGGGGCGCTCGTTTCTCACCTCGCGCACATTGCGGCGGTTTAACAGTTACGTGCACAACACGTATATAAATAATAACCAATAACATAATACTCGGCGGTGAGGTTCTTAGCTTCATCGCGATATCATTCTCCCTCTCTTCTTATAATTACCACCTGGAAAAACAAAATTACTCATTTGATAAGAGTACGACATGGAAAGCGAACGGTCGCGACACGATGACGAGAAACTTACTTGTTGTATCCGGGGGGCCCGTAGGTCTCGGCCGGCACTCCGTAGCTGGTCGCCGGAGGGCTGTAGCTGTACCCGGAGTCGTGGGAACCGAAGCTGGATGGAGCTTCGTAACTGACGGACGGACTGTACGAGTGAGACGGGGCGTAGCTTTGGCCGGACGAGTAGCTGGGGCCGGACGAGTAGCTGGGGCCGGACGAGTAGCTGGGGCCGGACGAGTAGCTGGGGCCGGACGAGAAACTGTGACCGGACGAGTAGCTGGGGCCGGACGAGAAGCTGGGTCCGGATTCTATATATCCACCGCTGTACCCGCCGCCGCCGTGTCCGCCGCCGTACCCGCCGCCGTAGCCGCCGCCGTAGCCGCCGCCGTGTCCGCCGCTGTAGTGCTCTTCGTAGCCGTGACTCTGCGCGGGGATGCTGTGAACTACGTAGGTCGGGCCGGACACGATGTAGGAGCCGCCGCCGCCCCCGTGCCCGCCCCCGTAACCGCCTCCGTACCCGCCTTCGTACCCGCCGCCGTAACCGCCACCGTGTCCGCCGCCGTACCCGCCTCCGAACGATGGACCGCCGAAGCCGCCTCCGCCGCCGCCTCCCTTGAGAAGACCTCCCAACAGAATTCCCTTCTTTGCCCTGGAAACAAAATATCGATTAAATTAGAAGTTATTTGAGTAAGTATGAATGTAAACAGAGAGTTAAGTCGAGTTAAATTCTTTGGATTTGTTAATAGAGCTACATCCGATTTTGAAAAAATATTAACTCTAAAAACACTTTACTGCTCATTGGTTCGTCCCATTCTTGAATACGCCTCCGTCAAATAATGGTCTCCTTCATATATTACTCATATAAATCGCATTGAATCAGTTCAACATAAATTTATAAGAAAAAATTGCGTACAAACTAGGAATCACAAGAGATCACTATAACTATACCGACATGGAACTTTTCCTGAATATATCCAGTCTCTCACAACGTCGATTTAATGCAGATTTAATTTGCATGTTTAATATACTTAATAGTTTATTTGATGTCCCGACTATTCTCCATCAAATATCTCTCAATGTTCCTTCACGTAGACTCAGAAATAATGAAATTCTGTTCCTCGGTCATCATAAGACTAATTATGGTTTCCAAGCGCCTCTACCCAGAATGATTAGATTTGTAAATGAAAATCAAGATCTTAATTATTTTGATTATAAATTGAGTTTTTTTACAAATAGACTGAAAAAGTATTCCCAATAAGTTTACAGTATATGTGTAGAATTAACCTGGATTCTATAATGCGTATCTAATGTATTAACTTGTCTTTGCTTTTCTTTGTTGTATTCCTTTTATTATTGGTTACTGTATTATTATTGTTTTTCTTTGTATGATTAGTTTAAATTGGACATTGTCCGTAAATTTGTTAAATAAAATAAAATAAAAAAAGTAATAAAATACAAAAAAGGAATTAATAACACACCCGATCAGAGCTCCTCCGACGAGTCCACCCTTCAATAGTAATCCTCCCTTGAGGAGGGCGAGCTTAGCGAGTTTTAACTTCAGGAGCGTTCTCTTGTTTCTTACTAACGGAGTCTGTTCGTCTGTGACTTCTACGGCCGGTGCCTGCGTAAGACAAGAAAACATTAATATTCATCGAGGTCCTCAAAAATATATCGATGCTTTCGGATGAAAATCCATCGAACGTCTTACCGCGGCTTCGGTCTCCGCCGCGGGGTCCAGGGAGAGGGACGACGCGGGAAGTTCCGCCGCCAAGCTCAGCGCTAGGAGCGCCAAACTCACCACGAAAATCTTGGCTACCATGCTGATGTCTGCAACGGAGGATTGAATTACGATATTTTCACAACAGTAAATAAAAGAAAACAACGCTAGTAAGATTGAGTAACAATTGAAAACCATTAAAAATTTAAATATACGATCATAAATTATCTATTCTCATTTGAATTTGAAGAAAACAACCGAGTGATAGTAAAACAATATCGAGTTAACTTAATCGAGCGTGTCTGACATTTGCATAAGTCAGGTTAAACGAAATTCAAGGGAAACGAGAGTGTGTCTTAGCAATGCGGGAAGCTTCCGGCTAATAGGAAGGTTTTTTATTTATTGCGATACTATGGACCAATGTAATAATATGCGAGTATTGCCTAATTATTTATTTATTGTGTCTTTGTCCTGCTAAAAGTACTGAAGATTTGGGATAGGTATACAGATAAAATTAGATATTTTCGAGATAGTTTTAAAATAGCTAAACAATGACGATTTTCCTGAATTTCTCAAATGATGTATGCTACGTTCGCGTGTCAAAAAAAATATGTTTCACTGCCTAATATAGATATTGGTTCAAGTTGAAATATAACTACCAATCGATGATCAAAACAATATACACTTATGCGAGTTCATTAAATTCCCTACTGCTCCAATTTAAACTAAACAAAAATCTACATCGATTACATGAAAGTTATATTTCAATAACAAAAACATCAGCGTTTGCAAATAAGAGAAACATCGTATCACAAAGAAATCGTCTGACATAATCAACTTTTAAGTTGGTTATGTCAGACATATGTGTTTACTGAGAAATTTCGGAGTTCGTTATTATGAAGTGTATCTAGCGCAATTAGTATGCGGAGTGAGAACTATTTTGTCACCAGACAAGACAAGTAAAATGTGTCATCAGTCACCGGTCTCTGGGCTCTGATTACAATGTGTAGTTAACAGAGTTACCTTCAATTTTCCGTAACGTAAAATCGAATTTTCTCATACCAAAATGTGAATATTTTAATGAAAATTTAAAGTTGCTTCGCTGGCAATTAAACATGTTTTGTTATTCAAAATGTAAAAAAACTATTTCAAATACAGAAAATTAGATTTTACTTTACATGCAATTGAAGATAGCTCTGTAAACTTCCCGTTATAAACGACCCCTGGTTACTTACACCAAATGCAAACATTTCAAGAAACTCGAGTGTGGAGAACCACATCCTTGTCATAAATTTATTATTAAATTGAATTATCATTAAAATGAAATAAACTTATTTATACTAATCACGTAGCCGGAAACCGGGTGTGTCAAATGAACAGTACACGTCTTTTATAATACGAGATTCTAAAACGTATACTTTTGTTTAATATGTTGTATTTTTTTTTATCAGTATTGTTTTGAAAACTCTAACACTCTTGCTACCATCAGAATAATTATTATAAATATCAGATTCCATATAATATGTTGTTAATCACAAAAATAGAATAGTTATTTCTAAGTTGGGTAGGAAAAATTATGTGTAGTTTTTTGTGTGAACGATTCATAGAGTTAAAAGTTATCATTAAAAAAAATGCTAGTACTGAATTTTCGGTTAGTTTAAAAAGATATTTAATAAATCAAATATATTCCAAATTAAATAACCAAAGTAAGATTTTTAAAAAAGACCGCTGTACTCATAAATACCACGTCGTTTTGTTTTAAACACAAAACTATCACAAAGAAGGGCGCGCGCTATAAATCACTTCACATTTTTCCAAGGTGTGGAGGGATGAAGGTATTGAATATGAAATATGTTGTGGTGTACGTACTATGAATAATTCCTTCCGCCGTCTCTCACTGTCACGAACTGCTGGTTATCAGTTTGACTTTCCTTTTTTATACGTCGCCATTTTCCGAGTGAGAATTTCGCCAGACTCCCCCCTCTCCGCCCCCAGGGTCACTCGCCCTCGCCCCTACCCTCGTCCTGGCTGACTCCCCCCCCTCCTCGGACACAGATCTTCCAACCGCCCGCACACGGAACACGTTTAAATATTAAGATTTTTCTAAAATACCCGATACTGAAAGAAAGAGAACGGAAATTCGTGATTAGTTTATCACTGTGTAGGTACACTTTACCTACTATACTCGTCATACATAATGTAAATACTCGTATATAAACTAATATTAAATTGTATGTAAGTTTCCGCCTCAGTGTGTAACGACCTCTATCCTTAAACAAAAGAGTCCTTTTTTTAATGGTTGTAACGTTATAATGAAATTTATTACAGTCTGTTTATTTAATAATTAGTTAGTTCTAATTCTGTATGTAATATTAGAGTATTTTTATCCAATTCCATAATTATTTTAGCATACTTTTATGAAATAAATCAAAAAATTACGTTTTAATCTGCTCCTTTAAATAAACGATTTTGTTAAAATAGGTTTTTAATTTAGAGGTTAGGAATTATAACTTATTTTTTTACATATCCAGAATGATATGTCGGTTTTCCAATAAATCTGGACAAACACAGTATTGTTTTGTTTAAATATATATATTCCCTAAAAAAAGTTAAATAATTAAATATAATATTAATTCAAGTAGACCGATATTAAAAAATAATTGTTCCATTTTCATACAAATTTAAGGCACATTAAATTGTGATTACCATTGTTTTTTCTTCCGATTGTAAATTTAATATAAATAAACGTATAAAAATGCTTGTGGTTTTCATATGCTATTTCCCTTCAACGCGAAATTTATTTTAAGAACTGAGACGTACAACGCATATTATGTATTTATTTATGTGGAAACACAACTGAAGATTTATAAACAATTCACATAAAAATAGTAATGTATTTATTTATTTATTTACTCATAAATAGTTTTTTACACATTTTTTGAGACATAAATTCTATCTCCATGGGACTAAAAGTCCTATTTTATTTTTCACGACAATGCTTTTTCTTAACATACTAATGAACAAAATAATAATTATGTTCCCGGGCGGATGTAAAACATACAGAAAGGTAAGGATTAGGATAAGATTGGAAGAAGGGATTCTGTTGAGAAGTTTATATATAAAAATGCCCACAAAGAAAGGAGACAAGATAATAACGTAACAGTGACAGTGTGATATGTTTAAACTGTATTTTTTTTATTTGATGTAAATTAATAATTTCATTCTTATTCTTCCTTTTATAAAATAGTGTATGGTTCCGGGAAATTTGTGGTCAGGATTTGTGCCAATTGAAAATGGACAAAATATTATGGTCGTTTTTTATATGGTTTCAGAACGATGTACGTTACTAATTTTTCAATTAACTACCGACCATTGTCTTTCGGAACATCTCGTGTTTACATTATTTTATATCAGTCAGTTTTATTTGAATACTTTTATTCCTACATCTGAATGTATAATTTCGAAACATGCACTTGATTTTATGGTGTCAATGATTTATCACTAGTGAACTAATGAACACTAAGTTTAATGTCAATAATCTTTTCTCTTTAATCAATGACATATAAAATCATTGAAATTAATCTAAAAAAAAGCGCAACAAATGACCAGCTGAAAGTTTGCAAATTAATTTTATTAGCAACATAGAAAAGTTAAAGTTCTTATTTACGTTTTACGGTGACTGTTCATGATTGATTTTAAGTTTTGTGTAAGATTGAAAGTATTTGAGATAAAGAAATGGTTCTAAGGGTCTCGAATGCGTCCAGGAGCAGTGGCCTTATTATGTAACTAATTTATTTTATAAACTCATTCGTATCGTATAAAAGAAAACGAGAACAAAATACCCTTTTCGTTTAAATTTTGATTGCGTTATCATTATAATTCTATAATATAAATATTCATCTCATTAGATGGATATTTGCTGAACGTACGAAATTACGAAACAAAATTGCTTGAATTTTTTTGATAGTGACAGTTATCAATATAGTTTCTATAAATAGTTTCTAATAATATGTTCTCTTACTATTTTGGATTTTATTAACTGATATTATGCAGTGTCACAAAAAGGTTTTCTTTTCATGTTCTGTCCAAAGAGCTTTTTTATAACTCCTGCGAGTATAATATCTTGTTCATGTATTATTTGTTTTATTAAAAATATTTAAAAATGACACAGAATAAGCCAGCATATTAAAAGTATGTGGAGTAAACAAGCGTTGAAGGATAATTTAACCCTTTCATCCCGGGTGTTCATTTAAATATGTAAGGAAATTAAGATGTATTTATTTTAATTCACTTTATAATGTTGTCATAATAGTATGTATCTTTATAGTAGGTATCTTTACACGAGGTATTTTTATTCAGATAAGAAAAGTTACTACCGTACTTTCTGAAATTAAAAGCGCGTAATTTATTTTTTTAATTTCTAGTATCCACAAGTACGGCAACTTTTTTTGTTTATTTTGGTAGTTAACATTACACAGAAAATTTCATATTGTCAGCTAACTTCTGGCTGGTTTGTTTGTTTTAAGGCGAATTCATCCTATCGATAAATGATCAGTTTAATATCCAATGTTTTTTGAAAATGAATCATAAATAATTTGTAATGTGTAAAAAATATATTTAAAAAAATATTCATTTAATTTGTACTGAATAAAATTCATATTTAAATCCGCAGAAATTAATTCAGGTCAGAAAGGGTGAAGTAATCAAATGCTCCGTCTTTTGATTTTTTTATGAAAACGCAACAATTATTAAACTATATTATGCATCTGACCATAAATGGTCCGAGAGGAAATACATGTTTGCAGTTGACTTCACGGGTATCGAACAGTATTTTTTTATATTTGCAGGCCTTTAACAAAAATTGAAAAAAGTAAATCAATATTTAAAAAAGAAAAATGAAGGCCAAACCAGTTCACATTGAAGAGTCGATCCATGGTTGATCGTGTCAAAGTGGTTTCATAATTTTTGATGTACAAGATGACTAAAATATTTAAATGTTCTATTTCAGGAGAGAATCGAAGGAAGAAAACCCGACAATAAAGTTTCTTCCAGTACACGATATGCTTACTGTTCAAAGGTTATATTATTAAATAAAGAAATATTTAAATTGACAAGTCGGTCGACAGACATGATACACGTATTGTGTGCTTTGATGTATACTTTGGGTATTTCCCAAGGAGAATGTGACTGCATTTAGCATAGTATATTCACACACCAGGATGTAACTATCCTTGGGTACAATCCTTAGTATCTCATATTGACATCGAACAAGAATGTTACAAATATTTTACTCTCTTAAAATGAAATATTAAGGGAGCACATTTGTGCATTATAATGTATGCAAATATTTACATTGTAATGCATGCACGTAATATGTAAATTACTTACATATTTTTTTTTTACATTTGTATATTTAATGAATTCATCAACGAGTTTCCAATTATAAGTTAATAAATTATTTCATAAGAACACAATCTATTTTAAACCATGTTTTTAAAATATGTTTATTGAAAAAAAAATAAATCTACAATTGAATGTTCATACGTACATTTAAATTCCCTCCAAGCTGAAAACGCAGTTTTTTTGCAAGGATTTCTCTCTTTAAATCTTACAGTAACGTAAATATCGAATATTTAATTTTATCAACAAAATAAAAGTAAAATCTTGTCCTTCGAGATAACGGAATCTAAAAATAATAAACAAATAACAGTGTTTGGATGAAAACAAAATAAATTTAAAATCTTTTTTTTCCCCACGCTGAATTGTAAATATAATTTTATTGGGCAGTCTATTTGAGATGTGTGGGAGGATAAACATCCTGGTCCTGGATCCGTACGTATTTAGCGCCCTTTTCTGTGAAATTTCCCTTTACTTGCATCAATCTCCGCGTTTTTTTCTTAACTGAATTTAATAACATACGACATAGAAGTGTACCTTTTTGAACCCACACTAGACATTTTAAAATGAAAATAAAAGGGGATGAATTTGCATTACCTACATTAACTTAAAACCCCCCTTAAAGTATCATATATCAGAATTTTGATATCGTGTAATCTTTAAATAAAATAAAACATTAACACTTTATCGGTTTTTACAAAATATGAAACAAAAATAATTCCAACCCGGTCGGAGTTCGAACGTAAGCCTTACACGCGGTAATATATCGCGCAAATTATTACACTAACACGATAGACCGGTATTGTTTAGGGTCACGGTTAACTAAGTTATGTAGGCGATCATGTACGTTAGTAAAAAATACTGCCTTCGAAAAAAAATCTCACTGCCTCAAATAAACCTTCACATTTGAAAAGGTTTAATAGGAAATCGATGCAAAGTAATAGGTTCATTCATTAAAATTACTCTGGACAAGGCATCTATTACGGACGAAAACCAGTTTTGTTCAAAACACCATTTGGTCAAATTTAGAAAGAAAAACAATTGAAGCTTCTTCTTTTATTAAAATAATAAAAAATACGCCTTGTTACAAATTTATTATTTTTATATGTCTTATCCAGAGACCAATACACGTATAATAAGTTAGAAACTAGCTTAAATACATCTTCTCAAGACCGTCGAAATAAATCCGACCTTCTAGTCCTATTTAAAATTCTCAACTCACTCTTTGATGCGTCTGAACTACTGATCTCAATAAAATTAAATATCCCAACTAGAAACCTCAGACAAAAGTTACTCTTTCATACCAATAACTATAGAACTAACTATGGTTTTCATTCTCCTATGCCCAGAATTCTTAGATCTGCCAGCAAACATACCAGTCTTGATTTTTTTAATAACAAGTTGTCTTCTTTCAAACGATCACTGAATCAAGTTCAATTAAAAACACCTCTTTCCCGCTTCCACTTCCAACGAGTCTACTATGGACCATTGTGTCTTTCTACCTTCCTTTATAATAATTTTATATATATAAATATGTCTTTAAAAATGCCCATTGGGCGTATATTTAAATTAATTAATTAATAATATTATCGTCATACTTGTTCGTATTTAATGGACTGGACTTGTTCAGGACTGGGTCTTCCATAAAGGGAGGGATTTGAGTGAGAAACTTCTTGATGATTTTTCCAAATATTTGAGGTAGTTTTTTTCAATTTTATTTTTTAATGCTTTTTAAATTATTATTTTTTATATGCTGATGTTGATTGTAACAGTGTTATATATATATTCGTCCTAACTAAACACAGGACTTTGGTTCCATGGATTGGTGTCTCAATTAAATTTAACATAAATACATTGCAAATAAAATAAATAATAAATAAATGGTACATAGACCACTGCACTGGTACTCCAAATGCCGCGTATTTCAATCACCTGTTACATGAAAGTAAGTTGATCTGCATTACTCTTCAGACTGGTTTCCCAGGGACAGTTTCTCGATGACCCTGCCAGGAATCAAACGCGGGATCTGAAGCATGGTTGACGAACTGCACAAACTACTGCGCAGCGCGGCGTCCTAATTTCCACACCTAGATGTGTCCAATACTGCGCTGTCTTCAACAATTTGAAATCATGTAATCAAACCATTGTCGGCATTACTCTTCGTGGCTTTACCTACGCCTGATCACGACAGGAGTCCGGATATAGGCGAGGAAGGCAATTACTCATTGATTGAAATGACATCGACCACACGTTTTTAACGTGTCTAATTGATTCGAAGCCATCGGTTCTTAATATACCTATTTAAAAGAAAGACACATTTCTATAATAAATTAAATGACACATTTGTAATTAGTAGAGATTCATTGACATAATTAATACATAAACGCGCCGTATACAGTAAAATATGTTTAAAAGTAGAGACACGAAAACGTACCCATGGCTACTAAGTTTGTTTATTTTAACCATGGGTACTATTCTGATCCGATCTCGCTGCTCGAGAAGGCAGTTTTTCTCGTGTATTTTGTATGGAAATACACAAATTAATACGGCCGCGAGAGCGTTTGGAATACCACTCCAGTAACTCAATCACAAATAACTATTGACATGCTTAAAAACATGCTAACCATTTGAGCGATCACAATAAACAATAATGAACATGCTTAAGTTATCGCAGTCATAAGTCAACGCAAGTGTAATTTCTAAGTTAACGGTCTTGTCGTTTTTTTTTTTTCGTTTTCCTCGTAAATAAATACAGTTCACTTGCGAAAAATCGGCGTTTACTAAACAAAATAATACAATCTATTGCATTTGCAAAATAGTGAGAAATATCTAATACCAAAAAGTGAAAATTAAATTACAATTACTATGGAGACTGCTTATCTTGACATTTGGCTTGCCAACCACCGGCTAAATGCAATAAATAGGATGATTAATAATAAATAAATAAGTACAAATACCAATTTTGGAGTATTAATACCGGTGAAATTCAAATATGTAATTGCGCAGCGGAATTATACTTCGTGAAACGTAAATATTTTGACATTTAAAATTAGGTGTTTACGGATGTTCCATTGTGATCGCGAATACGATAAACAACCATGGTGAGATATTGTTATCACGTCGATAGTTATTTGTGATTTAGCTATAGGGCTGCATTCAACGATCGTGCATATGCTACCAGAAATTCTCATTTTTGGTAAATAAAGAAGTTTGTATTTTAACGTTAACAATCCAAATTCGTTTTTGGTGGACCCAATCAGATTTAAATTAATTCCTTATAATTTCGACCAATTTATTCTTTTTCACTGGATTTTGGGGAAAACAAAAATAATATTAACTCACGTTTATTATATTTTTAAAAAGTATTCCTATCAGTGCATCCTGTAACGAATAAGTGCTTCGCAAATGCACCACTAGGCGTAGTTTGACGTTTACAAAAAACAATATTTATGTTTTAATATAAATTGTTTTAAGCTTTGTTGAACAAATATTTACTATGCTCAGGGTATGTCTATGTGTATTAATATGTCAATATGTAGAGATCATTTCTTAAGGATGTGTCTTTGAATACAATGTATGTAAGTAAGAAAATACGTAGTAGAGAAGTATACTTATATGTTATTTATAATATGTACTTTTATATTGTCAAATTTTCTTATTCAAGGTGAACAAACATTTATGGGTCTCTAAAACAAAGTCACTGTTTTAATATGACACTTCCTCTTATGAATAGTTTTGTTTTGGTTCGCTTTGCGACCTGCATTACTAATTTCTCAAGATATTTTACACTAAAGAAACAACCACAAAAATATTTCAAAATAAATCAGTAATTAGAAATAATATTTATATTAATTTGCATAAGATTCACGCGATTTTAATATAATGATTTATGAATATATACACATGCATAGGTACGATAATGAGTATTTGTAAACAATGATAATCTTAAAATAAAGCCTTTGAAAAAAAATTATTTCAAAAGAAACTCCTTTTTTTATAATTTCAACACTTAACCGACCTTGATTGATAAGTAATTACATCGAATCAATGTCATGGATATACTTAAAATGATCTCAAGTGAAAAATATTTTTTTTAAAGCTTAAATGCTAACATTTATCAGTAATTGATCTTGACTCCCACCACAGGGCCGAGGTTTTAAATAGTGGCCAGTCTCAACTCTAAACATGCATATTTCGCAGATTTTATTTATTGAAATAGCCTTTCTCGCGAGTCATTGACACCGAGTATCAGTTGCACCACTTACGTTAATCCTGACAACTCGTATATTATATTCTGATAAAAGACGAATACCTGCTTACTTCAATGCCATTCTAAAATATCCCCACTTTAATAAATCTAAGGACAAAATGGTTGTAAGTTAAGTATCGTTATAATTTATTATAGAAACAAAAGACAATTACTACTTTTCCACAAATATGGGTTAATTATTGATCGGTTTTGCGGCTTTCGCGACGGTATATTTATTATAAAATGCAATGTATTACATAAAATAGTAAGGGCAGAGAGTTCAGTATTATATTATCTAGTTTTTTTTTTTATACGCCCAAAGGCAGGTATAAAATTAAAATTCAAGCGATTTATGGTAAAACGACTTCATATTTATGTAGGTACATCTAATAAACGATAATTATTATTCATTCATTTTATGTATCGAATGATACGCATGGTTCGTTTGCCTGCTATTCTTGGTTCAATTCCTGGCAGGATGGACATGAAATATTGATTTTAAATGTTGTCTAAACTCCATTATTTCATTGTGCCCGTACCGACACCTGAGACGTTGTAACAGAGGATCAAAATACGGTACATTTGGTTTACAAATGCAGTACCCTATGCGCCACTATGTGCGGAGAGGAGAATGATGACGATGATGACAAAAAAAAACATTCATTAACCGAGGATAAGTATTTTTAATCAATTCAACGTACTTACGTAGACTACTTTTAAAATTACTAAGAAGCCTCGCCAGCACGCTAAGATAAAAACTTAAGAAAACGAATCTAGATAATTAATTCCCTTTTTGACTAGATTTATAAATACTGTCATGCGGCGTTAGTAAAGGATAAACTTACGTAGTTACCAAACTGACCAAAAATTGACTACAGATTATTGGTTTATTATGTGACACGTGGGTGTGTAAATAGAAAACCTGTCATTCTGTTAACAGCAAATTTAACCCTTTATAGAACAGTGGAAAATATTTTTGCCACTTTATACCAAGGTCATTTTCTTTCTTAACATTCATCTAAAATAAAATTTATGTACTTATTTAATTACTTACGTATGTGTATATGTCGTATATGTAGACGGTGATCAACACACAAAACACTTTTATTCGATTTGAAACTTGTCGCATGTGTTGTAACGCACTAGAGTTGTAAAAATACCGTAGCCTACCAAATCGCTCCGTAGTAAACCGGTAGTCTACCGTTTTCTACCGTAGTTTTGGTAGTTTATTTTTAAGGTAAAATATATGAAATATTTGGATAAAATAAATACTTTTTTACTATGATTTTATTATTCTTGTTTTTTTGATCCCCTTGCCGTCTCTTAAGTAGTTTATTAGTAAGTAATTTCATATTTCGTGACAGTACAGCTTAGTTTACCATGCAAAAATAAGCATTTTGCCAAATTTGAATTACGCAACTGAAGTGACTACTAATGAATTCTCGCTTATCCAGAATGAAGAACTAGAAGGTTTACATGTAAATAGAATCTTCTCTTAGTATGGAACTATACGAGCACCTGTATTTTTTGTATTTGTTATAATTTAAATAACATTTTCAGGCGTTGCCTTGTATGTAGGTGAAATAATTCAATTAGATAAATCTCACCCGCATAAATAAAGGTTTCAGCATTTTAACTTCACAAACATCAACAGATGAAATAATTTAAGGAATATAGATGTTCAAATATGGAGAGAATAGTGAATCTTACACAGTGTGTAAAGTGGCCACTTAAACCAGCTATTGACAGGTCATAAGCCCTGTAGATGCCCAGACTTCTATATTACCTTCTCTTAAATGTTCTTCAGCTCTGTTATAATATGTTAATAAAAATACATATTACAAAAAAAAACGTATCTTTAACTCTATGAGGCTAAAAGACCAGTGTTGAGTTGGGATACAACATGATAGAAAGTGGAAGCATGCATATTATTAAATAATACTACAAATGAATATTATTACATAAACATTAAATTCAAAAAACATCTGGACAACACATTGAATAGTACTACATTATAAATCTATGCAATGTCTCGCAGCGGTCTCCTGCAATGGTTTCTTCGCTTAGACAAAATTAAAAATTGAACGCTTCTCCTGAAAAAACAAAGATTAAATGGCTTGCCCTAAAAAGGGTTAAGTGATGTCTCTCGGTGGGTTCAGTCCCGGAGTCGAGAGGTCACCCGAGACCTGTGAAGTTCCGGAAGGTCAGCCAGGTGTTGTCAATCTACCGCCTATTACGCAATACTAGAGTTATTATGAATGAACATCACCGTAGGGAATTGTGTCTAGGCTGATTTTTTATCGCTATTTTATATTTCAAGATTAACATATTGTTATTTATTACATGACTTAGCCAATATTAAGGTATTATTAAAGTTTTTCTTCAATTCGGATTTGTTATTTTTAAACGGGGTCAAGGGGGGCTTATAATCCTATCCGGACCCTTTGAACTACATGTATGTATGCATGTAAAATTGTACGTAAAATTGTATGTAAAATTGCATGTAAAATGTATGTATGTAAAATGTATGTAAAATTGCATGTTAAAATGTAGGCAGAGAAGATAGAACGGCACATTCATACATTCTACATTTGACATGTCCATCTTCAAGTATTAGATGGACTTGATCGTGCCATGTCTTTCTCGCTCTTCTACTTTGTAGTTTACATTGGCCTGAGAGATCGCATTTCGACAACATTTAACCAACTTTCGTTTTTTTTTCTAAACTTGGCACAAATAAATTACGGTTGGTACTAGAACTCCATTGTAAACTTATGGTTTTGCCTTCTGCGACAAACTTTTGTTTGCTTAAGTCGATTTCAGTGCACCGTTCACCCTATTTCCGGCACTCACTCTCCTTTCAAAGTCTTTATATCCCTAGAAAACGTACTTCCCAGATGCACAAATTCTTCTACCTTATTCAGAATATCTCCGTTCACACTAATCTCACATTTTGTTATATTTATCAACATTTATTAGCAAATCGCTTTTCTTGAATACGTCGTATACTTTTGTTACCAAGAATCGACAGTCTTCTTTGCTGCTAGCAAGACACACGGCATCATCAGCACACAGAAGACAGTTAATAGTTATTTCACTCATTTTTGCTCCCATTTTTAAATCTTTTATTTCATTTACACAGTTACCGATGTATACATTTAAAAACCATCGTGACATCACACATCCCTGTTTGACTCCTTAAGGAATGTTAAACCACAATGTGAATAACACATTTACCCTCACACATGCTGTGCTGTCCATGTACAGTGACGCAATAGCCCGTGTCAGGTTACCATTCACTCCATACTCCGATAAAACCTTCCACATTTTTTCTCTGTCAACTCTATCCGATGCTTTTTGCAAATCGACAAATGCGCAGAAAAGCTGTTGGTGTTTAACCAGATTTTTTCTGTTATATTTTGCAAAGTAAATATTTAATACATACATCTTCTTCCATTCTAAAATTGCACTATTTGTAAAATATAGTGCTATTGTTGAATTATTTACAATAAAAACCTATCTTTCATCTATCTACATATCTATCATCTGTCTATCAAAATAAATTTTAGGCATTTTTAAAAAAAAACATACGTACACGCTTATTAAACATTCAAACACATTGTACACATGTTTTAATTATGTAGTTTGATGGTTTTCAGTTCTACAAAATGTAATTTCTGTTTAAAATTTTTAACCAAGTAATCATTTATAGATGGAAGTTAGTATAATGATTTTAGTATGTCTAAATGTTTGTAGATAAATACCCAATTTACCTCCTAGGGGGTTTATCAAGTTTAACAGGGATAAAATATATTTTAAGAGGGGTATAGTTAATGACAGGTCATTATATATACCTAGACTTCTTTATTTTCTAATCAAAAATCTTGTTAATCACCATTGTGGGAGCCTATACTTAAAATAACTGTTGTTTCTAGAAATATCGGTAAATTATTTTTTGAAATTACAATTGCCTTTTAAAGGTGATAATTTATGCTTATACTGCAAATAATTAGATAATGAATGTAATAATTATTCTTGTCATTGAATGCCCTTCGCTTTCCTAATGGTGACACGTTTTCAAAAGTTCAATTTTAATTTTATTTCTTCTAGTATTACTTTTCGTTTGCTGTACCGCAGCTTATTACTTTCTCTGTAATTTGACACTCGTAAGTTGAAGGAAAATAATGGAAAACTACGAAATCGAAAAATATTAAAGTTGTTAAGGTCTTCTTTCAAGACGTGTTGACTTTTTTACCTTGTCATTTTATTATTTTTCTGTCATGTTTTCCGCTAGTATCATATATTGTTAAGTTTTTTGGGTTTGAATAAGATTATTGGAAATAAAAATGATCATTGATATAAATTCTCATCTTTATCTAGAAAAATATATTTCATTTTATTTTATTTATTCTATATGTGGCCTAAGCCGATAACAACAGTTGTATGAAGGAAAAAAATGTATAACGAACTGAACAAAGAGAACATAAAACCATGTAGCAAAGAAAAACGAGGACAATCAAATAAAGGTATGGAATATATTCATAAACACGATAAACATATAAGACTTTGGGCTAACTCATGCCAATCCAATTTTATCTCACACTGTGTCAATGACAAAGAGATCTACGAAAAGCCCGAAGATCTATCTCAAATAATTCGATGAATTGACTTATCAACACATTCTGGACATTGGGGCATAAAAAACAGTTTTTATTATTTTTTTTTTTTAAAATGTATTTATTAACCCTTACGGATAATTACATCCGTTTTACAAAAGTAATATATAATTTTTCATTCATACTCTGTTGTTGATAATAATATTTTTTACTTCTTTTGAAAAGTTTGTCCGAGTCTTTTGTTTAGTCTGGTGGTTTATTGTATAATTTCAGTCCCTGGTCTTTTAGTTTCGTATTGTGTACATGTTTCCAACATTTTTTTTTCAAATTTTTGTTCCTCGTCTTCAATAACATCAGGGGCTTATTTATGAATAAATTTCAAGGATTCTAGTTTAAAGAGTTCAGTTGCATTAAATTGCTTAGTCTGTTGAAAGAGTTCTTTGGTTGCTGTTAGATAAGGAAGACTATAATATACTAATTTTGATATTTTATTTTACCGTATTTGTAGTCTGTCCAGGTCATTTAGATTTCCTGTTCCCTATCGCAGTTACATATAACATATTTTAGTTTTTACATCTGATTCATACATTAATTTTTTTTCCGGCTTTGGAACAAAGTTTTTGATTTTAAAGAATTTGCTCTTTAATCTAATATTTATTTAGTTATATACTTATTTATTTGTTAATTATTTGACACAAGTGCCTTTTACAGTATAAAATACAACAATATAATGAATTAAGTTATGCAAAAATAAAAAACAATATTAAAACATGAATACATAAAAATAAAACGAAAAATAATAATTATACAAAATATTACATTATTTCGATTTTCCCTCTCGGACAGAGAGTGGTAATCTCTTCCCGGATCCAAAATTTAACTCGTCGATCATCAACGTTAATATCGCTGGCGAATTTTACACCTTATTGCTAAATATTAACATTTAAAGCTTATTTGACATTCCTCGTTAGCGGTTGTCTGGGCGCTGCTGGCTGGGAAGGGGGGGGGGGGAAAGGCGGCAAGTTCAAGGTTACAGATAACATGATCGTGTACTCGTATCTCTGATCGAAGAGAATTTTCCCGACTCCGATATAGCCGGCTAACGTTAACGGGCTCCGGACTTGATTCATCAATAGGAAATGATGTTATACAATATTAGCGCTCGAAATAGACGGAAAATTACAGACGCGGCCGTCAAGTTGTCGTTAAATTGTAATAAAATTCATTGACATTATGAAATAATGAATTCGCGATCGGTCGATTATTTTATATTTTGGTGTAGTTTTCTCGAAACACCTGTCTGTTTCAGCAGCAGAATGCGGATCTTTAAACAATCATTTGTATTTTTTACTTATTTTTTAAATTTAATTGAGGTATACGGTCATATTTTGCATTCCGAACCTAGTGATGCATAGGACACTGCTTTGGTATACTGACCGCAGCCGTATGATGATTATTTTTACGTCCTGGTACAATTGGGTCTTTTCGCGTATTTTGCAATAATTTTATTTTTAAATTACCCAAAAATATTATTTATTTATTTATGTATTTCACGGTTTTAAAATGTCCAGAGTTCCTTTGTTTCATGTCCCGACTAGCTAGGAAGTTCCTGTGTTTAGGAAGGAATATAAAAATGTGTTTTTTTATTTCATTAAATGGTGCTTCACAAATTTTAATAATAATAGTAATAAAATTTAAAAAATTCGAATTACATATAAATTTAAAAATAAGCATGCAAGTAATAAAAAATTCAATCATAAATATAAAATAGAATCATAAATATAAAATAGAATATTTACCATTATTAATTATAAAATGAAACATTAATGTAAATTTAAAAACATAACGATAAAAATAAAAAATTAAAGCAAAAATATAAATTTTAAAATATACCATTAGTAATTATGAAATAAACACAAACATAAATCGGAAAACATACCGATTATAATAAAAATTGAAGTACAAATATAAATTATAGAGTGAATATACCATTTATAATTTTAAAAAATAAAACATACGTGTAAACTAGTAATAATACGAAAATTAAAACAAATGTAAATGACTAAATATAAAAAGTAAACATAAAATATAATTAAAAACAATAAGGAGGTACTTGACAATTAAAAGCAACATAATTTTTGGTCAAAAAATAATTTACAGGATGTAAATTACGATGGTAACGGTATTAATATTGTTTTTGTATTTTGAATTATCCGAAAACGAGACGTTTCCTGTCTTGTGGAACAAACGGCACGTATGACGTTTTGGCGCCAAACTTGTACGCAATGTTTATTAGAAGCGCTGTCGGCGGTCATAACGCGTGACGTCAAAATGACGTGATGCCGACTGCGAGCCATTTTGTTTGTGCTCATTTTTAAACTCAAAAATTATAAATGAAAACTTGTGCATACATTGATAGTTATATCAATAGAACCGCAAAAGTCTGCTCTAAACATTTATTATATTTTTAACGTTATTTTCGACTTGTGAAAATACCATAATGAATATTCTAGTTTGAAAACGCATTTATAAATAAAATTTCATGTCAACAGTGTCGGGAATCCAACCCGAGACCTCTTGCATGGTAGGAAAACGCGCTAACCACCACTGCCGACTCGCGCGGCCGACTGTAATACTAATATTGACATCAAAAATACATTAATTTTGCTTGAGTCTTAAATATCTCTTTCTATGTAACTTATAAATAAATATGTTTCTAATAATGTTATTTATCTTTGTGAATATTAATGTCTAAATGATATTTTGAAAGAAACTTGATTGAATTTTTATTACTTAAATAGCTTTTTACTATACATATTTATTTGTTATAAATCTGGAAATAATAAACATAAATTCTAATTTGTGGTAATTTTTTTTATACTATTTAGTTTTATATATATTTTATAATAGGTCCAAGGGGCATTTACAAAAATAACACGTGTACTAATTTAATTAATTAACAACCATAGTAATAATTTGAAAAATACAACGTCTTATATATTTTTAAAAGATGTGTAGAAACTAAAAAAAACGTGCTGTAATGTAAAATAAAAAGTTAAAGTTATCGTAACAAAAAAGATAAAATAATAAATAAATTTAAAAACACGTTGTTTTTAATTTATTTTTTCAACAGTAATTATATAAAATGAGAAAAAAATGTTTAAGTACAAAATATTGCATACCTACAGATTTCATTTATAAATTGTTTAAGACATATTGTGTAAGTATATAAGTCCTTAAGTCTGAATTAAGATTTTCCATGTATTCATCACATTTTTTCACTGCACTATTTAAAATTAAATGCTCAAAAACGCTCGTCCAGGGTTCTGGTTATTTTTCAAATTCCAAACTGTATTATTTATCCTTTCGGGCACAGAACGTCTAAGTAAATTATTTATAAACATTATTAATCTTATGCAACTGATGCTGGTCCAGATAAATTATGAAATATTGGAGTGTAAACACATACATTTCAAGTCCTCGTGCATATCAGTCGAACGCGCTATCCACGAAGAAGTGAAATATTTTCAAAATGCACTCGTAACATGTAAGTACAGGAGGAAAAGTGAATATTACAAACCCGCCAATCACGTGTTGGAAACCCTGTACATGCCGAGATTTCCTTAATCTCTTTTCGAAGAAGTTATCCATCTCTGAAGAAAAATCTGCCAATCAAAACATTATTTATTTTAATAAAAAAGTTTCGTTTTTTAAAATGTATTTATCAAAATAGTTGAAAAATGCATCACGAGACAGTTGTTCGAGTGTATGGTTAGTAATAAACGTTCAAGAGGAGAAACAATACTACCTCCTAGCAAACTGTGTACGTAATTTGTTTAACTTAAAACAAATGTTGTAACCTTTTAAAAGAACGAACAGTAACTTAATAATACCGATAGTGGGCTGAATAAATGCACATTGTTCCTATTCAGTGTCACCACAGAGTTCAAAACGCATTGTAAAGTTTGGTAAATACTTGTCGCTTACTATATTGTACTTATTATATTATTGTTACATAAACAGCCTTCACAATGTTTCCAATGGTATTGTTTATGGTCAGTCTGCGGTGTATGGTGACGATAAGAACTTGATGACATAATATTTATTTACTACATGATAGATCATGATAGGTGATATTCACTGGGGCTTGTTGTAAAGCTTTTTGATTGGTCAAAAATTAAATGAAGTCAAAAGTTTGTTTTTTTTAATATTATTAATTAAACACACAATACAAAAAGTACATATTATACTCCCAGGAGTTATTAAAGAAACTCATTTGGGACCGTACATAAAAAAAATCATTTTTGTGACAATACATAATATCGTACAAAGTTAATACATCCGAAACAGTAATAAAACATCAAATAAGAAACATAAAACCTAGTACTTTACACCATCTACATAAATTACATTAACAACTATCACTATCAAAAGATTTAACTAATATTTTTTAATTGCGACACTTCTGGATTTTCTATTCGACTTTTCGTGTTTTAGCTCATCGGGAAGTTTATTAAATTCGGAATGGCCAATATTTTCCAGAGACCTTCTGCCGAATTTCGTTGAGCGAAGCTTAGACACGTGAAGATTCTCCGAGTAACGCGTATTGTAATTGTGAATATCATGACCAAATGTGTGTTTTAAATTTGTGTGAGCAGAAAAGTTTATGATATTGATATGATATAAAACAGTATTGGTTATGTCATGTAGTCTCTTTTTCAAATGTATTTTTTATCAAACCTAGAATTGACAATCTTTATGATTAATCACATTAACACTTAAAGGGTCTATGAAGTCATTTATTTAAAAAATAGTGTTATATAAATTATCCACCATATTAATTATAACTTAAACTTTTAAAAACACTTTTTTATATAATAACCCTCTAAGCCTCTATTAAGAGGCTTGCCAGCAGGTGATAAAAAAAATGATATGAAAGGAGGTCATGAAAAATACACCACAACACCCAGTCCAATTGAGAAAAAAATATTTCTTGAATTTTTTCCTCACAACTGGCGGGAATCGAGCCCACGATGCCAGTTTCTCAGTTGGACGTTTAACCGACTCCGTCACGGCACCTGTCTAACACTTATTTTAATTTCAACTAGTTTATTTAATACGTTTATGTACATTACAACAATATTATTCAAGGCATACATAACACGGAGAAAAAAATAGGGATACTATTTAAATTTGATAAAATACACAGTAATTAGAGTAAAAGGATCCTCACTGAAATATCTTTCAGTAACACGAAAGATGTCGATATCTAAATATGGAGGACAAAATTTTTGTTTATTTTATATCTCTTAAACTTAACCAGAATCTTACATTTTCTTGTGAAATAACTTAAACATTACTCATAAGCAATGGTAATATGGATAATAAATATATTTTTTAATACCACTTTTCTCTAGAAATATTTTTTCATCGTGATATTTTTTTAGTTAGGGTGACGTAGCGAACTTCCACACTACCACAATAGTTACATAAACCGCAAGTTAAACGGATGTTCGAGTGAGAATATTTCTAATAAACAAAGTAAATACGCAAACATTTGATGGTCGTCAGTGTCCTTAAATTACTTAGAATCTTGTTTCTGTTCACTCTTCTCTCGAGTGGTACCTTTCGGGATGTTTAATATTCACACATAAATATGTAAATACACGTGGCAAAATCTAAAAACTACAAACTGACGTAGTCCGTGTACGATTAAACAAAACGATGCAATATTAAATTCTCAGGTATTTTTTTGCAGATGCACAATTTTACCAATTTTTTCCAATTTACCAATGATACTTACTACTTAATCGCTATTTCGCTAAGGACAAAATATTACAGATTATTACAATATTTGAGTTTGTCCAAATGTTCGTAAAATTCAACAAATGGAAGAGTTGAAGAAATATGGATGTTCAAACATTGACAAAATGGTGAATGTTGCACAGTGTGTAAAGTGGCCACTTAAACCAGCCAACGACAGGTCATAAGCCCTGTAAATGCCTAGACTTCCATATTCCCTTATTTAAAGTATTCTCCATCCCTGTTGTAATTTGTTAATTACATATTATGTTATGTCATTCATAATAAAGAACTACAGTTTTTTTTATTTTTTTTATTTATTAATAGTCTATTAAAGTAAGTACTTTTTTGTGATTGAATTCCAAAACATGAAATAATAGTTTTTCAAATAAAAAAATATTTTTGCAAATGTCAAACCATACGCTACTTACCGGCAGAGGTGCATTCTGGGTAAGAATCCGTTTTTCAAAAATGTCTAGTGTGTCGGTTAATTTTTTTTAAACATTACTAAAAATCCATTACAAATATGTTAATATGTAGAAATTAAGAAATTATAAGGAAATTAATCATTTCAGTATCCATTAAGTATAATTGTTGTTTGTAAACGTTAAAATTCAAACTCTTTCAACATACAAAAAAAACAACATCCTCCAAATTTTTCAAAATATGCAATACAGTCAAATGCAGCCCTGGAAAATCTATGAAAACACATACATGCTTGTAACTTTTTTTCTACTCAACATATTGAAGATGTTATTGTTTGTAAACCTTGCGAACGTGAAATTTTAGAATATTTTGCAAAAAACCGCACGTAAATCTGTTAAGCCATTTTCGAGTTTTTGCGAGACACAACACGGCGATTCATTTATATATTTATATATATAGATACATAGAATTAAGAATAGTCCAGAAGGAGCGCAGAATCATATTTGAATACATCGGACTGTGTCCAATAATTCCCCCACTTAGACACACTTTTGCCGCGCGCATACTTTAAGTCACCGAGTAATATTGCCAGATCGCGAAGAATATAACCATAACACACTTTACACACAATACTTTAAACTTAAAATATAAAACAAATTTTATTTGACATAAAACGGATATTTATATATCATGATAAAAAATATTTGATGAAATATGATTGCATCCTGTTTCTTCAAAATCCTAGCAGTATTTCTACACTTTAAAAGGACACAACACGGCATAGTTGAAACAAAGAAACTAATGAGTCAAAACGTAAACCTACTCATTTATGAGTAGTTGAGTCGCCTTCTGTTTGACTATTCTTAATTCTATGTATAGATATATATTTTATAAATGTAGCTTTAGAACGGGTATTTTTGTATCTAGTGAAGCTGCTATGATTATTTTCTTGCAATTTGATTCAATGTCAAATACTAATTTTATTTTATTTTGTATTGCATGTATTTTTTTTTTTTGCTAATAAATGCCGTATTTCTGCACTGAACCTGAAAATAATACATTTTTCATCACATAAAAAAAACTGGAGATATTCTTCTATTTTATCTTTAAGACAATGTAAGGAGCTAGTCGAGCAAGGTAGAGCACAGTAAAAGGGCGAGACACAATGAGAAAGTTCGGTAGTTTTTGATATATTTTTTTATTTGTTTATCGTCTATCAAACCTTTAAATTTAAAAAAAAGGTATATTTTCATGTATCGTATTATCAGCGCTATGATTTCTTTAAGTTTTGTAATTTTAAAATTGCTCCGCTGTGACGTCACAAATGTTTCTCGATAACTGGAAATCTATCACAACATTATCATAGGCTTACTAATGACGTCACGTCGTTCAAAGTAGTTATTTTTAATTGATATATTTTTTAATACATTTTCAAAAAACTTCGCCGCTCGAATTTCAACCGAAGAAAACATTTTTAATACCCAATTTTCCGTAGCACTGAACTTCTTCATTCTCTGCTTTATATTTATTTTCTTTATTCTCTGTGGGTAGTTCCAAATACAAACTAAAATATGAATCTTTTACCCCGGAGCCTACCCACACAGGAATATTAAATCCAAACATGACCTGTCATTCGCCGGTTTAAGAAGCCATTTTACACTGTGAAACATCCACCATCTTGCTGGTGATTAAACATCCACATTTCCTCAACTCTTCCATCTGTTAACTTTCGTGAAGAAAAGGAGCTGAAGCCTTTATCAATGCGGGTCAGATTCATCTGACTGAGTCGTTGGGCAAAATGGTGAATGTCGCAGAGTATGTAAAGTGGCCACTTAAACTAGCCAACGACAGGTAATAAGCCTTGCAAACTCTGTAGCGATATATTTCATTCTTGATAAAGTTTCCAGGAAGTCTCGGGGAGTAAAATCTGTACAAACATTTGGATATAATCAAAATACTTTCAATAAAAAAAAGTTTATTAGTACGTATGATAAAACACATGACAAGATTTTTATAGAAAATATTTGTTTTTTTATCTATTTATTAACCTTTATTTAGCATAAAAAACATAGAATTAAAAATAGAACAATAATTCAGGTTGTAACTTGCCATAAAAAAACCTTGCCATACTTCGAACAATTGTGTTTGTATATTACATCAAAGTTTTATGTTAATACGAGAATTACATTCTTTTCATTATGCTTTTCATTATAAATATAATATAATTTTAAAATGTACGTTTATTGGTTGTCATTGTAATTATATTATAATACATTTTATTATACCGCCCTGAATGGTTCAATCGATTGCGCTTGCGAAGCTTTACCTATTTTATACTCTGTACTATGAACACGTAAAATTAGCACCTCTGCGATAATCGTATTTTCTAGTTATAATTATTACATTGGTGATTACTGAACCTTCACATTTCTAGAAAGATCAGTGGCCGATTGAAGGTGTAAGGAAATGACTACTTAGAGATATGAGAAAAGCAGCCTTACTACTACTGACTCGAACGATCATCATCCTATTTACACTACCCACTGTTGATGTTATGTTAGACTTCTCTAGGACAACAACATAATGTATTAGATATTAATTGTTGGTAGAATAAACTAGCGCTGAGCTATTCCCGTAGCTCGATATGATTTCAATTAATTACTGCTTCATAAATATTTGAATCGACAACGAATAATTCGAGAAAACGATTTAATCTTAACCTTAAATAAAATTATCATATTATCCTTTGTAAATATTATTTATTTATTTATTCAAAATTACACTAGTTTAAATATTAATGAACTTATTAAGGCTGTTTAGGCTATGCCCGTGTCAAGCCATAATAAATAACAATAAAAAAATTAATTTAATTAAATTATAATGACATGTGATGCAATAATAAGAGTATCATTGAAATCAACAGAAAAAGAATGTATGTATAAAAACATAATTGAAATGATAATTGAGATATGTGTTCTAGAAACTCACTCAATACTTTAGTAAGAAATATAAGAAATAGGAACAATAAATCATATGCCAAATAATAGTACGTACTAAACAAAAAAAAATAATGAAAAAACATGAAAATATCAAGGTATATTAAAATCAAATAAAAGTAAAAGTATGGAAGGAAAGCAGATTTGTAAATTTTTGCTAATTGCTAATCTCGAACTTTAAAAAAATTGACAACCTCATTCCTATCGATGTGCAGCAACCAATTGCAAACATTTTTCTTAAAAACATTGGCACTTGTGGAGTTCTATGTGGCTGCCGGAAGTTGATTAAAAAATTTCGGAGCCAGGAAGGTAAAGTTTCTTTGAGCTAGCTTTAAGTGAGTAGTTGGGCCAAGGTAATTAATCCTTCCCGCTGATCGCGTCTGTATATTTTGCTGTGTCCTGACTTTATCTATAGATTTCCAGAACTTAACAAGTGCCTCTTTAACAAATAGCTGCCGCATGTGCTAGAACTTTACAATTTTCAAATAATTATTTTAAAGGATAGCGAAAAAGTACTTTTTTCATAGTTCTAAGCACGAGTTTTTGTACTTTAAAAACTGGATGCAATACGCTAGCCGCGCTACCCCCCATTCAATAATTACATAAGTCGCTGTAGATTGGAAAAAAGGAGAAGTAAACACTTTTAAGTAATGACCAATCGATTATGTCACGAAGCGATTTAATAATAAAATTCATTTTCTTAGTTTAGGTGTAATATAATTTACGTGGGAACTCCAACTTAGGCATTTATCAATATAAACTTCTAAGTATTTGATATTGTCATACTTTTCAATATTAATGCAAAGGCAGGAAATAGAGGGTTCGGGACACGTATGAATAACCAGTATATTGTCGATTTGGATTGGACGTAGTCAGAAATTAATGTATTTGGTGTTGCTAATGTTTAGGGTCAACAAATTCTCCAATACTAGCCTTTTCGTATACTTTATTTCATATTGGAGCCTCGTAAAATAACACGGTGTCATCCGCAAACGAATTATTATATAAATGAATTATTTTTACCAACCAATATAGTGCTTTCACGTATGTATTGTATAACTTAGTTTAAAGAATAAGGTTAATGTATTTTCATTTACCTATTTATTTAAAATTTAAGTACAGTATTTTCCAGCCAACCAAAAAAACAGACACGTCAAAAAAATTATTGGCCCAAATTATTGCCACATTAATTTTAAAAATATGAATGTAGAAACAGCTGCTTTTTAGCGGGGAAAAGAGCTTGTCAACTTACTAGTACTAAAAAAACTTTTTGCTAATTATATGGTGAGGAATGTGGGATCAGGTAATGAGTTTGGAAAGAGAACGGAAGAGAATCCAGAAAACAAAAGGGAAAAAATATGAAGGAAGTCAGGGTAGGGTCTTAAGGATATATAATAATGTTTTAGACCCTCCTCTAAAGCGGCCGAGGAAAGTACATTGTTTAATGAAGAGGTAGCTCGTTTCAATATCTGGCTTCTTGAACATAAATGGAATTGCTGAAAAATTATGTACTTTGTCGAGACAATTTATGTATCTTGAAGAGCGAAGTGATAGACCATAATCCGAAAGGGAAATGAGGTTCTCAGTAAAACATTTTTTTTTTTTAAAGAAAAAGAAATATTAGCGTTCTTATAATTTACACAAATATTTCAATTTTGGTGTCCATTTTCAACGAGTTGTAAATAATTCACTATTAGAAAATGGAAATCAAGTTGGGACAGAGTGGGGTTTGAACCTCGGGCCTCTGGCCCGTGAGTCCGCAACACTAGCCACGGGACCGCAATTGTTCTAATTTTAATTTATTCTAAAGGTCTTAAATATTAACAACTTACCTTGAAATTCGCAGTTTATCAAATAGATCATGATAGTATTTGGCATAAAATATATATATATATATATATATATAAATCTTGTCTAATAAATCAAATTTCAAATTTAATTACAATAAAATAATTTTAGTAAGTTACAGCAAAGAAAAAATTACATTATTCAACTTTCAACACTTATGTACAATATTAAGTAGATAAAGAATGATATCAATCTGTTTTTAGTATTATCCTACACAAATAAAAACTATCAACCTTTTATCGTAATAAAATGGGTACATTTAAGATGTATTTTCGTATCATCTGACGTTGAATAAATCCGATATAAATATCATTGAATGTAGCGATTCGCACTCGAGAACGTTGATCTCCTTACGCACTCGCAGGTACCTATCTAACATATTACGTAATATTGTATAGCACAGAAATTTGTGAAGTAATAGACCAGGGTTTTTCAAAGTTTCGCAGCAACGGAACACTTCGCAAATCCGAAAACTTTGCGGAAGACTTGGCTTACTTTTTAGGCTGAGTAACTCATAATAGTAAAAATAAAATAAAGTCATCTCACCAAAATATTTATTATTTATTTTAAAAAACCCTTGATATCTCAGATGATTTTGAGTTCTTGAATAGCAAATCTTTTTTAATATCGGGCACTTGGTGAGTTGATACATATATCTGTTGTGGCATCGAACCTGTTTCCGCACTTTGACTCTATTGCGGCATAATTAGAAAATCCCACTTTGCATAAATAAGTTGTAGAAAACGGAATCAAAACAACAATAGCGTGTTTTGACACATCGGTGTACTCTTCTAACTCATCCTTATATAATTTAATCTTTGTATTTTTGTTTCAAATCAAAGTCACTGATTAAATGGATTATATTTTAATAATTGCTCGCGTTTATGCCTTATTTATGGGGTCAAACTGTCAGTAGGGTCGCAGTGAGTCACATCTTACTGAAGGGTGTGATTCTATAAAATGCTGTGAACGCCCAGTTGCATTCCGCCGGAAACACCACTGACTAGTCCAACTCGTTAGCGTCAACGTCGTGTGATCACAGCAGATAACGAGAGGATGAAAGGCGAGTTTCTGGCGCCTCCGAACCAGAACTATCCAGCTACGGGAAGGTAACTCCGACAGAAAAATCTACCAGAGAAGGCAACGGGAAACCACTCTAGTCATCTTTTCCCCAGGAATCATTATAAAGAGTATATCCAATAAGCAGTTGTTCTGGCTGCGGAGTAACGCAGGACCGAGATGCTTTCGCTGTAGTAATCTCCAAAGTCGGGGGGACCTGACAAGGCACCGCTAAAAGAAAATGCCTAAATTATCTCGCACGGATAATGGATTCCGAACCCAGGAATCGTCCTTACTAGTTTTGGGAAAATATTGCAAAAGGATGTTTTCGTATATTATAATTACTCCATTTTTTTTGCGGAATACTTATTCAGGTTCCGTGGAAAATTAGTGTTCCGAAGAACATACATATTGTTCGGGAAACCCTGTAATAGACAAAACTAATAAGTGTTTAGGTGAGAAATTCAAGCCAGGACATACCAGAACATGCGCTAAATGTAAATTTGTAAATTGCAGGCAGAAATCATTAGGAATAGTGACACAGCGTCAAGTGACGTATCGGGCCACTTCTTACATACTAATGCAGAGTATATACCTACATAAATATTCGCAAAAAAAATCATTTACACCGGTTTTTGTGATATTAGACAAAATATAATATTATTCCCTAGCTAATATAATAAAATATATGTAAAAATTTATTTATTTGGCATTTTTATGGACACATTTATACATAGAAAATTATTGTAACAAAATTAGAAAGACTCAATGGTTTATAGTAGACTTTGTGGGAGTGGAAGGGGGAGAGAGGTGTTTATAATTGAATTTGATTCAGTGATGGTTTGAAAGAAGACAACTTGTTATCAAAGAAATCAAGACTGGTATGTTTGTTGGCAGACCTAAGAATTCTGGGCATAGGGGAATGAAAACCGTAGTTAGTTCTACGGTTATCGGTATGAAAGAGTATGTTTTGTCGGAGGTTTCTAGTTGGGATATTTAATTTTATTAAGCTCAGTAGTTCAGGCGCATCAAGTGGTTGAGAATTTTAAATAGGACTATAAGGTCGGATTTATTTCGATGATCTTGAAGAGAAGATGTATCGAAAGTAATTTCTAACTAATTATACGTATATAGGTCTCTGGAAAAGCCCAACCTCCAACTATATATTTATAATACGTTCATCATTTTGCGTGCCAGGTGTCTTGAATTGAAATACAACGTATAAATGTACCACTTTTTTAAAAATATTATTTTTTATTAAATCATCCTAAAAACATTTTATATATTTTTTGCTCTCCCAAGAGTTACAACAAACTCATTTTGGGACAGAAAAATATTTACATAAAGGTATGGTTATAATATTATTACAAGTAATAATATTTACATAAAACTAAAAGAACATAGCAAATTAAGATTTAAATACGAAGAAATTAAAATAAAACATAATAATATGAAATAAGAAATATCCGAGGTAAAAAAAGAACTGAAAACTAAATTTCACCTTCCATGTATCTCCTCAAGTAGTAATTTTTAAAATTCATTCAGTCATTTTTTTGTTCTATAGAATTCCGGTAGCCGGTTGTACTCATTACATGCGAGGTACAGCAGAGTACTTAGACCATACCTTGTTGTGCGTGATCCAGCATTTTGACTCTGTCGCGTATTATACTGGTGGTCGTCACGATTGAAAGTCTACCCAATATTAGTAAGAGAGTTTTTATTTACGCCTTGAAGCACCGTTTTAGCAATCTCATAATACGATATGACCAAAAATGGGAGAATGTCGGTAAGTTTGTAAATGTCTTTGACATGCGTTTCCATTAACACACCGTATACAGGGTGTTCTTTAAACCCTGTCACATCCGAAACCACGATGATCAGTATGGGCAAGAAGACATATTAGCATATTTAAAAAAATATTTAGAACGAAGAAGTTTTTTTGGAATAAAATATTTAAAAAAACAATTGGTTGCTTACTTCTGCAGGGGAAAAGTGAGGGGAGCGCGGCGCAGTATCAGACTCCCCCTTTCCCCCTCCTCGTTTCACCCCTGCAGAAGTAAACAACCATTTGCTTTTTTTGATATTTTATTTTTTAAATTTTGTTCGTTCTAAAAAAATATTTTTAAGTGCCAATATGTCTTCTTGCTCATACTGATCATCGTGGTTTTAGATGTTACAGGGTTTAATGAACACCCTGTATGTTTCTTATTGCTTTATTTTGTATACACTGTATGTTTCTTATTGCTTTATTGTGTATTTTTGATACACACTTTTTTGTGGCAAATCTCCATATGCACGACAAGTTTACCAAATGAGAGTGTATCATTGAATTGTAAACTGCATGGCGTAGTGAGATCACAAGAACTTCCTGAAACCTATGCATTATACCAGCGATTGAAGAGATTTTAGATTTAACATAATCAAACTGGTGAATCCATTAGAGCTGTTAATCTATGTAAATTCCGAAATATTTTGTCACGTCAGTCTTTTCAAGATAATCATTTCCAAGAGCGATATGGGGATTAATATCCCGTTTCTTACCAAATGTAGTGTAGTTAGATTTTTTAATGTTGAGACTGAGCTTGTTGATACGAAGCCAAAATGCAAGATGGTGAACATCTTGTTGCATTTCATTTTTAAGGTCTTTTACATTACGATTGTGAAAATAAATAATTGTATCGTCTGTATACAGTTGAAGTGTACATTTAATACCCCAACGCGTTATATCATTTATATAAATTAAGAAAAGCACTGGCTCAAGAACGGAACCATGTGGTACAACACATGTGATCCCCCTGAACTCACTTGATAGTCGTCTGATCTGACTAAGCAACTTTGATCACTTAGGTAAGTTTGAAACAGCTCAAGAGAAGTCCCAACGATGCCTAAACGTTCTAATTTTTTTTATATTATTTTATGGTTGACCGTATCGAACGCTTTCTTGAGATCTATAAATATACCAGCAGTATATTCGCCCTAGTCTATATGTTGATGAAGTGTTGCAACAAAATCAAAAACTGCACATTTCATATCAGACAATTTTTGAAATCCGTATTGTTGTGATGAGAAAAGATATTTCATAAGTCTGTATTTAATGATTTGTTCAAAAATTTTAGAAAATACGTATGATTTATGAGCTTACATATATGTACATAATTTACTATAGGTACTAGTGTATTTTAATTGATAAGTACGAGTAGATAGTATATTTTATTTGATATTATGTCTATATCTACTAATAAATAATATAGTCATATTACACCTATATTTAAAAAGGGTACTAAAGATGAAATATTCAACTACAGATCTATTTGTATCCAGTCTACCCTCCCTAAGTTGTTTGAAAAAATTCAACTTGAATTAATTATATCTTTAAAACAAATCATTGCTCCTGAGCAACATGGGCTTACAACTGGTCGTGCAACAGTCACCAATCTTATTCTGTACGAGAATTATATTGCCAGTGCACTTCATAAGATGCACCAAGCCTTTGACAAGGTTTGCCACTCTTACTTGTTGCAGAAACTTGGTCGACTGGGAATACGGGATGAACTCTTAAAATGGTTCATTAGTTACTCATATAATAAAAAAATAGCAGTTGAAATAAATTCCCATTTTTTCGACGCACTTTTTTACTCTGAAAATTCAACCAAAAATTGGGGAGCGTCTTATCGTCCGCAAAATACGGTAAGTCCGCTTCGTATTGTAGTTATCGCGTTCGCCTTCCATTTGATTCCTGAGGGGATAGGCATATAAAATTGATTTTGAAGGTAGTTTTATACCGAAACATTTTACCGTCCCTAGACTGGTATCCTTATCTGTCATGTACCATACATCGGGTGCGGATAGGCGAATGATGATGATGAATAATATATGTAGTTACTAATTAACTAGTTACATGATATCAATATTCATATCTCGTCTTAAGACCTCTTCCTCTATAAAAACTCGCATCTCACTATTGGAGAGGTAGAACCGTTAAGTAACATGTACTCGTATACATTTTAAAAAAATACATCGTACAACTTTTTTTATTGAATAAAACAAAAAAGAGAACAAAAAAAATCGTTTTAATTTTATTAAAATATTTAGTTATAATATATACATATAATAATATACAAAAAGCAGCAAAATGATCATAATCTTTCCTGTATCCAAGTCAAGTCTCTATTAAGAATTCTGGGAAATTATGTAATACGTAAAAATAGTCCTAAAATAAGTTGACAAGTGAGTTTTTGGCAATGCGAAATGGAATTGGGAATGTAGTTTATAAAACATCTCCGTGTGACAACTTTAGCAATACTCGTATTGTGGCATCAGTAGGCAGCCCACGTAAAGTGTCGTGATTTCAGCGATCACTCAAACTATCGTAGGCATTCTCTTATTGTTTTAATTTACTTTATTGTTGTGCAAACGAGATATTTTTTGCATTGCGATTCAATTTCGCAAAGTGCGGAGAATAGTATCTGTATTTATACAGCATACGAAAGATTTTATAAAAATAAAACAAGAAAGAGCACAAAACGTATAAATAAATACACGCATAAAAAAACCGGCCACGTTGCCGTTCAAAAACAAGCCTTAATTAGTCATTAAATTGACTTAATGGAAAACTGCTCCGTAGTATGTTCATTGTTTTGGGCTCAGTTATTTTATTCCTTCAATAGCCACACAGTTGTCAAATGATCACAGTTAAGGTGAAGTGGGTAATTTAACGTACCAACGACTAAAATAATCAGCCTGGTCATTTTAAAAGATTTGGAAAATGTTTTTTTTAGATTTAGTGGCCCTCGAGTCAACAGAGTAATAATTCTCTATATTGCATAGAACCTAAGCGTTCCAAATTTTTGGTTTGGTTTTTAGCTTAACAACAAACGTGTAATGGATGGTTTCGGTTTTCCCTTGAAATTTCCAACCCAAGTACCTACGGGGTGTTGTATTGCTGTAATCTATGGCTGACTTCGTGGTCAATAATCATCTAATGGTTTTTCTCCATATGGGCGACTCTATTAGGTTATTATTTTACTAAGGTTTTACTACTAACTACTGAACAATCAATATTCTTCAATAAATAACTATACCAAACCTTTAAATACTTTATTTAGGTACCGTAAATGGATTATAATATATTATGGAATAAATATAACAGTGGCTTCATACGTGCGGACGCGCCACACCCTACTCCTGATTCGCTACTTATTTTTAGCATCTTTACGTACGACTAATCCCGTTTTATTCGAAATAAAAAATACACGATTAGGTTTTTTATGCTTGCATTACACATTAAAACATAATTAGTAACAGTACTCTGAAACATATTTTAACAAGGAGATACGTTCCACGCAGTAACGTGTACAAAAATATACTGGAAAAACCAATGGTAGATAGGTTTCCTTGCATAATAATCGTTTCTTAAAAAGAGACTTAAAAATAAACATTGTTTTCTATTTATTGTACCTTCATTCTATCAAAAAATGTAAGATGACAATGACAACGAAACACTTTAAAACATCTTAATATAGTTTTTTCACTATCATTATAAGTTTAGTAAAAGAGCGATGTAGGGAATTTCTTAAACGATATATGTAATTATATTACTATTACGCATTTTCAATTATTTTTTTGTACGGTGTTGTAACGTTTTTAAAGTGAATTAAGTGGGTAAACTACAATTTTTTTAATTGGATGAATTTTCTTATTTTCGCCATTAATGTGCATGCATGCAGCGAGCATTGTTCATTCAAAAAAACTCTTTCAGAATAGCGAGTGAACATAATATCGACAGTAACACTTCACTCATTGCTAATTTTACCATTCACGGATCTCAGAACGCATAACAACACTGACCATTGTAATATGGTGAGGTACTCGTACATACAATACTGAATCTATTCTGGGTACTGGGCGACAGGTGACTTTAGTTTAGAGAAGAAATTATATTTGAATGCCACACGTTACTATTGACATCAAAAGGATACGTGACAAATTAAGCTCATTTTATACAGGCTCTTCGTACATTATCCATTAGACGAACAAACAATTACGTCAGAATATTTTTGTAATTATAATACTAAGGTATATGCACGTAGGTATCGGACATTAATTTATTTTGTAGAGGTCAGTATATCCAAGCTGCACCTCATGTACATAGATTCTAAAAACATTCCGTGCAATATTTTGCTCATCCTTCTATAATACCATTGACAGATATTTGTTTCTATACATGAATATGATTGGGTCTTGTTAAGATACTCAGTAAAATACACAGTTTTAGGAATTAAAACGTCTCCAAATAAAAGGAATTGTAAATCACGTATTTTGAAGAAGGTATAAATTGTTTATTGAAATTTATTCAATGATTTGTGATCTTAAGTGCGACACAGTATAAATTACTAATACATAAACACATGCTTTTTTCTACAAAACACACAGTTTACCCTGAAGATCGTAGCCGAAACGTCGGAACAAATTCAACACACACAGTATCATTAAAAAAAAAACATTTTGATAACAGTGACCGTGAAAACCTTCGCACCTATTTGACAATGCGTCTAGTTGCATTATTTTGAAAAACAAATTCTTATTTATTACCTTCATCGAACGCTCAGTGACCGAACATTTTGGGTGGATATTTGATACATCCGAATATTTTACGTGGTTCTGGTAGCATTATTTCGAGTGACAGATTATTTTTAATTACATTTCGATTGCTCAAGACGAAAAAACTTTCAGGCCCGAAGGACTGATTTTGTTTTAATTCTTTACTCTTGTGTGTATAACTATTTTTATTCTTCTCTTCCTCTTTTTTAAGACTGCTATTTTCTTTAATTTACCTTTCTTTTATAAAGGTAAATATTAATATTTGTTACAGATGTAATATTTCTCTTTTTATATACAAATACTGTTTACAATTGTATACTTCTCACGATGTTTTTGTTCTTTTTTAAAATATTATGCTATTTTTTGTTGTATTTTTTCCCTGGTTTTATTGTAATTATGTAAAAGGTTCACAGAACCGTAAATAAATAAATAAATGTCCTAGATCCGATCGACTGAAATGAGGGTCAGAGACTTTTATTTTCTAACATGAAACAATCAGCGACATTATTTAGTATTATGTAAGTATATTATTTAGTCAGTTCAAAAGTCACGTTCGCATGCTACCAATTTTTTTAATCCACAATAATAACATATTTACGTTTATCAAAAACAACCAAAGTGATTGTTCGAAATTGCTTTTATATTTATAAAAGAAAATATTTAGTATTTACAAAAACGATAAAAAATATATAACTGAAGTTGTAAGTACATTAGGTACATACTTATGTTAATTTTAAACAGCAAGATGCTATTTAAATGTTTATAATTTAAAACACCCGCAAAAGTTAGCGACGGTGTTTGAATATCTTTTTCTTAATTAATTTACACTTTAAAGACAAATAAATCAAGCGAGGAAGAATTCCACACCTGTGGCGATCGATGGACGCGGACGGTGCGGACGTGGTCATAATTATGTACAAGTGTAAACCGTGAACTGCGAACCTTGACACTCCCACGTCCCACCCGCGCCTTAATATTTTTCTACTTAGGTACCATAAGGATTTTCCGAGATAAGTGTGATTTTATTCTAATGTTGAAATTCTCTAAACAGTGAAACAGGTGTCCACTTATGAAGAGTCCGTTTAAATCTTAAATAGCTATTGTTCAAATAAAATTTTCTAGTGTGCGTACTAACACAATTGAAATTCCTGTTGACTCGGTTTACTAACACATTAATATAGGTTGCTAAACATTTGCACGCATTGTACCTACATCGTAAAAATGAGATATAAAATAAGTACCCACACTTGGCAGTTTCTCTTTTGCTGACATTTTGTATTACGTATAATGTGCTGAAATCCAAATCAATCATGTATGTACTCCCATTTCTGTATTTAAGGGACATTTACTGTTAGGTTATAATCCCCGTAAAAATGTCTAGACTATCATATTTCCTTCTTTAAAATGCTCTCCGTTTATGTCGTAATATTTTAATCTTAAAAAGAGATTAATCCAATCATTGTTTACAAAATTTGGACACCCACAAAATAATATCGCTGTGTACATTTTATTAGACCAAAATAATATTTTATGTGACATCGACAGCGACATCTTTTGGGATTATTAAAAAGTTAAATAAAATATTAACAAATTAATTCAGCTGTTTTTTTTATTTGGAACAAGACGTTCTTTTCCTACCACCTTATTCGATATTTTTCCGGTAGGTACCTCAGAGTAATAATTCGTAAGAGAAGCCCGCATTCCGGACGGTTTCGGTTTGCGCTTACAGTTCTGGACCTGAGTATCTACGGCCCGTTGTATTGCTGTAAGTTGTAGCTAACTTCGTGATTGATAATCAAACAACAGTTTTTTGTCCGTATGGGCGACTCCATAAGCCAGTGGCGTATTATTCCTCTAAGGTAGGTACTGTTCGTCAACATGTTTATTGTCTTTGGAAAACATGGCATGATGTCATAGACTATTATCATTTCAACTTTGTCTTGTGTCTTGTTATCACTTTGACTTTGACAGAAATGTCAAATGTCAAATGTGATGGTAGGTGCTAGATGGTGCACAGTGGGATAGTTCACCATTATTATTGTAAAGTTTAAGAAGTCTTCAATAATGATGAACACAATAAGGGAAGCATACGGGAGTGTCGTTAGTAAAATAGGATCACCGACAAAGGGCGATTCTCATATCAATAAAAAAATATTATGTGTTGGATTGTGTAATTTAGACATTGTACAAGTCGTTAATACTTTCCCGTTGGAAGATTCCGATCAAAGGTTTGTGACATGATATATTCACTATTTGAGAATTTTACACATATTATGTTTTTTTTAATAAGTACCACATGCAAAAGTAATCTAATAATGTTACTCAAACTTAATTCCTACCTACTTCTGTCGAGATTATAATGAAAACGCAGAATTATAATAGGCGTATGGCAGACTTTTGGGCACCGTACGATGTATGCAAACTTGGTTCTACCCGCCTTCTGGTATATTGTAATTCTACAAATGAAACTTTAAAGTTGATTCAACTATTTTACTGTAGTCGAGGTTTAAAAATCACTTTCGTAAAAATAGTACCGATAATCATGAATATTTAGCAATTTTCTACAACGAACTATATTCATATAACAACAGCTGCCATCAGGCCCATGTCTCATGAGGGTGAGTGTATATCAGGGCGAATCGTATGAAGTGCGCCTAGCCCGTTCTCAGTGAACGATGAAACTAGCCGATCACCCTTCATCCTTTATCAGCGCAAGCGGTTACAATTGTCGAAATTTATGCATACATGAATATGTTTCAACACAATCATGTTACAAATTATAATAACGCTTGTTTAGATTTAGTTTTCAGTAGTTTGCATGATGTAGCTGTGTCTAGATCTACTGAACCTTTAGTCCCAGTGGACAACTATCATCCACCGTTACTCCTAGATATTTCCTTACCATCTGCACCTAACATCCTTGTTCCTAATGAAACTAAATACTTCAAATTCACTGAAGGTGATTACGCTGGTATGAGTAATTCTCTCGCCCTTATTGACTGGGTATCTGTACTTAATAACAAAACTGTCGGTGCAGCAGTAAATACTTTCAACGACTACTTAATCAAAGCTTAAAATCATTTTATTCCAACAGGTATATTCTTTCCCCCAAAATACCCTTAATGGTTTAGTTCCAAATTAAAATCATTAATCTTTGAGAAAAAAAAGCTCACAAATTGTTTAAGCAAACTGGTGCTGAACCGTACCTTCTCTCCTTTTTCCATTTCCGCTATCTGGCTAAAATCGAATCACAGACATGTTATGAATCTTACATTAACACTACAGAGAATAACCTTAGTAAAAATCCCAAAAAATTCTGGCAATTTGTTTCTCAGAAACCGAAAGAAAATGGACTTCCTTCCAGTATGGTCTTTGGAAATCAGTCTGTTAACAATGAACAAGACATAGTTAATCTTCTTGCCTCCCACTTTTCATCTTGGATTTATTAACAGAAGCACAACTGACTTCAAAAATATCAATACCCTTAAAACTCTCTTCTGTTCCCTAGTTCGCCCGCACCTAGAGTATTCCTCCGTTATCTGGTCCTCATATTATGATGTTCACATCAAGAATATTGAACCAGTTCAACATCGATTTTTGAGAAAGATAGGCTGGAAGTTGGGCTTATCCAGAGACCAATATACGTAGAATGAGTTAGAAACTACCTTAAATATATCTTCTCTTCAAGACCGTCGAAATAAATCTGACCTTCTGGTCCTATTTAAAAATCTCAACTCACTCTTTGATGCGCCTGAACTACGGAGCTCAATAAAATTAAATATCCCAACTAGAAATCTCAGACAAAACTTACTCTTTCATACCGATAACCATAGAACTAACAATGGTTTTCATTCCCCTATGCCCAGAATTCTTAGGTCTGCCAACAAACATACCAGTCTTGATTTCTTTCATAGCAAGTAATCTTCTTTCAAAAAATCACTGAATCAAATCCAATTATAAACACCTCTCTCCCACTTCCACTCCCACAAAGTCTACTACATACCATCGAGTCTTTCTACTTTTTAATAATAATTTTCTAAGTATAAATATGTCCTTAGAAATGCCCATTGAGCGTATATATAAATAAATAAATTACCTCAGCTTATTCCTCTATACAAAAAAATACTCTATATTTTACATATTTAACCCATTTCACCTTTTTATTAC